>NW_027078029.1:673333-1010000 GCF_963930625.1 Muntiacus reevesi | reverse complement strand
TAGTTTCTATTTTTAAAAAAAGAATAGATAACAAAGATTCTTATACATAAATCTTTGAACAAATGTTTTATTTCCCAAGGACAATTTTCTGGAAATAAAATTTCTGAGAAAAAGGGAATATGTCATGAGATTTTTCAATATATTGCCTCATTGCCCTCCAGGAAGATGTTGATATTATTATCATCAGGCAACCTAAGTTACCTTTTCTCAGTACCTCTTCTCAGTTTGGATATAATTTTCTAAAATTTTTTCTCATCATACGTGTTAAATAGAGTTTCAGGTTTTTTTCAGTGTCAATGCTTTAATTTGAATGTCTTTCTTAGGTTTAATATCTTTTCATGTAATTTGTGTTTTTTTGCATTAGGTCTTCAAAATTTTCTTGTTTTCTGCCCTCCATTTTTTTATTGGAATGTTTGTGCTTTTATCATTTTAACAGGTATAGATATTACATTTCATGCATTTCATACTGAAGTTATCAATTTTTTGACATCTGTACAGGAAATATTTTCCCCATTTAATTCTTGTTTTTGGTGCTTTGTGAAGTCAAGAATTATTACATTTTTATGTAGTCAGTTTCTTTTAAGCTTTCTTTACTAATGAGATATGATTTTCCCACCCTGACCTGAAAACAGATAAATACTTAAATATAATTTTCCAGTTTTTTTTTTATAGTTTAGATTAAGTGTAACTCTTTATTCCATTTGGAATTATTTTGATTTATGGGGTAAGGTAGAACTCAAACTTTATTTTTCTGCAAATCGTTATTAACAGATTACCAGCCAGAATTTTAAAATATAATTTCTTTTATTTATCCCCTTCTCCTACTGGATTTTTGTATTTTACAGTGTTTATGCTTTGGGCCTTCATAAAGTACTTCAAATTCGTTTTGAATGTAAGTAGGGAATAAATAAAATATACTTAATAAACTTTCCCCTGGAATTAGTTGTATTACTTTCTTGTGAATCAATCTAAAATCTCATACTGTGTCCACATTTTTCTTTGTTTTAGCAAGATTAACCCTTAACCAAGGTTACACTATGGAAGAAAGAATCAAATTAAAGAGGATTAAAATTGGATGACATTTTTCTCGTGGCTTTGTGTTCCATCTAGCCATAGAGAAGATAGTCAGTAATAAAATTATCTCACCTCCACTTTTCTCAACCATGGCCAATTTTCTTGGTATCTGATTCTTTGAAATCCCAACCAGAGGGTATAAGAGAGCAGGGTAAAAATAACTTCTCCTGCATCAGGTTCACTTACCATCCTAAGTATGCTCCAGGAACTTCAAGTGCTAGCTGTCTGACTCTTGAACATCTTAAACCCCCCAAACCAATCAAACTTTACAAAATCAGCTATGTTTAATTAACAGAAAGCATCTGGGAAGGAACTTATATGCAGAGTACATCATGAGAAATGCCAGGCTGGGTGACGCGCAAGTTGCAATCAAGATATTTGGGAGAAATAGCAATAACCTCAGATATGCAGATGGCACCACCCTGATGGCAGAAAGTGAAGAACAACTGAAGAGCCTCTTGATGAAACTGAAAGAGGAGAGTGAAAAGTTGGCTTAAAACGTATTCAGAAAACTAAGATCATGGCATCCAGTCCCATCACTTCATGGCAAATAGATGGGGAAACAATGGAAACAGTGACAGACTTTAATTTAGGGGGCTCCAAATTCACTGCAGATGGCCATGACATTAAAAGATGTTTGCTCCTTGGAAGAAAAGCTATGACCAATCTAGACAGCATATTAAAAAGCAGAGACCTCACTTTTCCAACAAAGGTCCATCTAGTTAAAGCCATGGTTTCTCCAGTAGTCATGTACAATGTGTGAGTTGGACCATAAAGAAGGCTGAGTGCTGAAGAATTGATGCTTCTGAGCTGTGGTGCTGGAGAAGACTCTTGAGAGTCCCTTGGACTGCAAGGAAATCCAATCAGTCCATCCTAAAGGAAATCAGTCCTAAATATTCATTGGAAGGACTGATGCTGAAGCTGAAAATCCAATACTTTGGCCACCTGATGCGAAGAACTGACTCATTGGAAAAGCCCCTGATGCTGGCAAAGATTGAAGGTGGAAGGAGAAGGAGACAACAGAGGATGAGATGGTTGGATGGCATCACTGACTCGATGGACATGAGTTTGAGTAAGCTCTGGGAGTTGCTGATGGACAGGAAAGCCTGGTGTGCTGCAGTCCATGGGGTGGCAAAGAGTTGGACACGACTGAAAGACTGAACTGAACTGACAAAAAGAATAAGTGAAAAGTAATAATGTGCCAAGAAGAAGAAAGGAGGAAAATCTATCATTGAAAAATCCCATCATCAAGACTTTTACCTTTAATATTTTACCATTTCCTCTTCCAGTGTTTCTGCCATGATTTATTTACATATTTATTTATAGCCCATTCAACTTTGTGTTCAGTTTAATCTAAAATTATAACCACATTCCCATTTTATTAATAATTTCTTGGAAAAATTGCTTAATGACTTCACAATAATCCATTATAAATATATAATATCTGTCTTACAGTTTTGAATTTTCTTAAACTGTGGTAAAATACATATCACATAAACTTTACCATCCTAACCAATTTTAAGTATACTATGCAAGACTGTAAGTATTTTCACACTGTTGTACAGACACTAGGCTTCCCTGGTGGCTCATATGGTAAAGAATCTGCCTGCAATGCAGGACACCCAGGTTTGATCCCTGGGTGGGGAAGATCCCCTGGAGTAGGAAATGGCAATGCACTCTGGTATTCTTGCCTGGAGAATCCCATGGACAGAGGAGCCTGGCAGGCTACAGTCCATGGGATTGCAAAGAGTCAGCACGACTGAGCAACTAATACACACACACATACACAGACATTACCTTTTGTGGGCACCTGTGCTATCTCTTCATTTTCTCTACTTCTAAAATTTACATACAGTAAAATTTGGTGGGAGGGGATGCTCAATTCCATGATATTTAACAAACCCATACAGTTTTGTAAGCACTACCACAATTAACATGTGAAACAGATTCATCATCCCATAAATGCCCTCAGGTTGCCCCTTGTAGCCAACTTCTCTCCACCCTCAGACCTTGGCAACTACTGACTTGTTTTCAGCACCCATTAATATAGCCTTGTCCTGTAAATGGAATCATACAGTTTATAGTCTTTTGAGACTAAATCCTGTCACTTAAAATAATACATGTGAAATCCATTCATGTTAATGTGTGTACCCATAGTTCATTCCTTAATTGCTGAACAGTATTCCACTGTGTGTATCACACAGTTTATTTACCTATTCACCAGCTAGATGTTTGGGTTGTTTCCAGCTATTAACACAAATGCCATAAACATTCACATATGGGTTTTGTGTGACCACCACTTTTCATTTCTCCTGGGTAAATACTCAGAAGAGGGATTGCTGAGTCTCCTTATTTTACATAACTTTTTGCTAAACACCTTCATGCTTTCATTTTTGTTCAAATTTAAGATACATATCTAGAAAGGGATAACAAATACCAGTCTTTTCATCTTATGATATTTTCATGCATGCATTTTTAACTTGGTTGGCTAAGGATTATTGGATTGGTTGTTTCTTCAAGAAGGGTAAATTTCTCCCACATTACTGACCTTTGTACTTCACAGAGGAAAGGTAACATTACAATACAACATACATTACATTTTTTTCATGATCCTTTCCCCTCAAAACTGTAGACATGTATCACTGACCTTTGACACTGACATTCGCAGAAGAGAAGTATGAGTTTTATACTTTTTAACATGTATTTAATTTTTCTGCATTGAAACATATAGGGTTTTGCTTTGTTAACTCTTGAAGTAAAAACTGCAATCAGGGTGTACCTGTTAATAGCTGTCTGTTTATTTTCATCTATTTTGAATAAAATGGTTGGCCTTTTTAACTGGATACTCAAGGTCTGTCAATTATTCTTAGATTATAATATTGATTACTGCTTTTTTTCCAAGAATATCTATAATTCTTAAGTTAAAGTTCCTTTTCGCTACTGCTATTATATATTCATCTATGTTTGTATTCCGAATGTATATCTCATTCATTTGACCTTCTCTTATACATCCAAGAAATGTCCTACAAATATCCATCCACATGACTGATTTTCCTCACAGCAGTTCACTCCAGTATCCTTGCCTAGACAATCCCGTGTACATAAAAGCCAGGTGATCTGCAGACCAGAGGGCTGCAAAGAGTTGGAAGGGAATGAAGCAAACTAGCAGCACCAGTAGTGATTATTTTGTATTTGAATATCTGATATATTTTTTTTGTCCACATTGTGCAGCTTCAGGGATCTCAGTTCCCTGACCAGGGATTGAACCTGGGTCACAGTAGTGAATGCGAAAGCCTAGAATCGTGAATGCAAGGTCACCAAGGAAAATATTAGATACAATTTTTCTTTCTTTGTTATATCTCATGAACTCATCTTTCAAAGGGATAGAGGGCAGAGGGCTTTGTCAGAGGGAATGGGGGGCAAAGGGGGTTGATGCCAAAGACCTATTTAGCCCTGCAGCTACAGGGCACTAGGGAGAGCAAGAACCCACTGCACCCCAAGGACCACTCAGCCGCTTCAAACACAGGCAGTGCTGCTCGGATTGTCGAGGAGCTGCCTGACACACTGACTAACTCAAGTTGTCTGACGGTGCAGGGGGCAAGAACAGAGGTGTCCATGTGGTTCTGCCTTGGTCTGGGTGTGTGGAGCCCCTAGCTGGCCCCCAGGCTAAGGGGCAAGGGCCCTGAGAGAGGACCACCCCGACGCGCTTTTCTCCCGAGCATGGGAGCAGAGTGCATGGCTTCCGGGAAAAGCGGGCCTCCCTTGGTGAGGGAGAGGCGGCCAGCCGGCAGGAGTGCTAGCAAACCGTCAGAGAGCTCGGGTGAGCCACAGTCTGTCAGGCAGCTCCTGGGAAAGCCCAGCAGCAGCGCCTGTGTGTGAAGGGGCAGGGCCGACCTAGGGGCACAGTGGGCCACTTGCTCTCCCTGCTGCCCTGAGACTGCTGGACCAAAGAGGCCTTGGGTATCGACCCCTTCCTGGCATCTTCACACTGATCAGGCCATCCGGGCTCCAGGCCCTTGCACTGTGGAGAGAGCCCCTGCCAGAAACCTCCCTCCAAGTAGGCCTCAAATGAGGCCTAGGCACCAAGGGAAAGGCGCTAAGGGAATGAGCCTGGGGAGGCACCTGGGCATGTCTGGACAACTCCCCGCAGCCTGCCCCTTCGTGGCGCAGTACCCCCGGAGGCCAGGAAGGTCGGGGCCAGGCTGGCCTGGGGCAGGCTCCATGCTGAGACCTGCCCCTGGCATGTGGGGCCTCTGAGCAGAACCAGCACTCTTCTGCTGGAAGACCTCCCCGGCTGCCACCAAAGGCCGCATTGCAAGCACACTCGCCGAGGGAGGCCTGTGTTTCCCACAAGCTGCGCACTCTGCACTCAAGCCCGGGAGAAATGCACCTCGGTGTGGGCCTCTCTCAGGACCATTACCCCTGAGCCTGGGGGCAACCTAGGGGCTCCACACTCCCAGGTCAAGGCAGAACCACATGCACATGTCTCTTCCAGCCCTCTGTACTGTCAGAGAGCTCAGGTGAGCCAGAGTCTGTCAGGCAGCTCCTGGGCAAGCCCAGCAGCAGCGCCTGTGTGTGAAGGGGCAGGACCAACTTAGGGGCACAGTGGGCCACATGCTCTCCCTGCTGCCCTGAGGCTGCTGGGCCAGAGAAGCCTTGGGCATCGACCCCCTTGCTGGCCTCTTCCCTCTGACCAGGCCATCCGGGCTCCAGGCCCTTGCAGTGTGGAGAGAGCCCCTGCCAGAAACCTCCCCTCCAAGTAGGCCTCAAATGAGGCCTAGGCACCAGGGGAAAGGCGCTAAGGCAATGAGCCTGGGGAGGCGCCTGGGCATGTCTGGACACACTCCCCGCAGCCTACGCCTTCATGGGGCAGTACCCCCGGAGGCCAGGAAGGTCTGGGGAAGGCTGGCCTGGGGCAGGGTCCATGCTGGAACCTGCCCCTGACCTGTGGGGCCTCTAAGCAGAACCAGCACTCTGCCGCTGGAAGACCTCCGTGGCTACCTCCAAAGGCCACTTTGCAAGCACTCTGGCTGAGGGAGGCCCGTATTTCCCGCAAGCCGTGCACACTGCTCCCAAGGCCAGGAGGGAAGGCGCCGGTGTGGTCCTCTCTCAAGGCACATTCCCCTGAGCCTTGGGGGCCAGCTAGGGGCTACACATTCCCAAGCCAAAGCAGAACCACATGCACACCTCTCTTCCTACCCCCTACACCGTCAGAGAGCTCAGGTGAGCCAGAGTCTGTCAGGCAGCTCCTGGGCAAGCCCAGCAGCAGCGCCTGTGTGTGAAGGGGCAGGGCCGACCTAGCGGCATAGTGGGCCTCTTGTTCACCCTGCTGCCCTGAGTCTGCTGGGCCAAAGAGGCCTTGGGCATCGACCCCATTGCTGGCCTCCTCCCTCTGACCAGGCCGTCTGGGCTCCAGTCCCTTGCAGTGTGGAGAGAGCCCCTGCCAGAAACCTCCCCTCCAAATAAGCCTCAAATGAGGCCTAGGCACCAGGGGAAAGGCGCTAAGGGAATGAGCCTGGGAGGCCCCTGGACATGTCTGGACACAGACCCCGCAGCCTACCCCTTTGTGGGGCAGTACACTCATAAGCCAGGAAGGACTGGGCAAGGCTGGCCTGGGGCACGGTCCATGCTGGGACCTGCCGCTGGCCTGTGGGGCCTCTGAACAGAACCAGCACTCTGCCACTGGAAGACCTCCCCTGCTGCCTCCAAAGGCCAGTTTGCAAGCACTCTGGTTGAGGGAGGCCCACGTTTCCTGCAAGCCGAGCACTCTGCTCCCAAACCCGGGAGTAAAGCACGTCGCGGTGGTCCTCTCTCAGGGCCCTTGCCCCTGAGCCTGGGGGCCAGCTGGGGGCTCCACACTCCCAGGCCAATGCAGAACCACATGCACACGTCTCTTCCTGCCCCCTGCACCGTCAGAGAGCTCAGGTGAGCCAGAGTCTGTCAGGCAGCTCCTGGGCAAGTCCAGCAGCAGCGCCTGTGTGTGAAGGGGCCGGGCCAATCTAGGGGCACAGTGGGCCAATTGCTCTCCCTGCTGCCCTGAAGCTGCTGGGCCAAAGAGGCCTTGGGCATTGACCCCCTTGCTGACCTCTTCCATCTGACCAGGCCGTCCAGGCTCCAGGCCCTTGCAGTGTGTAGAGAGACCCTGCCAGAAATCTCCCCTCCAAGTAGGCCTCAAATGAGGCCTAGGCACCAGGGGAAAGGCGCTAAAGGAATGAGACTGGGGAGGTGCCTGGGCATGTCTGGACACACACCCCGCAGCCTGCCCCTTTGTGAGGCAGTACCCCCGGAGGCCAGGAAGGTCTGGGCAAGGCTGGCCTGGGGCAGGGTCCATGCTGGGACCTGCCCCTGGCCTGTGGGGCCTGTTAGCAGAACCAGCAATCTTCCTCTGGAAGTCCACCCCGAAGGGCTCCAAAGGCCTATTTGCAAGCATTCTGGCCGGCTGGCCACCACTCCCTCCCCGAGGCCCACTCTGCCCCTAGATCAGCTCTGCCCGTTGACACACAGGCTGTGTTGCTGGGACTGCTGAAGACATGTCTGATAGACTCTGGCCCAACCGAGCTCTTAGAAGGTGCTGGGATGGGAACAAAAGTGTGCATGTGGTTCTGCCTCTGCCTGGCAATGTGGTCGTCCAAGCATGACTCCAGCCTCAGGGGCAAGGGCCCAGAGAACGGACCACCCCGAAGGGATTTTCTCCCAGACTTGGGAGCAGAGTGCATGGCATGCGAGAAAGCAGGCCTCCATCGGGCAGGGAGCAACAGCACTCTGGTGAGCATGCTTGCAAACCGGCCTTTGGAGGCAGTCGGGGAGGTCTTCCTTCGGGAGAGGCCCGTTTCTGCTCAGAGTCCCCACAGGCAAGGGGAAACACCCAGCAAGATTGCTGCCCTTAGCCAGCCTTGCCCAGACCTTCCTGGCCTCCGGGGCTGCTTCCCCAATAAGGGGCAGACTGCGGGGTGTGTGTCTAGACATGCCCGGTCACCTCTCCAGTCTCTTACGCCCTAGCGCATTTCCCCTGGCCTAGGCCTCTTTGGAGTCCTACTCGCCGGGGAGGTGCTGGAGGAGGATGTTTCGACACTGCAAAGGCATGGAGCTCAGACCCACTGAGATGAGGGAAGTGGGGAGCAAGGGGGTGGATACCAAAACATTTTTTCTCCCAGCAGCATCAGGCCAGCTGTGCGAGTAAGAGGCCCACACTGCCCCTAGATCCTCTCTACCCCTTGAAACACAGGCGCAGTTGTTGGGGTGGCCGAGGAGCTGCCTGAAAGTCTCTGGCTCACTCCAGCTCTCGGAAGGTGCAGGGTGCAGGAACAGACGTTTCCATGTGGTTCTGCCTCGGCCTGGGAGTGTGGACCTACAAGCTTGACTCCAGGCTCAGGGGCAAGTGCCCAGAGAAAGGACGACCCTGAAGCGCTTTTCTCCCGGGCTTTGGAGCAGAGTGCGTGAGGTGCGGGAAAAGCAGGCCTCCCTCGGGCAGGGAACGGCAGCAGTCTGCGAGAATGCTTGCAAACCGGCCTTTGGAGGCAGTCGGGGAGGTCTTCCTGAGGGAGAGGGCTGGTTCTACTCAGAGTCCCCACAGGCCAGGGGAAACAACCAGCAAGATTCCTACCCTTGGCCAGTCGTGCGCAGACCTTGCTCGCTTCCAGGGCGGCTGCTCCATGACGGTGCAGGCTGCAGGGTGTGTGTCTAGAAATGCCCGGTCGCCTCCCCAGTGTCTTAACCCCTAGCGCATTTCCCCTGGGCCTAGGCCTCTTTTGAGTCCTACTTGGAGGGGAGGTGGTGGCAGAGGCTGTACCCACACTGCAAGGGCTTGACACTCAGACGGCCTGGTGAGACCGAAGTGGGGAGCAACGGGTTGGATGCCCAAAGCCTTTTTCTCCCAGCAGCCTCAGGCCAGCTGTGCGAGCAAGAGGCCCACTCTGCCCCTTGGTCGACTCTTCCCCTTGACACACAGGTGGTGCTGCTGGGGTGGCCGAGGAGCTGCATGACAGACTCTGGCTCGCTCCAGCTCTCGGAAGGTCCAGGGTGCAAGAACAGACATTTGCATGTAGTTCTGCTTCGGTCTGGAGTGTGGACCTCCAAGCTTGACTCCAGGCTCAGGGGCAAGGGCCCAGAGAAAGGACCACCCCGAAGCGCTTTTCTCCCGGGCTTGGGAGCAGAGTACGTGACTTGCGGGAAAAGCAGGCCTCCCTCAGGCAGGGAGCGGCAGCAGTCTGGCGAGAATGCTTGCAAACCAGCCTTTGGAAGCAGTCGGGGAGGTCTTCCTGAGGGAGACGGCTGGTTCTGCTCAGAGTCCCCAGAGGCCAGGGGAAACAGCCAGCAAGATTTCTGCCCTTGGCCAGCCGTGCCCAGACCTTCCTGGCTTCCACGGCTGCTTTTCAATGATGGTGCAGGCTGCGGGGTGTGTGTATAGAAATGCCCGTTCGCCTCCCCAGTCTCTTACCCCCTAGTGCATTTCCCCTGGGCCTAGGCCTCTTTTGAGTCCTACTTGGAGGGGACGTGGTGGCAGAGGCTGTCCCCACACTGCAAGGGCTGGGCGCTCAGACGGCCTGTTGACAATGAAGTGGGGACCAAGGGGGTGGATGCCCAAAGCCTTTTTTTCCCAGCAGCCTCAGGCCAGCTGGGAGAGCAAGGGGCCCACTCTACCCTAGACCGGCTCTGCCCCTTGACACACAGGCTGTGTTGCTGGGGTTGCCGAGGAGCTGCATGACAGAATCTGTCTCTCTCGAGATCTCGGAAGGTGCAGGGCGCAGGAACAGACATGTGCATGTGGTTCTGCCTCGGCCTGGGAGTGTGGACTTCCAAGTTTGACTCCAGGCTCAGGGGCAAGGGCCCAGAGAAAGGACCACCCCGATGTGCTTTTCTCCCGGCTTGGGAGAGGATTGCGCGACTTGCGGGAAAAACAAGCCTCCCTTGGTGTGGGAGCTACCGCAGCCGGCGAGAATGCTTGGACCGTCCCTTGGAGGCAGCCGGAGAGGTCTTCATGCAGGAAAGGGGTGGTTCTGCTGAGACGACCCACAGGGCAGGGGCAGCATCCAGCATGGTCTATGCCCTTGGCCAGCGTTGCTCAGGCCTTCCTGGCCTCTGGGGCTGCTGCCCCATAAAGGGCAGGCTGCGGGGAGTGTGTCCAGACATGCCTGGTCGCCTTCCCAGGCTCTTACCCCCTAACGCATATCGCCTGGGCTTGGCCTAATTTAAGGCCTACTCGGAGGGGAGGTGCTGGCATGGGCTGTTTTCACACAGTAAGAGCCTGGAGCTCAGACGGCCTGTTCACAGGGAAATGCGGAGCAAGGGTGTGGATGCCCAAAGCCTCTTTGGCCAAGCAGCCTCAGGGCAACTGGGAGAGCAAAAGGCCCTCTCTGCCCCTTGGTCAGCTCTGCCCCTTGACACACAGGCAGTCCTGCTGTGGCTGCGGAGTACATTACTGACAGACTCTGGGTCAACCAAGCCCTCGGAAGGTGTAGGGGCCGTGAACAAACGTGTGGATGTGATTCTGCCACTTCCTGGCCATGTCGACGTCCAAGCTTTACTCCAGGCTCAGAAGCAAGGACCCAGAGGAAGGACCACCCCAAAGGGCTTTCCACCTGGGCTTGGGAGCATAGTGCGCGACTTGCGGGGAAAGCAGGCCTCCCTCCGTCAGGGAGCGGCAGCAGTCTGGCGAGAGTGTTTGCAAACCGGCCTTTGGAAGCATTCGGGGAGGTCTTCCTGCGGGAGAGGTCCAGTTCTGCTCAGAGTCACCACAGGACATGGGTAGGATCCAGCATGGTCTCTGCCCTTGGCCAGGGTTGCCCAGACCTTTCTGGCCTCCGGGGCTGCTGCCCCATGAAGGGGCAGGCTGCGGATTGTGTGTCTAGATATGCCCGGTCGCCTCCCCTGTCTCTTACGCCCTAGCACATTTCCCCTGGCCTATGCCTCTATTGAGTCCTACTTGGAGGAGAGTCGCTGGCAGAGGATGTCTCGACCCTGAAAGGCATGGAGCTCAGATGGCCTGGTGAGAGGGAATTGGGGAGAAAGGGGGTGGATGCCCAAAGTCTTTTTCTCCCAGCAGCCTCAGGCCAGCTGGGCGAGCAAGAGGCCCACTCTGCCCCTAGGTCAGCTCTGACCCTTGACACACAGGCGGTGTTTTGGGGGTGGCCGAGGAGCTGCCTGACAGACTCTGGCTCACTCCAGCTCTCGGAAGGTGCAGGGCACAGTAACAGACGTGTGCATGTGGTTCTGCCTCAGCCTGGAAGTGTGTACCTCCAAGCTTGACTCCAGGCTCAGGGGCAAGGGCCCAGAGAAAGGACTACCCAGATGCGCTTTTCTCCCGGGCTTGGGAACAGAGTGCACGACTTGCGGGAAAAGCAGGCCTCCCCCGGGCAGGGAGCGGCAGCAGTCTTGCGAGAATGCTTGCAAACCGGCCTTTGGAGGCAGTCGGGGAGGTCTTCCTGCGGGAGAGGGCTGCTTCGCCTCAGAGTTCCACCCGGGGAGGGGAAACATCCAGCAAGATTCCTGCCCTTGGCCAGCCGTGCCAGGACCTTGCTGGCCTCCGGGGCTGCTGCAGAATGACGGGGCAGGCTGCAGGGTGTGTGTCTAGACCTGCCCAGTCACCTCCCCAGTTTCTTACCCCCTAGCGCATTTTCCCTGGGCCTAGGACTCTTTTGAGTTCTGCTCAGAGGGGAGGTGCTGGCAGAGGCTGTCTCCACACTGCAAGGGCTTGGAGCTCAGGTGTCCAGTTGACTGGGGATTGGGGAGCAAGGGGCTGGAGGCTCAAAGCCTTTTTCTCCCAGCAGCCTCAGGCCAGCTGGGAGAGCAAGAGGCCCACTCTGCCCCTAGGTCGGCTCTTCGCCTTGACACACAGGCTGTGCTGCTGGGTGGCCGAGGAGCTGCCTGACACACTCTGGCTCACTCGAGCTCTCGGAAGGTGCAGGGCACAGGAAGAGACATGTGCATGTGGTTTTGCCATGGCCTGGGAGTGTGGACTTTCAAGCTTGACTCTAGGCTCAGGGGAAAGGGCCAAGAGAAAGGACCACCCCGAGGCAATTTTCTCCCGGCTTGGGAGCAGAGTGGGCGACTTGCAGAAAAGGCAGACCTCCCTCAGGCAGGGAGCAGCAGCAGTCTGGCGAGAATGCTTCCAAACCGGCCTTTGGAGGCAGTCGGGGAAGTGTTCCACCGGCACAGTGCTGGTTCTGCTCAGAGGACTCAAAGTCCAGGGCCAGTTCGAAGCATGGACCCTGACCCAGGCCAGCCTTGCACAGACATTCCTGGTTCGGGGGTACTGGCCCACGAAGGGGCGGGCTGTGGGGAATGTGTCCATACATGCCAAGGCGCCTCCCCAGGTTCATTCCATTACTGCCTTTCCCATGGTGCCTAGGCTTCTTTTGAAGCCTACTTGGAGGGGAGGTTTCTGCCAGGGGCTCTCTCCACACTGCAAGGGCCTGGAGCCCAGGCGGCCTGGTCAGAGGGAAGAGGCCAGCAAGGGGATCGATGCCCAAGGCCTCTTTGGCCCAGCAAACACAGGGAAGCAGGGAGAGCAAGTGGCCCACTGTGCCCCTAGGTCGGCCCTGCCCCTTCACACAGAGGCGCTGCTGCTGGGCTTTCCCAGGAGCTGCCTAACAGACTGTGGCTCACCCGAGCTCTCTGATGGTGCAGAGGGCCGGAAGAGACGTGTGAATGTGGTTCTGACGTTGCCTGGTTGTGTGGAGCCCCTAGCTGTCTCCCAGGCTCAGGGGCAAAGGCCTGAGAGAGGAACACCCCGAAGCACTTTTCTCCCAGGCTTGGGAGCAGAGTGCACGGCTTGCGGGAAACGCGGGCCGCCCTCGTTGAGAGGGAGGCAGCAAGCAGGCGAGAGTGCTTGCAAACCGGCCTTTGGAGGCTGCTGGTGAGGTATTCCAACGGGACAGTGCTCGTTCTGCTCAGAGGACCAACAGGCGAGTGGCAGGTCCCAGCAAAAACCCTGCCCCAGGCCAGCCTTGCCCAGACCTTCCTGGCCTCCGTGGAACTGCCTCACAAAGGGGCAGGAGGCAGGGAGTGTGTCCAGACATGACCAGGCACCTCCCCATTCTCATTCCCTTAGCGCCTTTCCCATGATTCCTAGGCCTCATTTCAGGCCTACTTGGAGGGGAGGTTTCTGGCAGGACCTCTCTCCACACTGCACGGGCCTGGAGCCCGCACGTCATGGACAGAAGGAAGAGGCCAGCAAGTGGATCGATGTCCAAGGCATCTTTAGCCCAGCAGCCTCAGGGAAGCAGGGAGCAAGTGGCCCACTCTGCCCCTAGGTCGGCCCTGCCCCTTCACACACAAGCGCTCCTGCTGGGCTTGCCCAGGAGCTGGCCTGACAGACTCTGGCTCACCAAAGGTCTCTGACAGTGTAGGGGGCAGGAAGAGACGTGTGCATGAGCTTCTGCCTTGGCCTGGGTGTGTGGACACTTTTCTGCACTTCCTGTGACCAGGCTGTCTGAGCTCCAGGTTCTTGCTGTGTGAAAACAGCCCATGCCAGCACCTCCCCTCCGAGTGGGTCTTAAATTAGGCCAAGCACAGGGGAAATGCGCTAGGGGGTAAGAGCCTGGGGAGGCGACCAGGCATGTCTGGACACACTCCCCGCAGCCTGCCCTTCATGGGGCAGAAGCCCCGGAGGCCCGGAATTTCTGGGCAACCCTGGCCAAGGACAGAGACCATGCTGGGTGCTGCCCCTGGCCTGTGGGTCGTCTCAGCAGAACCACCCCTTTCCCGCATGAAGACGTCCCTGGCTGCCTCCAAGGGCCGGTTGCAAGCATTCTTGCTGGCTGCCGCAGCTCCCACCCCAAGGGAACCTTGTTTTTCCCGCAAGTCACGCAATCAGATTCCAAGCCAGGAGAAAAGCACATCGAGGTGGTCCTTTCTCTGGGCCCTTGCCCCTGAGCCGGGATTCAAGCTTGGAAATCCACACTCCCAGGCCGAAGCAGAACCAAATGCATATGTCTGTTCCTCCACCCTGCACCTTCCGAGAGCTCGAGGGAGCCAGAGTCTGTCAGGCAGCTCCTCGGCAACCCCAGGAGCGCAGCCTGTGTGTCAAGGGGCAGAGCCGACCAAGGGGCAGAGTGGGCTTCTTGCTCTCACAGCTGCCCTGAGGCTGCTGGGTCAAAGAGGCCTTGGGCATCCACACCCTTGCTCCCCAATTCCCTCTCATCAGGCTGTCTGAGCTCCAAGACCTTGCAGTGTGGAGACAGCCTCTGCCAGCACCTCCCCTCCGAGTTGGACTCAAAAGAGGCCTAGACCAGGGGAAATATGCTAGAGGGTAAGAGATTGGGGAGGCGACAGGGCATGTCTAGACACACACCCCGCAGCCTGCCCCTTCATGGGGGAGCAGCCCTGGAGGCCAGGAAAGTCTGGGCAAGGCTGACCTAGGGCAGGAATCTTGCTGGGTGTTTACCCTGGAATGTGGGGACTCTGAGGAGAACCAGCCCTCTCCCGCAGGAAGACATCCCCGACTGCCTCCAAAGGCCGGTTGGCAAGCATTCTCGCCAGACTGCTGCCGCTCCCTGCCGAGGGAGGCCTGCTTTACACGCAAGACGCGCACTCTGCTCCAAAGCTGGGAGAAAATCGCTTCGGGGTGGTCCTTTCTCTGGGCCCTGGCCCCTGATCCTGGAGTCAATCTTGGAGGTCCACACTCCCAGACCAAAAAGAACCACATGCACATGTTGTTTCCTGAGCCCTGCACCTTCCGAGAGCTTGAGTGAGCCAGAGTCTATCGGGCAGGTCCTCGGCCACCCCAGAAGCACAGCCTGTGTGTCAAGGGGTAGAGCCGACCTAGGGGCAGAGTGGGCCTCCTGCTTTCCCAGCTGCCCTGAGGCTGCTGGGAGAAAAAGGCTTTGGGCATCCAACCTGTTGCTCCCCACTTCCCTCTCACCATACCGTCTGAGCTCCAAGTCCTTGCAGTGTGGAGACAGCCTCTGCCAGCACCTCCCCTCCGAGTTGGACTCAACAGAGGCCTAGGCCAGGGGAAATATGCTAGCGGGTAAGAGACTGGGGAGGCGACCAGGCATGTCTAGACACACACCCCGCAGCCTGCCCCTTGATGGGGCAGCAGCCCCGGGGGCCAGGGAGTTCTGGGCAAGGCTGGCCAAGGACAGGTGTCTTGCTGGGTCCTTCCCATGGCCTGTGGGGACTCTGAGCAGAACCGGCCCTTTCCTGCAGGAAGACCTCCCCAACTGCCTCCAAAGGCCGGTTTGCAAGCATTCTCACCAGACTGCTGCCGCTCCCTGCCCGAGGGGGGCCTGCTTTTCCTGCAAGTCGCGCACTCTGCTCCAAAGCCCGGGAGAAAAGCGCTTTGGGGTGGTCGTTTCTCTGGGCCCTTGCCCCTGAGCCTGGAGTCGAGCTTGGACATCCACATTGCCAGGAAGAGGCAGAATCACATGCATACGTTTGTTCCTGCCCCCTGAACCTTCCGAGGGCTTGGTTGAGCCAGAGTCTGTGAGACATGTCCTCCGCAGCCCCAGCCGGACTGCCTGTGTGTCAAGGGGCAGAGCCGACCTAGGGGCTGAGTGGGCCTTTGTGAGGGAGTTACGGCCAGCAGACGAGAGGTCTTCCAAACAGGCCTTTGGAGACTGCTGATGAGGTCTTCCAACAGCAGAGTCCTGGTTCTACTCAAAGGCCTCAAAGGCCATGGGCAGTTTCCAGCATGGACCCTGCCCCAGGACAGCCATGACCAGACCTTCCTGGCCTCCGGGGGTACCACCTCATGAAAGGGCAGGCGGCGGGGAGTATGCTCAGTAATACCCAGACACCTCCCCAGGATCATTCCTTGAGAGCGTTTGCCATGGTTCCTAGGCCTCATTTGAGGCCTATTTGGAGGGGAGGTTTCTGCCAGGGCCTCTCTCCACACTGCAAGTGACTGGAGCCCAGACAGTGTGGTCAGAGGGAAGAGGCCAGCAAGGGGTTCGATACCCAAGGCCTGTTTGTCCCAGAAGCCTCAAGGCAGCAGGGTGAGCAAGTGGCCCTCAGTGACCCAAGGTCGGCCCTGCACCATCAAACACAAGTGGTGCTGCTGGCCTTCCCCAGGTGCTGCCTGACAGACTCTTGCTCACCCAAGCTCTCTGACAGTGCAGAGGGCAGGAAAAGACGTGTGCATATGGTTCGGCCTTAGCTGGGTGTGTGGAGACCCTAGCTGGCCCCCAGGTTTGGGGCAAGGGCCCTGAGAAAACACCACCCTGAGCGCTTTTCTGCAGGGCTTGGGAGCAGAGAGCGCAGCTTACGGGAATCGTGGGCCACCCTCGGGGAGGGTGCTTGCAAACTGGCCTTTGGAGGCAGCCGGGGAGTTCTTCCTGCGGCAGAGTGCTGGTTCTGCTCAGAGGCCCCACAGGCCACACGGAGGTTCCAGCATTGGCACTGCCCCAGTAGAGCCTTGTCCAGACTTTCCTGGCCTCCGGGGGAACTGCCCCATGAAGCGGCAGGCTGCAGGAAGTGTGTCAAGACATGCTCAGTCACCTCTCCAGGCTCATTCCTTGAGCGCTTTTCCCCTGGTGCCCAGGCCGCATTTGAGGCCTACTTGGAGGGGAGGTTTCTGGCAGGGGCTCTCTCCAAACTGCAAGGGTCTGGAGCCTGGAAGGCCTGGTCAGAGGAGAGAGGTCAGCAAGGGGGTCGATGCCCAAGGCCTCTTTGGCCCTGCAGCCTCAGGGCAGCAGGGAGAGCAAGTGGCCCACTGTACCCCTAGGTCAGCCCTGCCCCTTGACACATAGGTGCTGCTACTGGTCTTCCCCAGGAGCTGCCTAACAGACTGTGGCTCACCCGAGGTCTCTGATGGTGCAGAGGGCCGGAAGAGACGTGTGCATGTGGTTCAGCCTTGGCCTGTGTGTGTGGAGACCCTAGCTGTCTCCCAGGCTCAGGGCCAAAGGCCTGAAAGAGGAACATACGAAGCACTTTTTTCCCAGGCATGGGAGCAGAGTGCGCGGCTTGCGGGAAATGCGGGCCTCCCTCGGTGAGGGAGAGGACACCAGCCTGTGAGAGTGCATGCAAACCGGCCTTTGGAGGCTGCTTGAGATCTTCCAATGGCACAGTAATGGTTCTGCTCAGAGGCCCCACAGGCCAGGGGCTGGCCCAGAAAGGACCCTGCCCCAGGCCAGCCTTGAGCAGACCTTCCTGGCCTCTGGGTGAACTGCCCACGAAGATGCAGGTGGCAGGGAGTGTGTCCAGACATGCCCAGACGCCTCCCCAGTCTCATTCCCTTAGCACCTTTCTCATGATACCTAGGCTTCATTTGAGGTCTATGTGGAGGGGAGGTTTCTGGCAGGGCCTCTCTCCACACTACAAGGGACTGGAGCCTGGACGGCCTGATCAGAGGGAAGAGGCCAGCAATGGGGTTGATGTCCAAGGCGTCTTTGGCCCAGCAGCCTCAGGGCAGCAGGGTGAGAAACTGGCCCTCACTGCCTCTAGGGCGACCCTGCCCCATCACACACAGGCGCTGCTGCTGGTCTTGCCCAGGCGCTGACAGAAAGACTCTGGGTCTCCCAATCTCTCTGACGGTGCAGGGGGCAGGAAGAGACGTGTGCATATGGTTCTGCCTTGGCCTGGGTGTGTGGAGCCCCTAGCTGTCACCCAGGCACTAGGGCAAGGGCCAGAGAGTGGACGAACCCGATGCACTATTTTCCTGGTCTTGGGAACAGAGTGCGTAGCTTGCGGGAAACGAGGGTCTCCCTCAGGGAGAGTGCTTGCCAAACGACCTTTGGAGGCTGCCGGTGAGGTATTCCAGCAGCAGATTGCTGGCTGTGCTCAGAGGCCCCACAGGCCAGGAGCAGGTCCCAGCATGGACCCTGCCCCAGGCCAGCCTTGACCAGACCTTCCTGGCCTCAGGGGGTGCTGTCTCAGGAAGTGGCAGGTGGCGGGGAGTGTGTCCAGACATTCCCAGGCACCTCCCCAGGATCATTCCCTGAGCGCCTTTCCCATGGTTCCTAGGCCTCATTTGAGGCCTATTTGGAGGGGAGGTTTCTGCCAGGGCCTCTCTCCACACTGCAAGGGACTGGAGCCTGGACGGACTGTTCAGAGGGAAGAGGCCAGCAAGGGGGTCGATGCCCAAGGCCTCTTTGTCCCAGCAGCCTCAGGGCAGCAGGAAGAGCAAGTGGCCCACTGTGCCCCTGGGTCGGCCTTGGCTCATCACACAAAGGCGCTGCTGCTGGGCTTGCCCAGGAGCTGCCTGACAGACTCTGGCTCACCCAAGCTCTCTGACGGTGGAGGGGGCAGGAAAAGACGTGTGCATGTGGTTCTGCCATGGCCTGGGAGTGTGGAGCCCCTAACTGGCCCCCAGGCTTAGGGGCAATTGCCCTGAGAGAGGACAAAATCGAAGCGCTTTTCTCCCGGGCTTGGGAGCAGAGTGCGCAGCTTCTGGGAATCACGGGCCTCCCTCTGGGAGAGTGCTTGCAAACTGGCCTTTGGAGGCAGGCGGGGAGGTCTTCCAGCGGCAGAATCCTGGTTCTGCTCAAAGGCCCCACAGGCCACGGGCAAGTTCCAGCATGGACCGTGCCCCAGGCCAGCCTTGTCCAGACCTTCCTGGACTCCGGGAGAACTGCCTCACGAACGGACAGGCGGTGGGGAGTGTGTCC
The DNA here is from genome assembly GCF_963930625.1 of Muntiacus reevesi. Classification (NCBI taxonomy): domain Eukaryota; kingdom Metazoa; phylum Chordata; class Mammalia; order Artiodactyla; family Cervidae; genus Muntiacus; species Muntiacus reevesi. The sequence continues at coordinate 991,380 of NW_027078029.1, read as the reverse complement.
AGACATGCCCAGGCACCTCCCCAGGATCATTCCCTGAACGCCTTTCCCATCGTTCCTAGGCCACATTTGAGGCCTATTTGGAGGGGAGGTTTCTGCCAGGGCCTCTCTCCACACTGCAAGTGAGTGGAGCCCGGACAGCCTGGTCAGAGGGAAGAGGCCAGAAAGAGGTTCGAAGCCCAAGGCCTCTTTTTCCCAGAAGACTCACGGCAGCAGGGTGAGCAAGTGGCCCTCAGTGCCCCTAGGTCGGCCCTGCCCCATCACACACAGGTGTTGCTGCTGGGCCTGTGGAGGAGCGGCCTGACTGACTCTTGTTCACCCAAGCTCTCTGAAGGTGCAGGGGGCAGGAAGACACGTGTGCATGCGGTTCTGCCTTTGCCTGGGTGTGTGGAGCCCCTAGCTGTCCCCCAGGCCCTGGGTCAAGGGCATGAGTGCGGATGAACCCGATGCGCTATTGTCCTGGTCTTGGGAACAGAGTGCGTGGCTTGCGGGAATCGTGGGTCTCCCTCGGTGAGGGAGAGGTTGCCAGCTGGAGAGAGTACTTGCAAGCCGGCCTTTGGAGGCTGCCGGTGATGTCTTCCAGCGGCACAGTGATGGTTTTGCACAGAGGACCCACAGGCCAATGGCAGGTCACAGTACGGACCCTGCCCGAGGCCAGGCTTGACCAGACATTCCTGTCCTCCGAGGGTACTGCCTCACGAAGGAGCAGGCCGTGGGGACTGTGTCCAGACATGCCCAGGCACCTCCCCAGGGTCATTCCCTGAGCGCCTTTCCCATAGTTCCTAGGCCTCATTTGAGGCCTATTTAGAGGGGAGGTTTCTGCCAGGGCCTCTCTCCACACTGCAAGGGACTGGAGCCCGGACGGCCTGGTCAGAGGGAAGAGGCCGGGAAGGGGGTCGATGCCCAAGCCCTCTTTGTCCCAGCAGCCTCAGGGCAGCAGGAAGAGCAAGTGAGCCACTGTGCCCCTAGGTCGGACCTGCCCCATCACACACAGGCGGTGCTGCTGGGCTTGCCCAGGAGCTGCCTGACAGACTCGTTCACCCAAGCTCTCTGACGGTGCAGGGGGCAGGAAAAGAAGTGTGCATGTGATTCTTCCTTGGCTGGGTGTGTGGAGCCCCTAGCTGAACCCCAGGCTTGGGGCAAGGGCCCTGAGAGAGCACCACCCTGAAGCGCTTTTCTCCCGGGCTTGTGAGCAGAGTGCGCAGCTTACAGGAATCGCGGGCCACCCTCGGGGACGGTGCTTGCAAACTGGCCTTTGGAGGTAGCCGGGGAGGTTTTCCAGCGGCAGAGTGCTGGTTCTGCTCAGAGGTCCCACAGGCCACAGGGACGTTCCAGCATGGACACTGCCCAAGGAGAGCCTTGTCCAGACCTTCCTGGCCTACGGGTGAACTGCCCCACGAAGAAGCAGGCTGCGGGAAGTGAGTCCAGACATGCTCAGGCACCTCCACAGGCTCATTCCGTGAGCGCTTTTCCCTGGTGCCTAGGCCACATTTGAGGCCTACTTGGAGGGGAGGTTTCTGGCAGGGGCTCTCTCCACACTGCAATGGCCTGGAGCCCGGATGGCGTGGTGAGAGGAAAGAGGTCAGCAAGGGGGTCGATGCCCAAGGCCTCTTTGTCCCAGCAGCCTAAAGGCAGCAGGGAGAGCAAGTGGCCCTCTGTGCCCCTAGTTCGGCCCTGCCCCATCACACACAGGCGGTGCTCCTGGGCTTTCCCAGGAGCTACCTCACAGACTCTGGCTCACCCAAGCTCTCTGATGGTGTAGGGGCAGGAAAAGACGTGTGCATGTTGTTCTGCATGGCCTGGGAGTGTGGAGCCCCTAGCTCGCCCCCGGGCTCAGGGGCAAGGGCCCTGAGATAGGACCACCGCGAGCGTTTTTCTCCTGGGCTTGGGATCAGAGTGCGAAGCTTGTGGGAATCGCGGACCTCCCTCGGGGGGGGGTGCTTGCAAACTGGCCTTTGGAGGCAGCTGGGGAGGTCTTCCAGAGGCAGAGGGCTGGTACTGCTCAGAGGCCCCACAGGCCATGGGCAGGTTCCAGCATGGACCCTGCCCCAGACCAGCCTGCCCAGCCCTTCCTGGCCTCCGGGGGTACTGCCTCATGAAGGGGGAGGCGGCGGGGCGTGTGTCAAGACATGCCCATGCGCCTCCCCAGGCTCATTCCATTAGCGCCTTTTCCCTGTTGCCTAGGCCTTTTGAGGCATACTTGGAGGGGTGGTTTCTGGCAGAGGCTCTCTCCACACTGCAAGGGTCTGGAGGAAGGATGCCCTGGTCAGAAGAAAGAGGCCAGCAAGGGGGTCGTTTCCCAAGGCCTCTTTGTCCCAGCAGCCTAAAGGCAGCAGGAAGAGCAAGTGGCGCTCTGTGCCCCTAGGTCGGCCCTGCCCCTTCAAACATAGGCGCTGCTCCTGGGCTTCCCCAGGGGCAGCCTGACAGACTCTGGCTCACCCGACCTCTCTGATGGTGCAGAGGGCCAGAAGAGACGTGTGCATGTGGTTCTGCCTTGGCCTGGGTGCGTGGACCCTTGCTCCACACTTACCTGTGACCAGGCCGTCCGGGCTCCAGTCCCTTGCAGTGTGCAGAGAGGCCCTGCCAGAAACCTCCCCTCCAAGTAGGCCTCAAATGAGGCCTAGGAACCATGGGAAAGGTGCTCAGGGAATGAGCCTGGGGAGGTTCTGGGCATGTCTGGATACACTCCCCACCACCTGCCCCTTCTTGAGGCAGTATCCTCAGAGGCCAGGTAGGTCTGGTCAAGGCTGGCCTGGGGCAGGGTCCGTGCTGGGACCTGCAACTGGCCTTTGGATCCTCTGTGCAGAACCAGCTCTGTGCCGCTGGAAGACATCACCGGCAGCATCCAAAGGCCGGTTTGCAAGTACTTTCGCCGGCTGGCTGCCTCTCCCTCACCGAGTGACGCCTCCGTTTCCGGCAAGCCACGCACTCTGCTCCGAAGCCTGGAAGAAAAGCGCTTTGGGGTGATCCTCTCTCAGGCCATTGCCCCTGAACCTGGGAGACAGCTAGGAGCTCCACACACCAAGGCCAAGGCAGAACCACATGCACACGTCTCTTCCGGCCCTCTGCACCGTCAGAGAGCTCGGGTGAGCCACAGACTGTTAGGCAGCTCCTGGGCAAGCCGGGCAGCAGCGCCTGTGTTTGAAGGGGCAGGGCCGACCTAGGGGCACAGTGGGCCACTTTCTCTCCCTGCTGCCCTGAGGCTGCTGGGCCAAAGAGGACTTGGGCATTGACCCCCTTGCGGGCCTATTCCCTTTGACCAGGCCGTCTGGGCTCCAGGCCCTTGCAGTGTGGAGAGACCCCCTGCCAGAAACCTCCACTCCTAGTAGGCCTCAAATGAGGCATAGTCACCAGGGAAAAGGCGCTAATGGAATGAGCCTGGGGAGGTGCCTGAGCATGTATGGAAACACGCCCAGCAGCCTGCACCTTCATGGGGTAGTACCCCCTGGAGGCGAGGAAGGTCTGGGCAAGGCTGGCCTGGGGCAGTGTCCATGGTGGAACCTGCCCGTGGCCTGTGGGTCCTCTGAGCAGAACCAGGACTCTGCCGCTGAAAGACCTACCCAGCTGCCTCCAAAGGCAGGTTTGCAAGCAGCCTCCCCGAAGGAGGCCCGTACTTCTCGCAAACTGCGCACTCTGTTCCCAAGCCCGGGAGAAAAGCGCTTCGGGGTGGTCCTCTTTCAGGGCCCTTTCCATTGAGCCTGGGGGCCAGCTAGGGCTCCACACTCCCAGGCCAAGGCAGAAGCACATGCACACGTCTTTACCTACCCTCTGCACCATCAGAGAGTACGGGTGAGCCAGAGTCTGTCAGGCAGATCCTGGGCAAGCCCACAAGCACTGCCTGTGTGTGATGGGGCAGGGCTGACCTAGGGGCACTGAAGGCCACTTGCTCACGCTGCTGCCCTGAGGCTGCTGGGATAAAGAGGCCTTGGCATCGAATCCTTTGCTGGCCTCTTCACTCTGACCAGGTCGTCCGGGCTCCAGTCCCTTGCAGTTTGGAGAGAGGCCCTGCCAGAAACCGCCACTCCAAGTAGGCCTCAAATGAGGCCTATGAACCATGGGAAAGGCGCTCAGGGAATGAGCCTGTGGAGGTCCCTGGGCATGTTATGACTCACACCCCGCCGCCTGCCCCTTCGTGAGGAAGTATCCCTGGAGGCCAGGAAGGTCTAGTCAAGGCTGGTCTGGGGCAATGTCCGTGCTGTGACCTGCCACTGGCCTGTGGGGCCTCTGAGCAGAACCAGCACTGTGGCCATGGAAGAACTCACCGGCAGCCTCCAAAGGCCAGTTTGCAAGAACTCTCGCTGGCTGGCAACCTCTCCCTCACCGAGGGAGGCCCGCGATTCCCGCAGGCCATGCATTCTGCTCCCAAGCCAAGGAGGAAAGCACTTGAGTGGTCCCCTCTAATGGATTTGCCCCTGAGCGTGGGGGACAGCTAGGGTACTCCAAACTCCCAGGCCAAGGCAGAACCACATGCACAAGAGCCTTCCTGCCCTCTGCACCATCAGAGAGCTCAGGTGAGCCAGAGTCTGTCAGGCAGCTCCTGGGCAAGCCCAACAACAGAGCCTGTGTGTGAAGGGGCGGGGCCGACCAAGGGGCACAGTGGGCCACTTGCTTACCCTGCTGCCCTGAGGCTGCTGGGACCAAGAGGCCTTGGGCATCGACCCCCTTGCTGGCCTCTTTCCTCTGAGCAGGCCATCCAGGCTCCAGTCCCTTGCAGTTTGGAGAGAGGCCCTGCCAGGAACCAACCTTCCAAGTAGACCTCAAATCAGGCCTAGGAATCATGGGAAAGGTGCTAAGGAAATGAGACTGGGGAGGCGCCTGGTCATGTCTGCACACACTCCCCGCCACCTGACCATTCGTGAGGCTGCACCTCCGGAGGTCATAAAGGTCTGGTCAAGGCTGGCCTCGGGGAGGGTCGGTGCAGGGACCTGCCACTGGCCTGTGGGGCCTCTGATCAGATACAGCACTGTGCCACAGGAAGACCTCACTGGCAGCCTCAAAAGGCCGGTTGGCAAGCACTCTCCCTGAGGGAGACCCGCGTTTCCCGCAAGCCAAGCACTCTGCTCCCAAGCCCAGGATAATAGCGCATTAAGTTCATCCGCTCTCAGGCTCTTGCCCCAGAGCCTGGGGGACAGCTAGGGGCTCCACACACCCAGGTCTAGGCAGAACCACATGCACACGTCTCTTCCGGCCCTCTGCACCGTCAGAGAGTTTGGGAGAGCCACAGTCTGTTAGGCAGCTCCTGGGCAAGCCCAGCAGCAGCGCCTGTGTGTGAAGGGGCAGGGTTGACCTAGGGGCACAATGGACCACTTGCTCTCCCTGCTGCCCTATGGCTGCTGGGCCAAGGAGGCCTTGGCCATCGACTCCCTTGCTGGCCTCTTCCCTCTGACCAGGCCTTCTGGGCTCCAGGCCCTTGCAATGTGGAGAGAGCCCCTGCCAGAAACCTCCCCTCCAAGTAGGCCTCAAATGAGGCCTAGGCACCAGGGAAAAGGCATAATGGAATGAGCCTGGGGAGGTGACTGGGCATGTCTCGCCACTGTCCCCGCAGCCTGCCCCTTCATGAGGCAGTACCCCCGGAGGCCAGGAAGGTCTGGTCAAGGCTGGCCTGGGGCAGGGTCCATGCTGGGACATGCCCCTGGCCTGTGAGGCCTCTGAGCAGAACCAGGACTGTGGCGATGGACGACCTCCCCGGCAGCCTCCAAAGGACGGTTTTCAAGCACTCTCGCTGGCAGACCACATGTCCCTCACCGAGGGGTGACTGCGATTCCCGCAAGCCATGCACTCTGTCCCCAAGCCCAGGAAAAAAGCTCTTGTGTGGTCCCCTCTCAAGGCCTTGCCCCTGAAACTGGGGTCAGCTAGGGGCTCCACACACCCAGGCCAATGCAGAACCACGTGCACACGAGTCTTCCTGCCCTCTGTACCTTCAATGAGCTTGGGAGAGCCAGAGTCTGTCTGTCAGCGCCTGGGCAAGACCAGCAGCACATGTGTGTGATGGGGTAGGGCCGACCTAGAGGCAGTGAGGGCCAGTTGCTCACCCTGGTCCCCTGAGGCTGCTGGGACAAAGACGCCTTGGACATCGACCCCATTGCTGGCCTCTTCCTTCTGACCAGGCCGTCCAGGTTCCAGTCCCTTGTAGTGTGGAGAGAGGCCCTGCCAGAAACGTCCCCTCCAAATAGTCCTGAAATGAGGCCAAGGTATCTTGAGAAAGGTGCTAAGGAATGAGACTGGGGAGGCGCCTCAGCATGTCTGGATGCACTCCCTCCCGCCTGCATCTTCGTGGGGCAGTGCATCCAGAGGTCAGGAAGGTCTGGGCAAGGCTGGCCTGGGGCAGGTCCTTGCTGTGGCCTGTCCCTGGCCTGTGGGGCCTCTGAGCAGAACCAGCACTGTGCCATTGGAACACCTCACCAGCAGACTCCAAGGCCGGTTTGCAAGCACTCTCACAGGCTGGCGTCCTCTCCCTAAACGATGGAGGCCCGGGTTTCCCGCAAACCACGCACTCTGCTTCCATGCCTGAGAGAAAAGCGCTTCAGGATGTTCCTCTCTCAGGCCTTTGCCCCTGACCCTGGGAGACAGCTAGGGGTTCCAAACTAACAGGCCAAGGCGGAACCACATGCACATGTATCTTCCGGCCCTCTGCACCGTCAGAGAGCTCGGGAGAGCCACAGTCTGTAAGGCAGCTCCAGGGGAAGCCCAGTAGCAGTGCCTGTGTCTCAAGGGGCAGGGCCGAGCTACGGTCACTGAGGGCCACTTGCTCAACCTGCTGCCCTGATCCTTCTGGGAAAAAGAGGCCTTGGATATCGACCCCCTTGCTGGCCTCTTCCATCTCATCAATCCCTCCGGGCTCTAGTCAGTTGCAGTGTGGAGAGAGCCCCTGGCAGAAACCTCCCCTCCAAATAGGCCTCAAATGAGGCCTAGGAACCATGGGAAAGGCGCTCAGGGAATGATCCTGGGGAGGTGTCTGGGCATGCCTGAACAACTCCCCACCGCCTGCCCTTTTGTGAGGCAGTACCCACGGAGGCCAGGAAGGTCTGGTCATGGCTGTCCTGGGGCAGGGTCCATGCTGGAACCTGCCCGTGGCTTTGGGGCCTTTGAGCAGAACCAGGACTCTGGCGTTGGAAGACATCACCAGCAGCCTCCAAAGGCCTGTTTGCAAGATCTCTCGTCGCTGGCCGAAACTCCCTCACCTAGGCCCACTTTGCCCCTAGGTCGGCTCTGCCCCTTGACACACAGGCAGTCCTGCTGGGGCTGCGGAGGACATGTCTGACAGACTCTGGCTCAACCAAGCCCTTGGAAGGTTCAGGGGGCAGGAACAAACGTATGCATGTGATTCGGCCTCTTCCTGGCAATGTGGATGTCCAAGATCGACAGCAGGCTCAGGGGCAAGGGCCCAGAGAAAGGACCAACCCGAAGCGCTTTTCTCCCAGTCTTAAGAGCAGAGTGCGCGACCTGCAGGAAAAGCAGATCTCCCTCGGCAGGGAGCGGCAGCAGTCTGGCGAGAATGCTTGCAAACTGGCCTTTGGAGGCAGTTGGGGAGGTCTTCCTGCGGGAAAGGGACGGTTCTGCTCAGAGTCCCCACAGGCCAAGGGAAGGAAACCGCAAGACCCCTGTATTTGGCCAGCCTTGCCCAGACCTCCCTGGCCTCCAGGGCTCGTGCCCCATGAAGGGGCAGGCTGCGGGGTGTGTGTCTAGACATGCCTGGTCGCCTCCCCAGTCACTTACCCCTAGCATATTTCCCCTGGTGTAGGCCTCTTTTGAGTCCAACTCGGAGGGGTGGGGCTGGCAGAGGCTGTCTCCACACTGCAAGGATTGGAGCTCAGACGGCCTGGTGAGAGGGAAGTGGGGAGCAACGGGTTGGATGTCCAAAGCCTCCTTCTCCCAACAGCCTCAGGGCAGTAGGGAGAGCAAGAGGCCCACTCTGCCCATAGGTCGGCTCTGCCCCTTGACACACAGGCAGACCTGCTGGGGCTGCGGAAGACATGTCTGACAGACTCTGGCTCAACCAAGTCCTCGGAAGATGCAGGGGGCAGGAACAAACGTATGCATGTGATTCTGCCTCTTCCTGGCAATGTGGATGTCCAAGCTCGACTCCAGGCTCAGGGGCAAGGGCCCAGAGAAAGGACCACCCTAAAGCACTTTTCTCCCGGGCTTAAGAGCAGAGTGCGGGACCTGCGGGAAAAGCAGATCTCCCTCGGCAGGGAGCGGCAGCAGTCTGGCGAGAATGCTTGCAAACCGGCCTTTGGAGGCAGTTGGGGAGGTCTTCCTGCGGGAAAAGGCCAGTTCTGCTCAGGGTACCCACAGACCATGGGAAGGACCACGCAAGACCCCTGTCCTTGGCCAGCCTTGCCCAGGCGTCCTTGGCCTCCGGGGCTCCTGCCCCATGAAGGGGCAGGCTGCGGGGTGTGTGTCTAGACATGCCTGGTCGCCTCCCCAGTCCCTTACTCCTAGCATATTTCCCCTGGTCTAGGCCTCTTTTGAGTCCAACTCGGAGGGCAGGTGCTGGCAGAGGCTGTCTCCACACTGCAAGGACTTGGAGCTCAGACGGCCTGGTGAGAGGGAAGTGGGGCGAAACGGGTTGGATGCCCAAAGCCTCTTTCTCCCAGCAGCCTCAGGGCAGTTGGGAGAGCAAGAGGCACACTCTGCCCCTAGGTCGGCTCTGCACCTTGACACACAGGCAGTCCTGCTGGGGCTGTGGAGGGCATGTCTGACAGACTCTGGCTCAACGAAGTCCTGGGAAGTTGCAGGGGGCATGAACAACCGTATGCATGTGATTCTTCCTCTTCCTGGCAATGTGGATGTCCAAGCTCGACTCCAGGCTCAGGGGCAAGGGCCCAGAGAAAGGACCACCCCGAAGCGCTTTTTTCCCGGGCTTAAGAGCAGAGTGCGCGACTTGCGGGAATAGCAGATCTCCCTCGGCAGGGAGCGGCAGCAGTCTGGCAAGAATGCTTGCAAACCGGCCTTTGGAGGCATATGGGGAGGTCTTCCTGCGGGAAAGGGCCGGATCTGCTCAGAGTCCCCACAGGCCAAGGGAAGGACCCAGCAAGACCCCTGTGTTGGCCAGCCTTGCCCAGATTTCCCTGGCCTCCGGAGCTCCTACCCCATGAAGGGGCAGGCTGCAGGGTGTGTCTAGACATGCCTGGTCGCCTCCCCAGTCACTTAGCCCTAGCATATTTCCCCTGGTCTAGGCCTCTTTTCAGTCCAACACGGAGGGGAGGACCTGGCAGAGGCTGCCTCCACACTGCAAGGACTTGAAGCTCAGACGGCCTGGTGAGAGGGAAGTGGGGAGCAACGGGTTGGATGGTCAAAGCCTCTTTCTCCCAGCAGCCTCAGGGCAGTTGGGAGAGCAAGAGGCACAGTATGCCCCTAGGTCGGCTCTGCCCCTTGACACCCAGTCAGTTCTGCTGGGGCTGCGGAGGACATATCTGACAGACTCTGGCTCAATCAAGTCCTCGGAAGGTGCAGGGGGCAGGAATAAACGTATGCATGTGATTCTGCATCTTCCTGGCAATGTGGATGTCCAAGCTCGACTCCAGGCTCAGGGGCAAGGGCCCAGAGAAAGGACTACCCCAAAGCGCTTCTCTCCCGGGCTTAAGAGCAGTGTGCGCCACTTGCGGGAAAAGCAGATCTCCCAAGGCAGGGAGCAGCAGCAGTCTGGCGAGAATGCTTGCAAACCGGCCTTTGGAGGCAGTTGGGGAGGTCTTCCTGTGGGAAAGGGCCGGTTCTGCTCAGAGTCCCCTCAGGCCATGGGAAGGACCCCGCAAGACCCCTGTCCTTGGCCAGCCTTGCCCAGGCGTCCTTGGCCTCCGGGGCTCCTGCCCCATGAAGGGGCAGGCTGCGGGGTGTGTGTCTAGACATGCCTGGTCGCCTCCCCAGTCACTTACCCCTAGCATATTTCCCCTGGTTTGGCCTCTTTTGAGTCCAACTCGGAGGGGAGGTGCTGGCAGAGGCTGTCTCCCCACTGCAAGGACTTGGAGCTCAGACGGCTTGGTGAGAGGGAAGTGGTGAGCAACGTGTTGGATGCCCAAAACCTCTTTCTCCCAGCAGCCTCAGGGCAGTTGGGAGAGCATGAGGCCCACTCTGACCCTAGGTCGGCTCTGCCCCTTGACACACAGGCATTTCTGCTGGGGCTGCGGAGGACATGTTTGACAGACTCTGGCTCAACCAAGTCCTCGGAAGGTGCAGGGGGCAGGAACAAACGTTTGCATGTGATTCTGCCTCTTCTTGGCAAGGTGGAAGTAAAAGCTCGACTCCAGGCTCAGGGGCAAGGGCCCAGAGAAAGGACCACCCAGAAGCACTTTTCTACCGGGCTTAAGAGCAGAGTGTGCGACTTGCGGGAAAAGCAGATCTCCCAAGGCAGGGAGCGGCAGTAGTCTAGCGAGAATGCTTGCAAACCGGCCTTTGGAGGCAGTTGGGGAGGTCTTCCTGCGGGAAAGGGCCGGTTCTGCTCAGAGTCCCCACAGGCCAAGGGAAGGACCCCGCAAGACCCCTGTCCTTGGCCAGCCTTGCCCAGACCTCCCTGGCCTCCAGGGCTCCTGCTCCATGAAGGGGCAGGCTGCGGGGTGTGTGCGTAGACATGCCTGGTCGCCGCCCCAGTCACTTACCCCTAGCATATTTCCCATGGTCTAGGCCTCTTTTGAGTCCAACTCGGAGGGGAGTTGCTGGCAGAGGCTGTCCCCACACTGCAAGGACTTGGAGCTCAGACGGCCTTGTGAGAGGGAAGTGGGGAAGAACGGGTTGGATGGCCAAAGCCTCTTTCTCCCAGCAGCCTCAGGGCAGTTGGGAGAGCAAGAGGCCCACTCTGCCCTTGGTCGACTCTGCCCTTGACACACAGGCAGTCCTGCTGGGACTGCGGAAGACATGTCTGACAGACTCTGGCTCAACCAAGTCCTCGGAAGGTGCACGGGGCAGGAACAAATGAATGCATGTGATTCTGCCTCTTCCTGGCAATGTGGAAGTCCAAGCTCGACTCCAGGCTCAGGGGCAAGGGCCCAGAGAAAGGACCACCCCGAAGCGCTTTTCTCTCGGGCTTAAGAGGAGAGTTCGCGACTTGCGGGAAAAGCAGATCTCCCAAGGCAGGGAGCGGCAGCAGTCTGGCGAGAATGCTTGCAAAACGGCCTTTGGAGGCAGTTGGGGAGGTCTTCCTGCGGGAAAGAGCTGGTTCTGCTCAGAGTCCCCAAAGGCCAAGGGAAGGACCCCGCAAGACCCCTGTCCTTGGCCACCCTTGCCCAGACCTCGCTGGCCTCCAGGGCTCCTGCTCCATGAAGGGGCAGGCTGCGGGGTGTGTGCCTAGACATGCCTGGTCGCCGCCCCAGTCACTTACCCCTAGCATATTTCCCCTGGTCTAGGCCTCTTTTGAGTCCAACTCGGAGGGGAGTTGCTGGCAGAGGCTGTCCCCACACTGCAAGGACTTGGAGCTCAGACGGTCTTGTGAGAGGGAAGTGGGGAAGAACGTGTTGGATGGCCAAAGCCTCTTTCTCCCAGCAGCCTCAGGGCAGTTGGGAGAGCAAGAGGCACACTCTGCCCTTGGTCGGCTCTGCCCCTTGACACACAGGCAGTCCTGCTGGGGCTGCGGAGGATATGTCTGACAGACTCTGGCTCAACCTAGTCCTGGGAAGGTGCAGGGGGCAGGAACAAACGTATGCATGTGATTCTGCCTCTTCCTGGCAAGGTGGATGTCCAAGCTCGACTCCAGGCTCAGGGTCAAGGGCTCAGAGAAAGGACCACCCCGAAGCGCTTTTCTCCCGGGCTTAAAAGCAGAGTGCGCGATTTGCGGGAAAAGCAGATCTCCCAAGGCAGGAAGCGGCAGCAATCTGGCGAGAATGCTTGCAAACCGGCCTTTGGAGTCAGTTGGGGAGGTCTTCCTGCGGGAAAGGGCCGGTTCTGCTCAGAGTCCCCACAGGCCAACGGAAGGACCCCGCAAGACCCCTTTCCTTGGCCAGCCTTGCCCAGACCTCCCTGGCCTCCGGGGCTCCTGCCCCATGAAGTGGCAGGTTGCGGGGTGTGTATCTAGACATACCTTGTCGACTCCCCAGTCACTTATCCCTAGCATATTTCCCCTGGTCTAGGCCTGTTTTGAGTCCAACTCGGAGGTGAGGTGCTGGCAGATGCTGTCTAAACACTGCAAGGACTTGGAGCTCAGACGGCCTGGTGAGAGGGAAGTGGGAACGAACGGGTTGGATGCCCAAAGCCTCTTTCTCCCAGCAGCCTCAGCGCAGTAGGGAGAGCAAGGGGCACCCTGTGCCCCTAGGTCGGCTCTGCCCCTTGACACACAGGCAGTCCTGCTGGGACTGCGGAGGACATGTCTGACAGACTCTGGCTCAACCTAGTCCTGGGAAGGTGCAGGGGGCAGGAACAAAAGTATGCATGTGATTCTGCCACTTCGTGGCAATGTGGATGTCCAAGTTTGACTCCAGGCTCAGGGGCAAGGGCCCAGAGAAAGGACCACCCCGAAGCGCTTTTCTCCCGGGCTTAAGAGCAGAGTGCGCGACTTGCGGGAAAAGCAGAACTCCCAAGGCAGGGAGCGGCAGCAGTCTGGCGAGAATGCTTGCAAACTGGCCTTGGAGGCAGTTGGGGAGGTCTTCATGCGGGAAAGGGCCGGTTCTGCTCAGAGTCCCCACAGGCCAAGGGAAGGACCCCGCAAGACCCCTGTCCTTGGCCAGCTTTGCCCAGACCTCGCTGGCCTCCAGGGCTCCTGCTCCATGAAGGTGGAGGCTGCGGGGTGTGTGCGTAGACATGCCTGGTCGCCGCCCCAGTCACTTACCCCTAGCATATTTCCCCTGGTCTAGGCCTCTTTTGAGTCCAACTCGGAGGGGAGTTGCTGGCAGAGGCTGTCCCCACACTGCAAGGACTTGGAGCTCAGACGGCCTGGTGAGAGGGAAGTGGGGAGGAACGGGTTGGATTGCCAAAGCCTCTTTCTCCCAGCAGCCTCAGGGCAGTTGGGAAAGCAAGAGGCACACTCTGCCCTTAGGTCGGCTCTGCCCCTTGACACACAGGCAGTCCTGCTGGGGCTGCGGAGGACATGTCTGACAGACTCTGGCTCAACCTAGTCCTGGGAAGGTTCAGGGGGCAGGAACAAACATATGCATGTGATTCTGCCTCCTCCTGGCAATGTGGATGTCCAAACTCGACTCCAGGATCAGGGGCAAGGGCCCAGAGAAAGGACCACCCCGAAGCGCTTTTCTCCCGGGCTTAAGAGCAGAGTGCGCGACTTGCGGGAAAAGCAGGCCTCCCTCGTCAGGGAGCGGCAGCAGTCTGGCGAGAATGCTTGCAAACCGGCCTTTGGAGGCAGTTGGGGAGATCTTTCTGCGGGAAAGGGCCGGGTCTGCTCAGAGTCCCCACAGGCCAAGGGAAGGACCCCGCAAGACCACTGTCCTTGGCCAGGCTTGCCCAGACATGCCTGGCCTCCGGGGCTCCTGCCCCATGAAGGGGCAGGCTGCGGGGTGTGTGTCTAGACATGCCTGGTCACCTCCCCAGTCACTTACCCCTAGCATATTTACCCTGGTCTAGGACTCTTTTGAGTCCAACTCAGAGGGGAGGTTCTGGCAGAGGCTGTCTCCACATTGCAAGGACTTGGAGCTCAGACGGCCTGGTGATAGGGAAGTGGGGAGGAATGGGTTGAATGCCAAAAGCCACTTTCTCCCAGCAGCCTCAGGGCAGTTGGGAGAGCAAGAGGCCCACTCTGCCCTTGGTCGACTCTGCCCTTGACACACAGGCAGTCCTGCTAGGACTGCGGAGGACATGTCTGACAGACTCTGGCTCAACCAAGTCCTCGGAAGTTGCACGGTGCAGGAACAAACGAATGCATGTGATTCTGCCTCTTCCTGGCAATGTGGAAGTCCAAGCTCGACTCCAGGCTCAGGGGCAAGGGCCCAGAGAAAGGACCACCCCGAAGCGCTTTTCTCTCGGGCTTAAGAGGAGAGTTCGCGACTTGCGGGAAAAGGAGATCTCCCAAGGCAGGGAGCGGCAGCAGTCTGGCGAGAATGCTTGCAAACCGGCCTTTGGAGGCAGTTGGGGAGGTCTTCCTGCGGGAAAGAGCTGGTTCTGCTCAGAGTCCCCAAAGGCCAAGGGAAGGACCCCGCAAGACCCCTGTCCTTGGCCACCCTTGCCCAGACCTCGCTGGCCTCCAGGGCTCCTGCTCCATGAAGGGGCAGGCTGCGGGGTGTGTGCCTAGACATGCCTGGTCGCTGCCCCAGTCACTTACCCCTAGCATATTTCCCCTGGTCTAGGCCTCTTTTGAGTCCAACTCGGAGGTGAGGTGCTGGCAGATGCTGTCTAAACACTGCAAGGACTTGGAGCTCAGACGGCCTGGTGAGAGGGAAGTGGGAACGAACGGGTTGGATGCCCAAAGCCTCGTTCTCCCAGCAGCCTCAGCGCAGTAGGGAGAGCAAGAGGCACACTGTGCCCCTAGGTCGGCTCTGCCCCTTGACACACATGCAGTCCTGCTGGGACTGCGGAGGACATGTCTGACAGACTCTGGCTCAACCAAGTCCTGGGAAGGTGCAGGGGGCAGGAACAAACGTATGCATGTGATTCTGCCTCTTCGTGGCAATGTGGATGTCCAAGCTCGACTCCAATCTCAGGGGCAAGGGCCCAGAGAAAGGACCACCCCGAAGCGCTTTTCTCCCGGGCTTAAGAGCAGAGTGCGCGACTTGCGGGAAAAGCAGATCTCCCAAGGCAGGGAGCGGCAGCAGTCTGACGAGAATGCTTGCAAACCGGCCTTGGAGGCAGTTGGGGAGGTCTTCCTGCGGGAAAGGGCCGGTTCTGCTCAGAGTCCCCACAGGCCAAGGGAAGGACCCCGCAAGACCCCTGTCCTTGGCCAGCCTTGCCCAGACCTCGCTGGCCTCCAGGGCTCCTGCTCCATGAAGGGGGAGGCTGCGGGGTGTGTGCCTAGACATGCCTGGTCACCGCCCCAGTCACTTACCCCTAGCATATTTCCCCTGGTCTAGGCCTCTTTTGAGTCCAACTCGGAGGGGAGTTGCTGGCAAAGGCTGTCCCCACACTGCAAGGACTTGGAGCTCAGACGGCCTGGTGAGAGGGAAGTGGGGAGGAACGGGTTGGATTGCCAAAGCATCTTTCTCCCAGCAGCCTCAGGGCAGTTGGGAAAGCAAGAGGCACACTCTGCCCTTAGGTCGGCTCTGCCCCTTGACACACAGGCAGTCCTGCTGGGGCTGCGGAGGACATGTCTGACAGACTCTGGCTCAACCTAGTCCTCGGAAGGTGCAGGGGGCAGGAACAAATGTATGCATGTGATTCTGCCTCTTCCTGGCAAGGTGGATGTCCAAACTCGACTCCAGGATCAGGGGCAAGGGCCCAGAGAAAGGACCACCCCGAAGCGCTTTTCTCCCTGGCTTAAGAGCAGAGTGCGCGACTTGCGGGAAAAGCAGGCCTCCCTCGTCAGGGAGCGGCAGCAGTCTGGCGAGAATGCTTGCAAACCGGCCTTTGGAGGCAGTTGGGGAGATCTTTCTGCGGGAAAGGGCCGGGTCTGCTCAGAGTCCCCACAGGCCAAGGGAAGGACCCCGCAAGACCCCTGTCCTTGGCCAGGCTTGCCCAGACATGCCTGGCCTCCGGGGCTCCTGCCCCATGAAGGGGCAGGCTGCGGGGTGTGTGTCTAGACATGCCTGGTCGCCTCCCCAGTCACTTACCCCTAGCATATTTCCCCTGGTCTAGGCCTCTTTTGAGTCCAACTCAGAGGGGAGGTTCTGGCAGAGGCTGTCTCCACATTGCAAGGACTTGGAGCTCAGACGGCCTGGTGATAGGGAAGTGGGGAGGAATGGGTTGAATGCCCAAAGCCTCTTTCTCCCAGCAGCCTCAGGGCAGTTGGGAGAGCAAGAGGCCCACTCTGCCCTTGGTCGGCTCTGCCCTTGACACACAGGCAGTCCTGCTAGGACTGCGGAGGACATGTCTGACAGACTCTGGCTCAACCAAGTCCTCGGAAGGTGCACGGGGCAGGAACAAACGAATGCATGTGATTCTGCCTCTTCCTGGCAATGTGGAAGTCCAAGTTCGACTCCAGGCTCAGGGGCAAGGGCCCAGAGAAAGGACCACCCCGAAGCGCTTTTCTCTCGGGCTTAAGAGGAGAGTTCGCGACTTGCGGGAAAAGCAGATCTCCCTCGGCATAGAGCTGCAGCAGTCTGGCGAGAATGCTTGCAAACCGGCCTTTGGAAGCAGTTGGGGAGGTCTTCCTGCGGGAAAGGGCCGGTTCTGCTCAGAGTCCCCACAGGACATGGGAAAGACCCCGCAAGACCCCTGTCCTTGCCCAGCCTTGCCCAGACCTCGGTGGCCTCCAGGGCTCCTGTTCCATGAAGGGGGAGGCTGCGGGGTGTGTGCCTAGACATGCCTGGTCGCCACCCCAGTCACTTACCCCTAGCATATTTCCCCTGGTCTAGGCCTCTTTTGAGTCCAACTCGGAGGGGAGTTGCTGGCAGAGGCTGTCCCCACACTGCAAGGACTTGGAGCTCAGACGGCCTTGTGAGAGGGAAGTGGGGAGGAACGGGTTGGATGGCCAAAGCCACTTTCTCCCAGCAGCCTCAGGGCAGTTGGGAGAGCAAGAGGCACACTCTGCCCTTTGTTCGGCTCTGCCCCTTGACACACAGGCAGTCCTGCTGGGGCTGCGGAGGACATGTCTGAAAGACTCTGGCTCAACCTAGTCCTGGGAAGGTGCAGGGGGCAGGAACAAACGTATGCATGTGATTCTGCCTCTTCCTGGCAAGGTGGATGTCCCAGCTCGACTCCAGGCTCAGGGTCAAGGGCCCAGAGAAAGGACCACCCCGAAGCGCTTTTCTCCCGGGCTTAAGAGCAGAGTGCGCGATTTGCGGGAATAGCAGATCTCCCTCGGCAGGAAGCGGCAGCAATCTGGCGAGAATGCTTGCAAACCGGCCTTTGGAGGCAGTTGGGGAGGTCTTTCTGCGGGAAAGGGCCGGTTCTGCTCAGAGTCCCCACAGGCCAAGGGAAGGACCCCGCAAGACCCCTATCCTTGGCCAGCCTTGCCCAGACCACCCTGGTCTCCGGGGCTCCTGCACCATGAAGTGGCAGGTTGCGGGGTGTGTGTCAAGACATGCCTTGAGACTCCCCAGTCACTTACCCCGAGCATATTTCCCGTGGTCTAGGCCTCTTTTGAGTCTAACTCGGAGGTGAGGTGCGGGCAGATGCTGTCTAAACACTGCAAGGACTTGGAGCTCAGACGGACTGGTGAGAGGGAAGTGGGGAGGAACGGGTTGGATGCCCAAAGCCTCTTTCTCCCAGCAGCCTCAGGGCAGTTGGGAGAGCAAGAGGCCCACTCTGCCCTTGGTCGGCTCTGCCCTTGACACACGGGCAGTCCTGCTGGGACTGCGGAGGACATGTCTGACAGACTCTGGCTCAACCAAGTCCTCGGAAGGTGCACGGGGCAGGAACAAACGTATGCATGTGATTCTGCCTCTTCCTGCAATGTGGAAGTCCAAGCTCGACTCCAGGATCAGGGGCAAGGGCCCAGTGAAAGGACCACCCCGAAGCGCTTTTCTCCCGGGCTTAAGAGCAGAGTGCGCGACTTGCGGGAAAAGCAGATCTCCCAAGGCAGGGAGTGGCAGCCGTCTGGCGAGAATGCTTGCAAACAGGCCTTTGGAGGCAGTTGGGGAGGTCTTCCTGCGGGAAAGGGCCGGTTCTGCTCAGAGTCCCCACAGGCCAAGGGAAGGACTCCGCAAGAACCCTGTCCTTGGCCAGCCTTGCCCAGATCTCACTGGCCTCCAGGGCTCCTGCTCCATGAAGGGGGAGGCTGCGGGGTGTGTGCCTAGACATGCCTGGTCACCTCCCCAGTCACTTACCCCTAGCATATTTCCCCTGGTCTAGGCCTCTTTTGAGTCCAACTCGGAGGGGAGTTGCTGGCAGAGGCTGTCCCCACACTGCAAGGACTTGGAGCTCAGACGTCCTGGTGAGAGGGAAGTGGGGAGCAATGGGTTGGATGCCCAAAGCCTCTTTCTCCCAGCAGCCTCAGGGCAGTAGGGAGAGCAAGAGGCCCACTCTGACCCTAGGTCGGCTCTGCACCTTGACTCACAGGCAGTCCTGCTGGGACTGCGGAGGACATGTCTGACAGACTCTGGCTCAACCAAGTCCTCGGAAGGTGCAGGGGGCAGGAACAAACGTATGCATGTTAGTCTACCTCTTCCTGGCAATGTGGATATCCAAGCTCGACTCCAGGCTCAGGGGCAAGGGCCCAGAGAAAGGACCACCCCAAAGCGCTTTTCTCCCGGGCTTAAAAGCAGAGTGCGCGACTTGCGGGAAAAGAAGATCTCCCTCGGCAGGGAGCGGCAGCAGTCTGGCGAGAATGCTTGCAAACCGGCCTTTGGAGGCAGTTGGGGAGGTCTTCCTGCGGGAAAGTGCCGGTTCTGCTCAGAGTCCCCACAGGCCAAGGGAAGGACCCCGCAAGACCCCTGTCCTTGGCCACCTTGCCCCGACCTCTCTGGCCTTCGGGGCTCCTGCCCCATGAAGGGGCAGGCTGCGAGGTGTTTGTCTAGACATGCCTGGTCGCCTCCCCAGTCACTTACCCCTAGCATATTTCCCCTGGTCTAGGCCTCTTTTGAGTCCAACTCGGAGGGGAGGTGCTGGCAGAAGCTGTCTCCACACTGCATGGACTTGGAGCTCAGACGGCCTGGTGAGAGGGAAGTGGGGAGCAACGTGTTGAATGCCCAAAGCTTCTTTCTCCCAGCAGCCTCAGGGCAGTTGGGAGGGCAAGAGGCCCACTCTGCCCCTAGGTCGGCTCTGCCCCTTGACACACAGGCAGTCCTGCTGGGACTGCGGAGGACATGTCTGACAGACTCTGGCTCAACCAAGTCCTCGGAAGGTGCAGGGGGCACGAACAAACGTATGGATGTGATTCTGCCTCTTCCTGGCAATGTGGATGTCCAAGCTCGACTCCAGGCTCAGGGGCAAGGGCCCAGAGAAAGGACCACCCCGAAGCGCTTTTCTCCCGGGCTTAAGAGCAGAGTGCGCGACTTGCGGGAAAAGCAGATCTCCCAAGGGAGGGAGCGGCAACAGTCTGGCTAGAATGCTTGCAAACTGGCCTTTGGAGGCAGTTGGGGAGGTCTTCCTGCGGGAAAGGGCCGGTTCTACTCAGAGTCCCCACAGGCCATGGGAAGGACCCTGCAAGACCCCTGTCCTTGGCCAGCCTTGCCCAGACCTCGCTGGCCTCGCTGGCTCCTGCCCCATGAAGGGGAGGATGCGGGGTATGTGTCTAGACATGCCTGGTCGGCTCCCCAGTCACTTACCCTAGAATATTTCCCTTGGTCTAGGCCTCTTTTGAGTCCAACTCGGAGGGGTGGTGCTGGCACAGGCTGTCTCCACACTGCAAGGATTTGGAGATCAGACGGGCTGGTGAGAGGGAAGTGGGGAGGAACGGGTAGGAAGCCCAAAGCCTCTTTCTCCCAGCAGCCTCAGGGCAGTTGGGAGAGCAAGAGGCCCACTCCGTCCCTAGGTCGGCTCTGCCCCTTGACACACAGGCAGTCAGGCTGGGACTGCGTAGGAGATATCTGACAGACTCTGGCTCAACCAAGTCCTCAGAAAGTGCAGGGGTCAGGAACAAAGGTTTGCATGTGATTCTGCCTCTTCCTGGCAATGTGCATGTCCAATCTCTACTCCAGGTTCAGGGGCAAGGGCCCAGAGAAAGGACCACCCCGAAGTGCTTTTCTCCCGGGCTTAAGAGCAGAGTGCACGACTTGCGGGAAAAGCAGATCGCCCAAGACAGGGAGCGGCAGCAGTCTGGCGAGAATGCTTGCAAACCGGCCTTTGGAGGCATTTGGGGAGGTCTTCCTGCGGGAAAGGGCCGGTTCTGCTCAGAGTCTCCACAGGCCAAAGGGAGGACACCGCAAGACCCCTGTCCTTGGCCTGCCTTGCCCAGACCTACCTTGCTCCGGGGCTCGTGCCCCATGAAGGGGCAGGCTGCGGAGTGTGTGTCTAGACATGCCTGTTCGCCTCCCCAGTCACTTACCCCTAGCATATTTCCCCTGGTCTAGGCCTGTTTTGAGTCCAAGTCGGAGGGGTGGTGCTGGCAGAGGCTCTCTCCACACTGCAAGACTTGGAGCTCAGACGGCCTGGTGAGATTGAAGTGGGGAGCAACAGGTTGGATGGCCAAAGCCTCTTTCTCCCAGCAGCCTCAGGGCAGTTGGGAGAGCACGAGGCCCACTCTGCCCCTAGGTCGGCTCTGCCCTTGACACACAGGCAGTCCTGCTGGGACTGCGGAGGACATGTCTGACAAACTCTGGCTCAACCAAGTTCTCGGAAGGTGCAGGGGGCAGGTACACACGTATGCATGTGACTCTGCCTCTTCCTGGCAATGTGGATGTCCAAGTTTGACTCCAGGCTCCGGGGCAAGTGCCCAGAGAAAGGACCACCCCGAAGTACATTTCTCCCGGGCTTAAGAGCAGAGTGCGCGACTTGCGGGAAAAGCAGATCTCCCTCGGCAAGGAGCGGCAGCAGTCTGGCGAGAATGCTTGCAAATCGGCCTTTGGAGGCAGTTGGGGAGGTCTTCCTGCGGGAAAGAGCCCGTTCTGCTCAGAGTCCCCACAGGCCTGGGGAAGGACCCCGCAAGATCCCTGTCCTTGGCCAGCCTTGCCCAGACCTCCCAGGCCTCCGGGGCTCCTGCCCCATGAAGGGGCAGGCTGCGGGGTTTGTGTCTAGACATGCCTGGTGGCCTCCCCAGTCAATTACCCCTAGCATATTTCCCCTGGTCTAGGCCTCTTTTGAGTCCAACTCGGAGGGGACGTGCTGGAAGAAGCTGTCTCCACACTGCAAGGACTTGGAACTCAGGCGGCATGGTGAGAGGGAAGTGGGGAGGAACGGGAAGGATGCCCAAAGCCTCTTTCTCCCAGCAGCCTCAGGGCAGGTGGGAGAGCAAGAGGCACACTCTGCCCCTAGGTCGGCACTGCCCCTTGACACACACGCAGTCCTTCTGGGAATGCGGAGGACATGTCTGACAGACTCTAGCTCAACCAAGTCCTGGGAAGGTGCAGGGGGCAGGAACAAACGTATGCATGTGATTCTGCCTATTCCTGGCAATGTGGATGTCCAAGCTCGACCAACAGCTCAGGGGCAAGGGCCCAGAGAAAGGACCACCCCGAAGCGCTTTTCTCCTGGGCTTAAGAGCAGAGTGCGCGACTTGCGGGAAAAGCAGATCTCCCTCGGCATAGAGCAGCAGCAGTCTGGCGAGAATGCTTGCAAACCGGCCTTTGGAAGCAGTTGGGTAGGTCTTCCTGCGGGAAAGGGCCGTTTCTGCTCAGAGTCCCCACAGGCCATGGGAAGGGCCCAGCAAGACCCCTAGCCTTGGCCAGCCTTGACCAGATTTCCCTGGCCTCCAGGGCTCCTGCCCCATGAAGGGGCAGGCTGCGGGGTGTGTGTCTATACATGCCTGGTCGCCTCCCCAGTCACTTATCCCTAGCATATTTCCCCTTGTCTAGGCCTATTTTGAGTCCAACTCGGAGGGGAGGTGCTGGCAGAGGCTGTCTCCACATTGCAAGGACTTGGAGCTCAGACGGCCTGGTGAGAGGGAAGTGGGGAGTAATGGGTTGGATGCCAAAAGACTCTTTCTCCCAGCAGCCTCAGGGCAGTTGGGAGAGCAAGAAGCCCACTCTGCCCCTAGGTCGGCTCTGCCCTTGACACACAGTCAGTCCTACTGGGACTGCGGAGGACATGTCTGACAGACTCTGGCTCAACCAAGTCCTCGGAGAGTGCATGGGGCAGGAACAAACGTATGCATGTGATTCTGCCTCTTCCTGGCAATGTGGATGTCCAAGCTCGACTCCAGGCTCAGGGGCAAGGGCCCAGAGAAAGGACCACCCCGAAGCGCTTTTCTCCCGGGCTTAAGAGGAGAGTGCGCGACTTGCGGGAAAAGCAGATCTCCCAAGGCAGGGAGCGGCAGCAGTCTGGCGAGAATGCTTGCAAACCGGCCTTTGGAGGCAGTTGGGGAGGTCTTCCTGCGGGAAAGGGCCGTTTCTGCTCAGAGACCCACAGGCCAAGGGAAGGACCCTGCAAGACCCCTGGCCTTGGCCAGCCTTGCCCAGACCTCGCTGTCGTCCAGGGCTCCTGCTCCATGAAGGGGCAGACTGCGGGGTGTGTGTCTAGATATGCCTGGTCGCCACCACAGTCACTTACCCTTAGCATATTTCCCCCGCTCTAAGCCTCTTTTGAGTCCAACTCTGAGGGGAGGTGCTGGCAGAGGCTGTCTCCACACTGCAAGACTTGGAGATCAGACGGCCTGGTGAGAGGGAAGTTGGGAGCAACGGGTTGGATGCCCAAAGCCTCTTTCTCCCAGCAGCCTCAGGGCAGTAGGGAGAGTAAGAGGCCCACTCTGCCACTAGGTCGGCTCTGCCCCTTGACACACAGGCAGTCCTTCTGGGAATGCGGAGGACATGTCTGACAGACTCTCGCTCAACCAAGTCCTCGGAAGGTGCAGGGGGCAGGAACAAACGTATGCATGTGATTCTGCCTCTTCCTGGCAATGTGGATGTCCAAGTTCGACCAAAACTAAGGGGTAAGGGCCCAGAGAAAGGACCACCCCAAAGCGCTTTTTTCCCGCGCTTAAGACCAGAGTGCGCAACTTGCGGGGACAGCAGATCTCCCTCGGCAGGGAGCGGCAGCAGTCTGGCGAGAATGCTTGCAAACCGGCCTTTGGAGGCAGTTGGGGAGAACTTCCTGCGGGAAAGGGCGGTTCTGCTCAGAGTCCCCACAGGCCAAGGGAAGGACCCCGCAAGACCCCTGTCCTTGGGCAGCCTTGCCCAGACCTCCCTGGCCTCCGGGGCTCCTGCCCCATGAAGGGGCAGGTTGCGGGTGTGTGTCAATACATGCCTTGTCGACTCCCCATTCACTTACCCCAGCATATTTCCCCTGGTCTAAGCCTCTTTTGAGTCCAACTCGGAGGTGAGGTGCTGGCAGATGCTGTCTAAACACTGCAAGGACTTGGAGCTCAGACGGCCTGGTGAGAGGGAAGTGGGGACCAACGGGTTGGATGCCCAAAGACTCTTTCTCCCAGCAGCCTCAGGGCAGTAGGGAGAGCAAGAGGCACACTGTGCCCCTAGGTCGGCTCTGCCCCTTGACACACAGGGAGTCCTGCTGGGACTGCGGAGGAGATGTCTGACAGACTCTGGCTCAAACAAGTCCTGGGAAGGTGCAGGGGGCAGGAACAAACGTATGCATGTGATTCTGGCTCTTCGTGGCAATGTGGATGTCCAAGCTCGACTCCAGGCTCAGGGGCAAGGGCCCAGAGAAAGGACCACCCCGAAGCGCTTTTCTCCCGGGCTTAAGAGCAGAGTCGCGACTTGCAGGAAAAGCAGATCTCCCAAGGCAGGGAGCGGCAGCAGTCTGGCGAGAATGCTTGCAAACCGGCCTTTGGAGGCATTTGGGGAGGTCTTCCTGCGGAAAAGGGCCGGTTCTGCTCAGAGTCCCCACAGGCCAAGGGAAGGACCCCGCAAGACCCCTGTCCTTGGCCAGACTTGCCCAGAACTCGCTGGCTTCCGGGGCTCCAGCCCCATGAAGGGGCAGGCTGCGGGGTGTGTGTCTAGACATGCCTGGTCGCCTCCCCAGTCACTTACCCCTAGCATATTTCCCCTGGTCTAGGCCTATTTTGAGTCCAAATCGGAGGGGTGGTGCTGGCAGAGGCTGTCTCCACACTGCAAAGACTTGGATCTCAGACGGCCTGGTGAGAGGGAAGTGGGGAGCAACAGGTTGGATGCCCAAAGCCTCTTTCTCCCAGCAGCCTCAGGGAAGTTGTGAGAGCACGAGGCCCACTCTGCCCATAGGTCGGCTCTGCCCCTTGACACACAGGCAGTTCTGCTGGGGCTGCGGAGAACATATCTGACAGACTCTGGCTCAACCAAGTCCTCGGAAGTGTCAGGGGGCAAGAACAAACGTATGCATGTGATTGTGGCTCTTCCTGGCAATGTGGATGTCCAAGCTCGACTCCAGGCTCAGGGGCAAGAGCCCAGAGCAAGGACCACCCCGAAGCGCTTTTCTCCCGGGCTTAAGAGCAGAGTGCGCGACTTGCGGGAAAAGCAGATCTCCCAAGGCACGGAGCGGCAGCAGTCTGGCGAGAATGCTTGCAAACAGGCCTTTGGAGGCATTTCGGGAGGTCTTCCTGCGGGAAAGGGCTGGTTCTGCTCAGAGTCCCCACAGGCAATGGGAAAGTCCCCGCAAGACCCCTGTCCTTGGCCAGCCTTGCCCAGACCTCCCGGGCCTCCGGGGCTCCTGCCCCATGAAAGGGCAGGCTGCGGGGTGTGTGCCTAGACATGCCTTGTCGCCTCCCAGTCACTTACCCCTAGCATATTTCCCCTGGTCTAGGCCTCTTTTGAGTCCAACTCGGAGGGGAGTTGCTGGCAGAGGCTGTCCCCACACTGCAAGGACTTGGAGCTCAGACGGCCTGGTGAGAGGGAAGTGGGGAGCAATGGGTTGGATGCCCAAAGCCTCTTTCTCCCAGCAGCCTCAGGGCAGTAGGGAGAGCAAGAGGCCCACTCTGCCCCTAGGTCGGCTCTGCCCCTTGACACACAGGCAGTCCTGCTGGGACTGTGGAGGAGATGTCTGACAGACTCTGGCTCAACCAAGTCCTCGGAAGGTGCAGGGGGCAGGAACAAACGTATGCATGTGATTCTGCCTCTTCCTGCAATGTGGAAGTCCAAGCTCGACTCCAGGCTCAGGGGCAAGGGCCCAGAGAAAGGACCACCCCGAAGCGCTTTTCTCCCGGGCTTAGGAGCAGAGTGCGCGACTTGCGGGAAAAGCAGATCTCCCAAGGCAGGGAGCGGCAGCCGTCTGGCGAGAATGCTTGCAAACCGGCCTTTGGAGGCAGTTGGGGAGGTCTTCCTGCGGGAAAGGGCCGGTTCTGCTCAGAGTCCCCACAGGCCAAGGGAAGGACTCCGCAAGACCCCTGTCCTTGGCCAGCCTTGCCCAGACCTCGCTGGCCTCCAGGGCTCCTGCTCCATGAAGGGGGAGGCTGCGGGGTGTGTGCCTAGACATGCCTGGTCACCTCCCCAGTCACTTACCCCTAGCATATTTCCCCTGGTCTAGGCCTCTTTTGAGTCCAACTCGGAGGGGAGTTGCTGGCAGAGGCTGTCACCACACTGCAAGGACTTGGAGCTCAGACGGCCTGGTGAGAGGGAAGTGGGGAGGAACGGGTTGGATTGCCAAAGCCTCTTTCTCCCAGCAGCCTCAGGGCAGTTGGGAAAGCAAGAGGCACACTCTGCCCTTAGGTCGGCTCTGCCCCTTGACACACAGGCAGTTCTGCTGGGGCTGCGGAGAACATATCTGACAGACTCTGGCTCAACCAAGTCCTCGGAAGTGTCAGGGGGCAAGAACAAACGTATGCATGTGATTCTGGCTCTTCCTGGCAATGTGGATGTCCAAGCTCGACTCCAGGCTCAGGGGCAAGAGCCCAGAGCAAGGACCACCCCGAAGCGCTTTTCTCCCGGGCTTAAGAGCAGAGTGCGCGACTTGCGGGAAAAGCAGATCTCCCAAGGCACGGAGCGGCAGCAGTCTGGCGAGAATGCTTGCAAACAGGCCTTTGGAGGCATTTCGGGAGGTCTTCCTGCGGGAAAGGGCTGGTTCTGCTCAGAGTCCCCACAGGCAATGGGAGAGTCCCCGCAAGACCCCTGTCCTTGGCCAGCCTTGCCCAGACCTCCCGGGCCTCCGGGGCTCCTGCCCCATGAAGGGGCAGGCTGCGGGGTGTGTGCCTAGACATGCCTTGTCGCCTCCCAGTCACTTACCCCTAGCATATTTCCCCTGGTCTAGGCCTCTTTTGAGTCCAACTCGGAGGGGAGTTGCTGGCAGAGGCTGTCCCCACACTGCAAGGACTTGGAGCTCAGACGGCCTGGTGAGAGGGAAGTGGGGAGCAATGGGTTGGATGCCCAAAGCCTCTTTCTCCCAGCAGCCTCAGGGCAGTAGGGAGAGCAAGAGGCCCACTCTGCCCCTAGGTCGGCTCTGCCCCTTGACACACAGGCAGTCCTGCTGGGACTGTGGAGGAGATGTCTGACAGACTCTGGCTCAACCAAGTCCTCGGAAGGTGCAGGGGGCAGGAACAAACGTATGCATGTGATTCTGCCTCTTCCTGCAATGTGGAAGTCCAAGCTCGACTCCAGGCTCAGGGGCAAGGGCCCAGAGAAAGGACCACCCCGAAGCGCTTTTCTCCCGGGCTTAGGAGCAGAGTGCGCGACTTGCGGGAAAAGCAGATCTCCCAAGGCAGGGAGCGGCAGCCGTCTGGCGAGAATGCTTGCAAACCGGCCTTTGGAGGCAGTTGGGGAAGTCTTCCTGCGGGAAAGGGCCGGTTCTGCTCAGAGTCCCCACAGGCCAAGGGAAGGACTCCGCAAGACCCCTGTCCTTGGCCAGCCTTGCCCAGACCTCGCTGGCCTCCAGGGCTCCTGCTCCATGAAGGGGGAGGCTGCGGGGTGTGTGCCTAGACATGCCTGGTCACCTCCCCAGTCACTTACCCCTAGCATATTTCCCCTGGTCTAGGCCTCTTTTGAGTCCAACTCGGAGGGGAGTTGCTGGCAGAGGCTGTCACCACACTGCAAGGACTTGGAGCTCAGACGGCCTGGTGAGAGGGAAGTGGGGAGGAACGGGTTGGATTGCCAAAGCCTCTTTCTCCCAGCAGCCTCAGGGCAGTTGGGAAAGCAAGAGGCACACTCTGCCCTTAGGTCGGCTCTGCCCCTTGACACACAGGCAGTCCTGCTGGGGCTGCGGAGGACATGTCTGACAGACTCTGGCTCAACCTAGTCCTGGGAAGGTGCAGGGGGCAGGAACAAACGTATGCATGTGATTCTGCCTCTTCCTGGCAAGGTGGATGTCCAAGCTCGACTCCAGGCTCAGGGTCAAGGGCTCAGAGAAAGGACCACCCCGAAGCGCTTTTCTCCCGGGCTTAAGAGCAGAGTGCGCGATTTGCGGGAATAGCAGATCTCCCTCGGCAGGAAGCGGCAGCAATCTGGCGAGAATGCTTGCAAACCGGCCTTTGGAGGCAGTTGGGGAGGTCTTTCTGCGGGAAAGGGCCGGTTCTGCTCAGAGTCCCCACAGGCCAAGGGAAGGACCCCGCAAGACCCCTATCCTTGGCCAGCCTTGCCCAGACCTCCCTGGCCTCCGGGGCTCCTGCTCCATGAAGGGGCAGGTTGCGGGGTGTGTGTCAAGACATGCCTTGTCGACTCCCCAGTCACTTACCCCTAGCATATTTCCCCTGGTCTAGGCCTCTTTTGAGTCCAACTCGGAGGTGAGGTGCTGGCAGATGCTGTCTAAACACTGCAAGGACTTGGAGCTCAGACGGACTGGTGAGAGGGAAATGGGGAGGAACGGGTTGGAGGGCCAAAGCCTCTTTCTCCCAGCAGCCTCAGGGCAGTTGGGAGAGCAAGAGGCACACTCAGCCCTTAGGTCGGCTCTGCCCCTTGACACACAGGCAGTCCTGCTGGGGCTGCGGAGGACATGTCTGACAGACTCTGGCTCAACCTAGTCCTGGGAATGTTCAGGGGGCAGGAACAAACATATGCATGTGATTCTGCCTCTTCCTGGCAATGTGGATGTCCAAACTCGACTCCAGGATCAGGGGCAAGGGCCCAGAGAAAGGACCACCCCGAAGCGCTTTTCTCCCGGGCTTAAGAGCAGAGTGCGCGACTTGCGGGAAAAGCAGGCCTCCCTCGTCAGGGAGCGGCAGCAGTCTGGCGAGAATGCTTGCAAACCGGCCTTTGGAGGCAGTTGGGGAGGTCTTTCTGCGGGAAAGGGCCGGGTCTGCTCAGAGTCCCCACAGGCCAAGGGAAGGACCCCGCAAGACCACTGTCCTTGGCCAGGCTTGCCCAGACATGCCTGGCCTCCGGGGCTCCTGCCCCATGAAGGGGCAGGCTGCGGGGTGTGTGTCTAGACATGCCTGGTCACCTCCCCAGTCACTTACCCCTAGCATATTTACCCTGGTCTAGGACTCTTTTGAGTCCAACTCAGAGGGGAGGTTCTGGCAGAGGCTGTCTCCACATTGCAAGGACTTGGAGCTCAGACGGCCTGGTGATAGGGAAGTGGGGAGGAATGGGTTGAATGCCAAAAGCCACTTTCTCCCAGCAGCCTCAGGGCAGTTGGGAGAGCAAGAGGCCCACTCTGCCCTTGGTCGACTCTGCCCTTGACACACAGGCAGTCCTGCTAGGACTGCGGAGGACATGTCTGACAGACTCTGGCTCAACCAAGTCCTCGGAAGTTGCACGGTGCAGGAACAAACGAATGCATGTGATTCTGCCTCTTCCTGGCAATGTGGAAGTCCAAGCTCGACTCCAGGCTCAGGGGCAAGGGCCCAGAGAAAGGACCACCCCGAAGCGCTTTTCTCTCGGGCTTAAGAGGAGAGTTCGCGACTTGCGGGAAAAGGAGATCTCCCAAGGCAGGGAGCGGCAGCAGTCTGGCGAGAATGCTTGCAAACCGGCCTTTGGAGGCAGTTGGGGAGGTCTTCCTGCGGGAAAGAGCTGGTTCTGCTCAGAGTCCCCAAAGGCCAAGGGAAGGACCCCGCAAGACCCCTGTCCTTGGCCACCCTTGCCCAGACCTCGCTGGCCTCCAGGGCTCCTGCTCCATGAAGGGGCAGGCTGCGGGGTGTGTGCCTAGACATGCCTGGTCGCTGCCCCAGTCACTTACCCCTAGCATATTTCCCCTGGTCTAGGCCTCTTTTGAGTCCAACTCGGAGGTGAGGTGCTGGCAGATGCTGTCTAAACACTGCAAGGACTTGGAGCTCAGACGGCCTGGTGAGAGGGAAGTGGGAACGAACGGGTTGGATGCCCAAAGCCTCGTTCTCCCAGCAGCCTCAGCGCAGTAGGGAGAGCAAGAGGCACACTGTGCCCCTAGGTCGGCTCTGCCCCTTGACACACATGCAGTCCTGCTGGGACTGCGGAGGACATGTCTGACAGACTCTGGCTCAACCAAGTCCTGGGAAGGTGCAGGGGGCAGGAACAAACGTATGCATGTGATTCTGCCTCTTCGTGGCAATGTGGATGTCCAAGCTCGACTCCAATCTCAGGGGCAAGGGCCCAGAGAAAGGACCACCCCGAAGCGCTTTTCTCCCGGGCTTAAGAGCAGAGTGCGCGACTTGCGGGAAAAGCAGATCTCCCAAGGCAGGGAGCGGCAGCAGTCTGGCGAGAATGCTTGCAAACCGGCCTTGGAGGCAGTTGGGGAGGTCTTCCTGCGGGAAAGGGCCGGTTCTGCTCAGAGTCCCCACAGGCCAAGGGAAGGACCCCGCAAGACCCCTGTCCTTGGCCAGCCTTGCCCAGACCTCGCTGGCCTCCAGGGCTCCTGCTCCATGAAGGGGGAGGCTGCGAGGTGTGTGCCTAGACATGCCTGGTCACCGCCCCAGTCACTTACCCCTAGCATATTTCCCCTGGTCTAGGCCTCTTTTGAGTCCAACTCGGAGGGGAGTTGCTGGCAGAGGCTGTCCCCACACTGCAAGGACTTGGAGCTCAGACGGCCTGGTGAGAGGGAAGTGGGGAGGAACGGGTTGGATTGCCAAAGCATCTTTCTCCCAGCAGCCTCAGGGCAGTTGGGAAAGCAAGAGGCACACTCTGCCCTTAGGTCGGCTCTGCCCCTTGACACACAGGCAGTCCTGCTGGGGCTGCGGAGGACATGTCTGACAGACTCTGGCTCAACCTAGTCCTCGGAAGGTGCAGGGGGCAGGAACAAATGTATGCATGTGATTCTGCCTCTTCCTGGCAAGGTGGATGTCCAAACTCGACTCCAGGATCAGGGGCAAGGGCCCAGAGAAAGGACCACCCCGAAGCGCTTTTCTCCCTGGCTTAAGAGCAGAGTGCGCGACTTGCGGGAAAAGCAGGCCTCCCTCGTCAGGGAGCGGCAGCAGTCTGGCGAGAATGCTTGCAAACCGGCCTTTGGAGGCAGTTGGGGAGATCTTTCTGCGGGAAAGGGCCGGGTCTGCTCAGAGTCCCCACAGGCCAAGGGAAGGACCCCGCAAGACCCCTGTCCTTGGCCAGGCTTGCCCAGACATGCCTGGCCTCCGGGGCTCCTGCCCCATGAAGGGGCAGGCTGCGGGGTGTGTGTCTAGACATGCCTGGTCGCCTCCCCAGTCACTTACCCCTAGCATATTTCCCCTGGTCTAGGCCTCTTTTGAGTCCAACTCAGAGGGGAGGTTCTGGCAGAGGCTGTCTCCACATTGCAAGGACTTGGAGCTCAGACGGCCTGGTGATAGGGAAGTGGGGAGGAATGGGTTGAATGCCCAAAGCCTCTTTCTCCCAGCAGCCTCAGGGCAGTTGGGAGAGCAAGAGGCCCACTCTGCCCTTGGTCGGCTCTGCCCTTGACACACAGGCAGTCCTGCTAGGACTGCGGAGGACATGTCTGACAGACTCTGGCTCAACCAAGTCCTCGGAAGGTGCACGGGGCAGGAACAAACGAATGCATGTGATTCTGCCTCTTCCTGGCAATGTGGAAGTCCAAGTTCGACTCCAGGCTCAGGGGCAAGGGCCCAGAGAAAGGATCACCCCGAAGCGCTTTTCTCTCGGGCTTAAGAGGAGAGTTCGCGACTTGCGGGAAAAGCAGATCTCCCTCGGCATAGAGCTGCAGCAGTCTGGCGAGAATGCTTGCAAACCGGCCTTTGGAAGCAGTTGGGGAGGTCTTCCTGCGGGAAAGGGCCGGTTCTGCTCAGAGTCCCCACAGGACATGGGAAAGACCCCGCAAGACCCCTGTCCTTGCCCAGCCTTGCCCAGACCTCGGTGGCCTCCAGGGCTCCTGTTCCATGAAGGGGGAGGCTGCGGGGTGTGTGCCTAGACATGCCTGGTCGCCACCCCAGTCACTTACCCCTAGCATATTTCCCCTGGTCTAGGCCTCTTTTGAGTCCAACTCGGAGGGGAGTTGCTGGCAGAGGCTGTCCCCACACTGCAAGGACTTGGAGCTCAGACGGCCTTGTGAGAGGGAAGTGGGGAGGAACGGGTTGGATGGCCAAAGCCACTTTCTCCCAGCAGCCTCAGGGCAGTTGGGAGAGCAAGAGGCACACTCTGCCCTTTGTTCGGCTCTGCCCCTTGACACACAGGCAGTCCTGCTGGGGCTGCGGAGGACATGTCTGAAAGACTCTGGCTCAACCTAGTCCTGGGAAGGTGCAGGGGGCAGGAACAAACGTATGCATGTGATTCTGCCTCTTCCTGGCAAGGTGGATGTCCCAGCTCGACTCCAGGCTCAGGGTCAAGGGCCCAGAGAAAGGACCACCCCGAAGCGCTTTTCTCCCGGGCTTAAGAGCAGAGTGCGCGATTTGCGGGAATAGCATATCTCCCTCGGCAGGAAGCGGCAGCAATCTGGCGAGAATGCTTGCAAACCGGCCTTTGGAGGCAGTTGGGGAGGTCTTTCTGCGGGAAAGGGCCGGTTCTGCTCAGAGTCCCCACAGGCCAAGGGAAGGACCCCGCAAGACCCCTATCCTTGGCCAGCCTTGCCCAGACCACCCTGGTCTCCGGGGCTCCTGCACCATGAAGTGGCAGGTTGCGGGGTGTGTGTCAAGACATGCCTTGAGACTCCCCAGTCACTTACCCCGAGCATATTTCCCGTGGTCTAGGCCTCTTTTGAGTCTAACTCGGAGGTGAGGTGCGGGCAGATGCTGTCTAAACACTGCAAGGACTTGGAGCTCAGACGGACTGGTGAGAGGGAAGTGGGGAGGAACGGGTTGGATGCCCAAAGCCTCTTTCTCCCAGCAGCCTCAGGGCAGTTGGGAGAGCAAGAGGCCCACTCTGCCCTTGGTCGGCTCTGCCCTTGACACACGGGCAGTCCTGCTGGGACTGCGGAGGACATGTCTGACAGACTCTGGCTCAACCAAGTCCTCGGAAGGTGCACGGGGCAGGAACAAACGTATGCATGTGATTCTGCCTCTTCCTGCAATGTGGAAGTCCAAGCTCGACTCCAGGATCAGGGGCAAGGGCCCAGTGAAAGGACCACCCCGAAGCGCTTTTCTCCCGGGCTTAAGAGCAGAGTGCGCGACTTGCGGGAAAAGCAGATCTCCCAAGGCAGGGAGTGGCAGCCGTCTGGCGAGAATGCTTGCAAACAGGCCTTTGGAGGCAGTTGGGGAGGTCTTCCTGCGGGAAAGGGCCGGTTCTGCTCAGAGTCCCCACAGGCCAAGGGAAGGACTCCGCAAGAACCCTGTCCTTGGCCAGCCTTGCCCAGATCTCACTGGCCTCCAGGGCTCCTGCTCCATGAAGGGGGAGGCTGCGGGGTGTGTGCCTAGACATGCCTGGTCACCTCCCCAGTCACTTACCCCTAGCATATTTCCCCTGGTCTAGGCCTCTTTTGAGTCCAACTCGGAGGGGAGTTGCTGGCAGAGGCTGTCCCCACACTGCAAGGACTTGGAGCTCAGACGTCCTGGTGAGAGGGAAGTGGGGAGCAATGGGTTGGATGCCCAAAGCCTCTTTCTCCCAGCAGCCTCAGGGCAGTAGGGAGAGCAAGAGGCCCACTCTGACCCTAGGTCGGCTCTGCACCTTGACTCACAGGCAGTCCTGCTGGGACTGCGGAGGACATGTCTGACAGACTCTGGCTCAACCAAGTCCTCGGAAGGTGCAGGGGGCAGGAACAAACGTATGCATGTTAGTCTACCTCTTCCTGGCAATGTGGATATCCAAGCTCGACTCCAGGCTCAGGGGCAAGGGCCCAGAGAAAGGACCACCCCAAAGCGCTTTTCTCCCGGGCTTAAAAGCAGAGTGCGCGACTTGCGGGAAAAGAAGATCTCCCTCGGCAGGGAGCGGCAGCAGTCTGGCGAGAATGCTTGCAAACCGGCCTTTGGAGGCAGTTGGGGAGGTCTTCCTGCGGGAAAGTGCCGGTTCTGCTCAGAGTCCCCACAGGCCAAGGGAAGGACCCCGCAAGACCCCTGTCCTTGGCCACCTTGCCCCGACCTCTCTGGCCTTCGGGGCTCCTGCCCCATGAAGGGGCAGGCTGCGAGGTGTTTGTCTAGACATGCCTGGTCGCCTCCCCAGTCACTTACCCCTAGCATATTTCCCCTGGTCTAGGCCTCTTTTGAGTCCAACTCGGAGGGGAGGTGCTGGCAGAAGCTGTCTCCACACTGCATGGACTTGGAGCTCAGACGGCCTGGTGAGAGGGAAGTGGGGAGCAACGTGTTGAATGCCCAAAGCTTCTTTCTCCCAGCAGCCTCAGGGCAGTTGGGAGGGCAAGAGGCCCACTCTGCCCCTAGGTCGGCTCTGCCCCTTGACACACAGGCAGTCCTGCTGGGACTGCGGAGGACATGTCTGACAGACTCTGGCTCAACCAAGTCCTCGGAAGGTGCAGGGGGCACGAACAAACGTATGGATGTGATTCTGCCTCTTCCTGGCAATGTGGATGTCCAAGCTCGACTCCAGGCTCAGGGGCAAGGGCCCAGAGAAAGGACCACCCCGAAGCGCTTTTCTCCCGGGCTTAAGAGCAGAGTGCGCGACTTGCGGGAAAAGCAGATCTCCCAAGGGAGGGAGCGGCAACAGTCTGGCTAGAATGCTTGCAAACTGGCCTTTGGAGGCAGTTGGGGAGGTCTTCCTGCGGGAAAGGGCCGGTTCTACTCAGAGTCCCCACAGGCCATGGGAAGGACCCTGCAAGACCCCTGTCCTTGGCCAGCCTTGCCCAGACCTCGCTGGCCTCGCTGGCTCCTGCCCCATGAAGGGGAGGATGCGGGGTATGTGTCTAGACATGCCTGGTCGGCTCCCCAGTCACTTACCCTAGAATATTTCCCTTGGTCTAGGCCTCTTTTGAGTCCAACTCGGAGGGGTGGTGCTGGCACAGGCTGTCTCCACACTGCAAGGATTTGGAGATCAGACGGGCTGGTGAGAGGGAAGTGGGGAGGAACGGGTAGGAAGCCCAAAGCCTCTTTCTCCCAGCAGCCTCAGGGCAGTTGGGAGAGCAAGAGGCCCACTCCGTCCCTAGGTCGGCTCTGCCCCTTGACACACAGGCAGTCAGGCTGGGACTGCGTAGGAGATATCTGACAGACTCTGGCTCAACCAAGTCCTCAGAAAGTGCAGGGGTCAGGAACAAAGGTTTGCATGTGATTCTGCCTCTTCCTGGCAATGTGCATGTCCAATCTCTACTCCAGGTTCAGGGGCAAGGGCCCAGAGAAAGGACCACCCCGAAGTGCTTTTCTCCCGGGCTTAAGAGCAGAGTGCACGACTTGCGGGAAAAGCAGATCGCCCAAGACAGGGAGCGGCAGCAGTCTGGCGAGAATGCTTGCAAACCGGCCTTTGGAGGCATTTGGGGAGGTCTTCCTGCGGGAAAGGGCCGGTTCTGCTCAGAGTCTCCACAGGCCAAAGGGAGGACACCGCAAGACCCCTGTCCTTGGCCTGCCTTGCCCAGACCTACCTTGCTCCGGGGCTCGTGCCCCATGAAGGGGCAGGCTGCGGAGTGTGTGTCTAGACATGCCTGTTCGCCTCCCCAGTCACTTACCCCTAGCATATTTCCCCTGGTCTAGGCCTGTTTTGAGTCCAAGTCGGAGGGGTGGTGCTGGCAGAGGCTCTCTCCACACTGCAAGACTTGGAGCTCAGACGGCCTGGTGAGATTGAAGTGGGGAGCAACAGGTTGGATGGCCAAAGCCTCTTTCTCCCAGCAGCCTCAGGGCAGTTGGGAGAGCACGAGGCCCACTCTGCCCCTAGGTCGGCTCTGCCCTTGACACACAGGCAGTCCTGCTGGGACTGCGGAGGACATGTCTGACAAACTCTGGCTCAACCAAGTTCTCGGAAGGTGCAGGGGGCAGGTACACACGTATGCATGTGACTCTGCCTCTTCCTGGCAATGTGGATGTCCAAGTTTGACTCCAGGCTCCGGGGCAAGTGCCCAGAGAAAGGACCACCCCGAAGTACATTTCTCCCGGGCTTAAGAGCAGAGTGCGCGACTTGCGGGAAAAGCAGATCTCCCTCGGCAAGGAGCGGCAGCAGTCTGGCGAGAATGCTTGCAAATCGGCCTTTGGAGGCAGTTGGGGAGGTCTTCCTGCGGGAAAGAGCCCGTTCTGCTCAGAGTCCCCACAGGCCTGGGGAAGGACCCCGCAAGATCCCTGTCCTTGGCCAGCCTTGCCCAGACCTCCCAGGCCTCCGGGGCTCCTGCCCCATGAAGGGGCAGGCTGCGGGGTTTGTGTCTAGACATGCCTGGTGGCCTCCCCAGTCAATTACCCCTAGCATATTTCCCCTGGTCTAGGCCTCTTTTGAGTCCAACTCGGAGGGGACGTGCTGGAAGAAGCTGTCTCCACACTGCAAGGACTTGGAACTCAGGCGGCATGGTGAGAGGGAAGTGGGGAGGAACGGGAAGGATGCCCAAAGCCTCTTTCTCCCAGCAGCCTCAGGGCAGGTGGGAGAGCAAGAGGCACACTCTGCCCCTAGGTCGGCACTGCCCCTTGACACACACGCAGTCCTTCTGGGAATGCGGAGGACATGTCTGACAGACTCTAGCTCAACCAAGTCCTGGGAAGGTGCAGGGGGCAGGAACAAACGTATGCATGTGATTCTGCCTATTCCTGGCAAGGTGGATGTCCAAGCTCGACCAACAGCTCAGGGGCAAGGGCCCAGAGAAAGGACCACCCCGAAGCGCTTTTCTCCTGGGCTTAAGAGCAGAGTGCGCGACTTGCGGGAAAAGCAGATCTCCCTCGGCATAGAGCAGCAGCAGTCTGGCGAGAATGCTTGCAAACCGGCCTTTGGAAGCAGTTGGGTAGGTCTTCCTGCGGGAAAGGGCCGTTTCTGCTCAGAGTCCCCACAGGCCATGGGAAGGGCCCAGCAAGACCCCTAGCCTTGGCCAGCCTTGACCAGATTTCCCTGGCCTCCAGGGCTCCTGCCCCATGAAGGGGCAGGCTGCCGGGTGTGTCTAGACATGCCTGGTCGCCTCCCCAGTCACTTACCCCTAGCATATTTCCCCTGGTCTAGGCCTCTTTTGAGTCCAACTCGGAGGGGAGGTGCTGGCAGAGGCTGTCTCCACACAGCAAGGACTTGGAGCTCAGACGGCCTGGTGAGACGGAAGTGGGGAGCAATGGGTTGGATGCCCAAAGCCTCTTTCTCCCAGCAGCCTCAGGGCAGTTGGGAGAGCAAGAGGCCCACTCTGCCCCTAGGTCGGCTCTGCCCCTTGACACACAGGCAGTCCTGCTGGGACTGCGGAGGACATGTCTGACAGACTCTGGCTCAACCAAGTCCTCGGAAGGTGCAGGGGGCAGGAATAAACGTATGCATGTAATTCTGCCTCTTCCTGGGAAAGTGGATGTCCAATCTCCACTCCAGGCTCAGGGGCAAGGGCCAGAGAAAGTACCACCCCGAAGCGCTTTTCTCCCGGGCTTAAGAGCAGAGTGCGCGACTTGCGGGACAAGCAGATCTCCCTCGGCAGGGACCGGCAGCAGTCTGGCGAGAATGCTTGCAAACCGGCCTTTGGAAGCAGTTGGGGAGGTCTTTCTGCTGGAAATGGCTTGTTCAGCTCAGAGTCCCCACCGGCCATGGGAAGGACCCCGCAAGACCCTGTCCTTGACCAGCCTTGCCGATACGTCCCTGGCCTCCAGGGCTCCTACCCCATGAAGGGGCAGGCTGCGGGGTGTGTGTCTATACATGCCTGGTCGCCTCCCCAGTCACTTATCCCTAGCATATTTCCCCTTGTCTAGGCCTATTTTGAGTCCAACTCGGAGGGGAGGTGCTGGCAGAGGCTGTCTCCACATTGCAAGGACTTGGAGCTCAGACGGCCTGGTGAGAGGGAAGTGGGGAGTAATGGGTTGGATGCCAAAAGACTCTTTCTCCCAGCAGCCTCAGGGCAGTTGGGAGAGCAAGAAGCCCACTCTGCCCCTAGGTCGGCTCTGCCCTTGACACACAGTCAGTCCTACTGGGACTGCGGAGGACATGTCTGACAGACTCTGGCTCAACCAAGTCCTCGGAGAGTGCATGGGGCAGGAACAAACGTATGCATGTGATTCTGCCTCTTCCTGGCAATGTGGATGTCCAAGCTCGACTCCAGGCTCAGGGGCAAGGGCCCAGAGAAAGGACCACCCCGAAGCGCTTTTCTCCCGGGCTTAAGAGGAGAGTGCGCGACTTGCGGGAAAAGCAGATCTCCCAAGGCAGGGAGCGGCAGCAGTCTGGCGAGAATGCTTGCAAACCGGCCTTTGGAGGCAGTTGGGGAGGTCTTCCTGCGGGAAAGGGCCGTTTCTGCTCAGAGACCCACAGGCCAAGGGAAGGACCCTGCAAGACCCCTGGCCTTGGCCAGCCTTGCCCAGACCTCGCTGTCGTCCAGGGCTCCTGCTCCATGAAGGGGCAGACTGCGGGGTGTGTGTCTAGATATGCCTGGTCGCCACCACAGTCACTTACCCTTAGCATATTTCCCCCGCTCTAAGCCTCTTTTGAGTCCAACTCTGAGGGGAGGTGCTGGCAGAGGCTGTCTCCACACTGCAAGACTTGGAGATCAGACGGCCTGGTGAGAGGGAAGTTGGGAGCAACGGGTTGGATGCCCAAAGCCTCTTTCTCCCAGCAGCCTCAGGGCAGTAGGGAGAGTAAGAGGCCCACTCTGCCACTAGGTCGGCTCTGCCCCTTGACACACAGGCAGTCCTTCTGGGAATGCGGAGGACATGTCTGACAGACTCTCGCTCAACCAAGTCCTCGGAAGGTGCAGGGGGCAGGAACAAACGTATGCATGTGATTCTGCCTCTTCCTGGCAATGTGGATGTCCAAGCTCGACCAAAACTAAGGGGTAAGGGCCCAGAGAAAGGACCACCCCAAAGCGCTTTTTTCCCGCGCTTAAGACCAGAGTGCGCAACTTGCGGGGACAGCAGATCTCCCTCGGCAGGGAGCGGCAGCAGTCTGGCGAGAATGCTTGCAAACCGGCCTTTGGAGGCAGTTGGGGAGGACTTCCTGCGGGAAAGGGCGGTTCTGCTCAGAGTCCCCACAGGCCAAGGGAAGGACCCCGCAAGACCCCTGTCCTTGGGCAGCCTTGCCCAGACCTCCCTGGCCTCCGGGGCTCCTGCCCCATGAAGGGGCAGGTTGCGGGTGTGTGTCAATACATGCCTTGTCGACTCCCCATTCACTTACCCCAGCATATTTCCCCTGGTCTAAGCCTCTTTTGAGTCCAACTCGGAGGTGAGGTGCTGGCAGATGCTGTCTAAACACTGCAAGGACTTGGAGCTCAGACGGCCTGGTGAGAGGGAAGTGGGGACCAACGGGTTGGATGCCCAAAGACTCTTTCTCCCAGCAGCCTCAGGGCAGTAGGGAGAGCAAGAGGCACACTGTGCCCCTAGGTCGGCTCTGCCCCTTGACACACAGGGAGTCCTGCTGGGACTGCGGAGGAGATGTCTGACAGACTCTGGCTCAAACAAGTCCTGGGAAGGTGCAGGGGGCAGGAACAAACGTATGCATGTGATTCTGGCTCTTCCTGGCAATGTGGATGTCCAAGCTCGACTCCAGGCTCAGGGGCAAGGGCCCAGAGAAAGGACCACCCCGAAGCGCTTTTCTCCCGGGCTTAAGAGCAGAGTCGCGACTTGCAGGAAAAGCAGATCTCCCAAGGCAGGGAGCGGCAGCAGTCTGGCGAGAATGCTTGCAAACCGGCCTTTGGAGGCATTTGGGGAGGTCTTCCTGCGGAAAAGGGCCGGTTCTGCTCAGAGTCCCCACAGGCCAAGGGAAGGACCCCGCAAGACCCCTGTCCTTGGCCAGACTTGCCCAGAACTCGCTGGCTTCCGGGGCTCCAGCCCCATGAAGGGGCAGGCTGCGGGGTGTGTGTCTAGACATGCCTGGTCGCCTCCCCAGTCACTTACCCCTAGCATATTTCCCCTGGTCTAGGCCTATTTTGAGTCCAAATCGGAGGGGTGGTGCTGGCAGAGGCTGTCTCCACACTGCAAAGACTTGGATCTCAGACGGCCTGGTGAGAGGGAAGTGGGGAGCAACAGGTTGGATGCCCAAAGCCTCTTTCTCCCAGCAGCCTCAGGGAAGTTGTGAGAGCACGAGGCCCACTCTGCCCATAGGTCGGCTCTGCCCCTTGACACACAGGCAGTTCTGCTGGGGCTGCGGAGAACATATCTGACAGACTCTGGCTCAACCAAGTCCTCGGAAGTGTCAGGGGGCAAGAACAAACGTATGCATGTGATTCTGGCTCTTCCTGGCAATGTGGATGTCCAAGCTCGACTCCAGGCTCAGGGGCAAGAGCCCAGAGCAAGGACCACCCCGAAGCGCTTTTCTCCCGGGCTTAAGAGCAGAGTGCGCGACTTGCGGGAAAAGCAGATCTCCCAAGGCACGGAGCGGCAGCAGTCTGGCGAGAATGCTTGCAAACAGGCCTTTGGAGGCATTTCGGGAGGTCTTCCTGCGGGAAAGGGCTGGTTCTGCTCAGAGTCCCCACAGGCAATGGGAAAGTCCCCGCAAGACCCCTGTCCTTGGCCAGCCTTGCCCAGACCTCCCGGGCCTCCGGGGCTCCTGCCCCATGAAGGGGCAGGCTGCGGGGTGTGTGCCTAGACATGCCTTGTCGCCTCCCAGTCACTTACCCCTAGCATATTTCCCCTGGTCTAGGCCTCTTTTGAGTCCAACTCGGAGGGGAGTTGCTGGCAGAGGCTGTCCCCACACTGCAAGGACTTGGAGCTCAGACGGCCTGGTGAGAGGGAAGTGGGGAGCAATGGGTTGGATGCCCAAAGCCTCTTTCTCCCAGCAGCCTCAGGGCAGTAGGGAGAGCAAGAGGCCCACTCTGCCCCTAGGTCGGCTCTGCCCCTTGACACACAGGCAGTCCTGCTGGGACTGTGGAGGAGATGTCTGACAGACTCTGGCTCAACCAAGTCCTCGGAAGGTGCAGGGGGCAGGAACAAACGTATGCATGTGATTCTGCCTCTTCCTGCAATGTGGAAGTCCAAGCTCGACTCCAGGCTCAGGGGCAAGGGCCCAGAGAAAGGACCACCCCGAAGCGCTTTTCTCCCGGGCTTAAGAGCAGAGTGCGCGACTTGCGGGAAAAGCAGATCTCCCAAGGCAGGGAGCGGCAGCCGTCTGGCGAGAATGCTTGCAAACCGGCCTTTGGAGGCAGTTGGGGAGGTCTTCCTGCGGGAAAGGGCCGGTTCTGCTCAGAGTCCCCACAGGCCAAGGGAAGGACTCCGCAAGACCCCTGTCCTTGGCCAGCCTTGCCCAGACCTCGCTGGCCTCCAGGGCTCCTGCTCCATGAAGGGGGAGGCTGCGGGGTGTGTGCCTAGACATGCCTGGTCACCTCCCCAGTCACTTACCCCTAGCATATTTCCCCTGGTCTAGGCCTCTTTTGAGTCCAACTCGGAGGGGAGTTGCTGGCAGAGGCTGTCACCACACTGCAAGGACTTGGAGCTCAGACGGCCTGGTGAGAGGGAAGTGGGGAGGAACGGGTTGGATTGCCAAAG
The DNA here is from genome assembly GCF_963930625.1 of Muntiacus reevesi. NCBI lineage: Eukaryota > Metazoa > Chordata > Mammalia > Artiodactyla > Cervidae > Muntiacus > Muntiacus reevesi. Next base: position 951,140 of record NW_027078029.1, on the reverse strand, counting down.
CCTCTTTCTCCCAGCAGCCTCAGGGCAGTTGGGAAAGCAAGAGGCACACTCTGCCCTTAGGTCGGCTCTGCCCCTTGACACACAGGCAGTTCTGCTGGGGCTGCGGAGAACATATCTGACAGACTCTGGCTCAACCAAGTCCTCGGAAGTGTCAGGGGGCAAGAACAAACGTATGCATGTGATTCTGGCTCTTCCTGGCAATGTGGATGTCCAAGCTCGACTCCAGGCTCAGGGGCAAGAGCCCAGAGCAAGGACCACCCCGAAGCGCTTTTCTCCCGGGCTTAAGAGCAGAGTGCGCGACTTGCGGGAAAAGCAGATCTCCCAAGGCACGGAGCGGCAGCAGTCTGGCGAGAATGCTTGCAAACAGGCCTTTGGAGGCATTTCGGGAGGTCTTCCTGCGGGAAAGGGCTGGTTCTGCTCAGAGTCCCCACAGGCAATGGGAGAGTCCCCGCAAGACCCCTGTCCTTGGCCAGCCTTGCCCAGACCTCCCGGGCCTCCGGGGCTCCTGCCCCATGAAGGGGCAGGCTGCGGGGTGTGTGCCTAGACATGCCTTGTCGCCTCCCAGTCACTTACCCCTAGCATATTTCCCCTGGTCTAGGCCTCTTTTGAGTCCAACTCGGAGGGGAGTTGCTGGCAGAGGCTGTCCCCACACTGCAAGGACTTGGAGCTCAGACGGCCTGGTGAGAGGGAAGTGGGGAGCAATGGGTTGGATGCCCAAAGCCTCTTTCTCCCAGCAGCCTCAGGGCAGTAGGGAGAGCAAGAGGCCCACTCTGCCCCTAGGTCGGCTCTGCCCCTTGACACACAGGCAGTCCTGCTGGGACTGTGGAGGAGATGTCTGACAGACTCTGGCTCAACCAAGTCCTCGGAAGGTGCAGGGGGCAGGAACAAACGTATGCATGTGATTCTGCCTCTTCCTGGCAAGGTGGATGTCCAAGCTCGACTCCAGGCTCAGGGTCAAGGGCTCAGAGAAAGGACCACCCCGAAGCGCTTTTCTCCCGGGCTTAAGAGCAGAGTGCGCGATTTGCGGGAATAGCAGATCTCCCTCGGCAGGAAGCGGCAGCAATCTGGCGAGAATGCTTGCAAACCGGCCTTTGGAGGCAGTTGGGGAGGTCTTTCTGCGGGAAAGGGCCGGTTCTGCTCAGAGTCCCCACAGGCCAAGGGAAGGACCCCGCAAGACCCCTATCCTTGGCCAGCCTTGCCCAGACCTCCCTGGCCTCCGGGGCTCCTGCTCCATGAAGGGGCAGGTTGCGGGGTGTGTGTCAAGACATGCCTTGTCGACTCCCCAGTCACTTACCCCTAGCATATTTCCCCTGGTCTAGGCCTCTTTTGAGTCCAACTCGGAGGTGAGGTGCTGGCAGATGCTGTCTAAACACTGCAAGGACTTGGAGCTCAGACGGACTGGTGAGAGGGAAATGGGGAGGAACGGGTTGGAGGGCCAAAGCCTCTTTCTCCCAGCAGCCTCAGGGCAGTTGGGAGAGCAAGAGGCACACTCAGCCCTTAGGTCGGCTCTGCCCCTTGACACACAGGCAGTCCTGCTGGGGCTGCGGAGGACATGTCTGACAGACTCTGGCTCAACCTAGTCCTGGGAATGTTCAGGGGGCAGGAACAAACATATGCATGTGATTCTGCCTCTTCCTGGCAATGTGGATGTCCAAACTCGACTCCAGGATCAGGGGCAAGGGCCCAGAGAAAGGACCACCCCGAAGCGCTTTTCTCCCGGGCTTAAGAGCAGAGTGCGCGACTTGCGGGAAAAGCAGGCCTCCCTCGTCAGGGAGCGGCAGCAGTCTGGCGAGAATGCTTGCAAACCGGCTTTTGGAGGCAGTTGGGGAGGTCTTTCTGCGGGAAAGGGCCGGGTCTGCTCAGAGTCCCCACAGGCCAAGGGAAGGACCCCGCAAGACCCCTGTCCTTGGCCAGGCTTGCCCAGACATGCCTGTCCTCCGGGGCTCCTGCCCCATGAAGGGGCAGGCTGCGGGGTGTGTGTCTAGACATGCCTGGTCGCCTCCCCAGTCACTTACCCCTAGCATATTTCCCGTGGTCTAGGCCTCTTTTGAGTCCAACTCAGAGGGGAGGTGCTGGCAGAGGCTGTCTCCACATTGCAAGGACTTGGAGCTCAGACGGCCTGGTGATAGGGAAGTGGGGAGGAATGGGTTGAATGCCCAAAGCCTCTTTCTCCCAGCAGCCTCAGGGCAGTTGGGAGAGCAAGAGTCCCACTCTGCCCTTGGTCGGCTCTGCCCTTGACACACAGGCAGTCCTGCTAGGACTGCGGAGGACATGTCTGACAGACTCTGACTCAACCAAGTCCTCGGAAGGTGCACGGGGCAGGAACAAACGAATGCATGTGATTCTGCCTCTTCCTGGCAATGTGGAAGTCCAAGCTCGACTCCAGGCTCAGGGGCAAGGGCCCAGAGAAAGGACCACCCCGAAGCGCTTTTCTCTCGGGCTTAAGAGGAGAGTTCGCGACTTGCGGGAAAAGCAGATCTCCCTCGGCATAGAGCGGCAGCAGTCTGGCGAGAATGCTTGCAAACCGGCCTTTGGAAGCAGTTGGAGAGGTCTTCCTGCGGGAAAGGGCTGGTTCTGCTCAGAGTCCCCACAGGATATGGGAAAGACCCCGCAAGACCCCTGTCTTTGGCCAGCCTTGCCCAGACCTCCCGGTCCTCCGGGGCTCCTGCCCCATGATGGGGCAGGCTGCGGGGTGTGTGTCTAAACATGCCTGGTCGCCTCCCCAGTCACTTACCCCTAGCATATTTCCCCTGGTCTAGGCCTCTTTTGAGTCCAACTCAGAGGGGAGGTGCTGGCAGAGGCTTTCTCCACATTGCAAGGACTTGGAGCTCAGACGGCCTGGTGAGAGAGAAGTGGGGAACAATGGGTTGAATGCCCAAAGCCTCTTTCTCCCAGCAGCCTCAGGGCAGTTGGGAGAGCAAGAGGCCCACTCTGCCCTTGGTCGACTCTGCCCTTGACACACAGGCAGTCCTGCTGGGACTGCGGAGGACATGTCTGACAGACTCTGGCTCAACCAAGTCCTCGGAAGTTGCACGGGGCAGGAACAAACATATGCATGTGATTCTGCCTCTTCCTGGCTATGTGGAAGTAAAAGCTCGACTCCAGGCTCAGGGGCAAGGGCCCAGAGAAAGGACCACCCCGAAGCACTTTTCTACCAGGCTTAAGAGCAGAGTGCGCGACTTGCGGGAAAAGCAGATCTCCCAAGGCAGGGAGAGGCAGTAGTCTAGCGAGAATGCTTGCAAACCGGCCTTTGGAGGCAGTTGGGGAGGTCTTCCTGCGGGAAAGGGCCGGTTCTGCTCAGAGTCCCCACAGGCCAAGGGAAGGACCCCGCAAGACCCCTGTGCTTGCCCAGCCTTGCCCAGACCTCGCTGGCCTCCAGGGCTCCTGCTCCATGAAGGGGCAGGCTGCGGGGTGTGTGCCTAGACATGCCTGGTCGCCGCCCCAGTCACTTACCCCTAGCATATTTCCCCTGGTCTAGGCCTCTTTTGAGTCCAACTCGGAGGGGAGTTGCTGGCAGAGGCTGTCCCCACACTGCAAGGACTTGGAGCTCAGACGGCCTTGTGAGAGGGAAGTGGGGAGGAACGGGTTGGATGGCCAAAGCCTCTTTCTCCCAGCAGCCTCAGGGCAGTTGGGAGAGCAAGAGGCACACTCTGCCCTTTGTTCGGCTCTGCCCCTTGACACACAGGCAGTCCTGCTGGGGCTGCGGAGGACATGTCTGACAGACTCTGGCTCAACCTAGTCCTGAGAAGGTGCAGGGGGCAGGAACAAACGAATGCATGTGATTCTGCCTCTTCCTGGCAAGGTGGATGTCCAAGCTCGACTCCAGGCTCAGGGTCAAGGGCCCAGAGAAAGGACCACCCCGAAGCCCTTTTCTCCCGGGCTTAAGAGCAGAGTGCGCGATTTGCGGGAATAGCAGATCTCCCTCGGCAGGAAGCGGCAGCAATCTGGCGAGAATGCTTGCAAACCGGCCTTTGGAGGCAGTTGGGGAGGTCTTTTTGCGGGAAAGGGCCGGTTCTGCTCAGAGTCCCCACAGGCCAAGGGAAGGACCCCGCAAGACCCCTATCCTTGGCCAGCCTTGCCCAGACCTCCCTGGTCTCCGGGGCTCCTGCCCCATGAAGGGGCAGGTTGCGGGGTGTGTGTCAAGACATGCCTTGAGACTCCCCAGTCACTTACCCCGAGCATATTTCCCGTGGTCTAGGCCTCTTTTGAGTCTAACTCGGAGGTGAGGTGCCGGCAGATGCTGTCTAAACACTGCAAGGACTTGGAGCTCAGACGGACTGGTGAGAGGGAAGTGGGGAGGAACGGGTTGGATGGCCAAAGCCTATTTCTCCCAGCAGCCTCAGGGCAGATGGGAGAGCAAGAGGCCCACTCTGCCCTTGGTCGGCTCTGCCCTTGACACACAGGCAGTCCTGCTGGGACTGCGGAGGACATGTCTGACAGACTCTGGCTCAACCAAGTCCTCGGAAGGTGCACGGGGCAAGAACAAATGTATGCATGTGATTCTGCCTCTTCCTGCAATGTGGAAGTCCAAGCTCGACTCCAGGCTCAGGGGCAAGGGCCCAGAGAAAGGACCACCCCGAAGCGCTTTTCTCCCGGGCTTAGGAGCAGAGTGCGCGACTTGCGGGAAAAGCAGATCTCCCAAGGCAGGGAGCGGCAGCCGTCTGGCGAGAATGCTTGCAAACCGGCCTTTGCAGGCAGTTGGGGAGGTCTTCCTGCGGGAAAGGGCCGGTTCTGCTCAGAGTTCCCACAGGCCAAGGGAAGGACTCCGCAAGACCCCTGTCCTTGGCCAGCCTTGCCCAGACCTCGCTGGCCTCCAGGGCTCCTGCTCCATGAAGGGGCAGGCTGCGGGGTGTGTGTCTAGACATGCCTGGTCGCCGCCCCAGTCACTTACCCCTAGCACATTTCCCCTGGTCTAGGCCTCTTTTGAGTCCAACTCGGAGGGGAGTTGCTGGCAGAGGCTGTCCCCACACTGCAAGGACTTGGAGCTCAGACGGCCTGGTGAGAGGGAAGTGGGGAGCAATGGGTTGGATGCCCAAAGCCTCTTTCTCCCAGCAGCCTCAGGGCAGTAGGGAGAGCAAGAGGCCCAATCTGCCCCTAGCTCGGCTCTGCCCCTTGACACACAGGTAGTCCTGCTGGGACTGTTGAGCAGATGTCTGACAGACTCCGGCTCAACCAAGTCCTCGGAAGGTGCAGGGGGCAGGAACAAACGTATGCATGTGATTCTGCCTCTTCCTGGCAATGTGGATGTCCAAACTCGACTCCAGGTTCAGGGGCAAGGGCCCAGAGAAAGGACCACCCCGAAGCGCTTTTCTCCCGGGCTTAAGAGCAGAGTGCGCGACTTGCGGGAAAAGCAGATCTCCCAAGGCAGGGAGGGGCAGCAGTCTGGCGAGAATGCTTGAAAACCGGCCTTTGGAGGCAGTTGGGGAGGTCTTCCTGCGGGAAAGAGCCGGTTCTGCTTAGAGTCTCCACAGGCCAAGGGAAGGGACCCGCAAGACCCCTGTCCTTGGCCAGCGTTGCCCAGACCTCCCAGGCCTCCGGGGCTCCTGCCCCATGAACGGGCAGGCTGCGGGGTTTGTGTCTAGACATGCCTGGTCGCCTCCCCAGTCACTTACCCCTAGCATATTTCCCCTGGTCTAGGCCTCTTTTGAGTCCAACTCGGAGGGGAGTTGCTGGCAGAGGCTGTCCCCACACTGCAAGGACTTGGAGCCCAGACGGCCTGGTGAGAGGGAAGTGGGGAGGAACGGGTTGGATTGCCAAAGCCTCTTTCTCCCAGCAGCCTCAGGGCAGTTGGGAAAGCAAGAGGCACACTCTGCCCTTAGGTCGGCTCTGCCCCTTGACACACAGGCAGTCCTGCTGGGGCTGCGGAGGACATGTCTGACAGACTCTGGCTCAACCTAGTCCTGAGAAGGTGCAGGGGGCAGGAACAAACGTATCCATGTGATTCTGCCTCTTCCTGGCAAGGTGGATGTCCAAGCTCGACTCCAGGCTCAGGGTCAAGGGCTCAGAGAAAGGACCACCCCGAAGCGCTTTTCTCCCGGGCTTAAGAGCAGAGTGCGCGAATTGCGGGAATAGCAGATCTCCCTCGGCAGGAAGCGGCAGCAATCTGGCGAGAATGCTTGCAAACCGGCCTTTGGAGGCAGTTGGGGAGGTCTTCCTGCGGGAAAGGGCCGGTTCTGCTCAGAGTCCCCACAGGCCAAGGGAAGGACCCCGCAAGACCCCTATCCTTGGCCAGCCTTGCCCAGACCTCCCTGGCCTCCGGGGCTCCTGCCCCATGAAGGGGCAGGTTGCGGGGTGTTTGTCAAGACATGCCTTGTCGACTCCCCAGTCACTTACCCCTAGCATATTTCCCCTGGTCTAGGCCTCTTTTGAGTGCAACTCGGAGGTGAGGTGCTGGCAGATGGTGTCTAAACACTGCAAGGACTTGGGCTCAGACGGACTGGTGAGAGGGAAGTGGGGAGGAACGGGTTGGATGGCCAAAGCCTCTTTCTCCCAGCAGCCTCAGGGCAGTTGGGAGAGCAAGAGGCCCACTCTGCCCTTGGTCGGCCCTGCCCTTGACACACAGGCAGTCCTGCTAGGAATGCGGAGGACATGTCTGACAGACTCTGGCTCAACCAAGTCCTCGGAAGGTGCACGGGGCAGGAACAAACGTATGCATGTGATTCTGCCCCTTCCTGCAATGTGGAAGTCCAAGCTCGACTCCAGGCTCAGGGGCAAGGGCCCAGAGAAAGGACCACCCCGAAGAGCTTTTCTCCCTGGCTTAAGAGCAGAGTGCGCGACTTGCGGGAAAAGCAGATCTCCCAAGGCTGGGAGCGGCAGCCGTCTGGCGAGAATGCTTGCAAACCGGCCTCTGGAGGCAGTTGGGGAGGTCTTCCTGCGGGAAAGGGCCGGTTCTGCTCAGAGTCCCCACAGGCCAAGGGAAGGACTCCGCAAGACCCCTGTCCTTGGCCAGCCTTGCCCAGACCTCGCTGGCCTCCAGGGCTCCTGCTCCATGAAGGGGGAGGCTGCGGGGTGTGTGCCTAGACATGCCTGGTCACCTCCCCAGTCACTTACCCCTAGCATATTTCCCCTGGTCTAGGCCTCTTTTGAGTCCAACTCGGAGGGGAGTTGCTGGCAGAGGCTGTCCCCACACTGCAAGGACTTGGAGCTCAGACGTCTTGGTGAGAGGGAAGTGGGGAGCAATGGGTTGGATGCCCAAAGCCTCTTTCTCCCAGCAGCCTCAGGGCAGTAGGGAGAGCAAGAGGCCCACTCTGCCCCTAGGTCGGCTCTGCCCCTTGACACACAGGCAGTCCTGCTGGGACTGTGGAGGAGATATCTGACAGACTCTGGCTCAACCAAGTCCTCGGAAGGTGCAGGGGGCAGGAACAAACGTATGCATGTGATTCTGCCTCTTCGTGGCAATGTGGATGTCCAAACTCGACTCCAGGATCAGGGGAAGGGCCCAGAGAAAGGACCTCCCCGAAGCGCTTTTCTCCCGGGCTTAAGAGCAGAGTGCGCGACTTGCGGGAAAAGCAGATCTCCCAAGGCAGGGAGGGGCAGCAGTCTGGCGAGAATGCATGAAAACAGGCCTTTGGAGGCAGTTCGGGAGGTCTTCTTGCGGGAAAGGGCCGGTTCTGCTCAGAGTCCCCACAGGCCAAGGGAAGGGCCCCGCAAGACCCCTGTCCTTGGCCAGCCTTGCCCAGACCTCGCTGGCCACCAGGGCTCCTGCTCCATGAAGGGGCAGGCTGCGGGGTGTGTGCCTAGACATGCCTGGTCGCCGCCCCAGTCACTTACCCCTAGCACATTTCCCCTGGTCTAGGCCTCTTTTGAGTCCAACTCGGAGGGGAGTTGCTGGCAGAGGCTGTCCCCACACTGCAAGGACTTGGAGCTCAGACGGCCTGGTGAGAGGGAAGTGGGGAGCAATGGGTTGGATGCCCAAAGCCTCTTTCTCCCAGCAGCCTCAGGGCAGTAGGGAGAGCAAGAGGCCCACTCTGCCCCTAGGTCGGCTCTGCCCCTTGACACACAGGCAGTCCTGCTGGGACTGTGGAACAGATGTCTGACAGACTCTGGCTCAACCAAGTCCTCGGAAGGTGCAGGGGGCAGGAACAAACGTATGCATGTGATTCTGCCTCTTCCTGGCAATGTGGATGTCCAAACTCGACTCCAGGATCAGGGGCAAGGGCCCAGAGAAAGGACCACCCCGAAGCGCTTTTCTCCCGGGCTTAAGAGCAGAGTGCGCGACTTGCGGGAAAAGCAGATCTCCCAAGGCAGGGAGGGGCAGCAGTCTGGCGAGAATGCTTGAAAACCGGCCTTTGGAGGCAGTTGGGGAGGTCTTCCTGCGGGAAAGAGCCGGTTCTGCTTAGAGTCTCCACAGGCCAAGGGAAGGGCCCCGCAAGACCCCTGTCCTTGGCCAGCGTTGCCCAGACCTCCCAGGCCTCCGGGGCTCCTGCCCCATGAACTGGCAGGCTGCGGGGTTTGTGTCTAGACATGCCTGGTCGCCTCCCCAGTCACTTACCCCTAGCATATTTCCCCTGGTCTAGGCCTCTTTTGAGTCCAACTCGGAGGGGAGTTGCTGGCAGAGGCTGTCCCCACACTGCAAGGACTTGGAGCCCAGACGGCCTGGTGAGAGGGAAGTGGGGAGGAACGGGTTGGATTGCCAAAGCCTCTTTCTCCCAGCAGCCTCAGGGCAGTTGGGAAAGCAAGAGGCACACTCTGCCCTTAGGTCGGCTCTGCCCCTTGACATACAGGCAGTCCTGCTGGGGCTGCGGAGGACATGTCTGACAGACTCTGGCTCAACCTAGTCCTGGGAAGGTGCAGGGGGCAGGAACAAACGTATGCATGTGATTCTGCCTCTTCCTGGCAAGGTGGATGTCCAAGCTCGACTCCAGGCTCAGGGTCAAGGGCTCAGAGAAAGGACAACCCCGAAGCGCTTTTCTCCCGGGCTTAAGAGCAGAGTGCGCGATTTGCGGGAATAGCAGATCTCCCTCGGCAGGAAGCGGCAGCAATCTGGCGAGAATGCTTGCAAACCGGCCTTTGGAGGCAGTTGGGGAGGTCTTCCTGCGGAAAAGGGCCGGTTCTGCTCAGAGTCCCCACAGGCCAAGGGAGGGCCCCGCAAGACCCCTCTCCTTGGCCAGCCTTGCCCAGACCTCCCTGGCCTCCGGGGCTCCTGCCCCATGAAGGGGCAGGTTGCGGGGTGTGTGTCAAGACATGCCTTGTCGACTCCCCAGTCACTTACCCCTAGCATATTTCCCCTGGTCTAGGCCTCTTATGAGTGCAACTCGGAGGTGAGGTGCTGGCAGATGCTGTCTAAACACTGCAAGGACTTGGAGCTCAGACGGACTGGTGAGAGGGAAGTGGTGAGGAACGGGTTGGATGGCCAAAGCCTCTTTCTCCCAGCAGCCTCAGGGCAGTTGGGAGAGCAAGAGGCACACTCAGCCCTTAGGTCGGCTCTGCCCCTTGACACACAGGCAGTCCTGCTGGGGCTGCGGAGGACATGTATGACAGACTCTGGCTCAACCTAGTCCTGGGAAGGTTCAGGGGGCAGGAACAAACATATGCATGTGATTCTGCCTCTTCCTGGCAATGTGGATGTCCAAACTCGACTCCAGGATCAGGGGCAAGGGCCCAGAGAAAGGACCACCCCGAAGCGCTTTTCTCACGGGCTTAAGAGCAGAGTGCAGGACTTGCGGGAAAAGCAGGCCTCCCTCGTCAGGGAGCGGCAGCAGTCTGGCGAGAATGCTTGCAAACCGGCCTTTGGAGGCAGTTGGGGAGGTCTTCCTGCGGGAAAGGGCCGGTTCTGCTCAGAGTCCCCACAGGACATGGGAAAGACCCCGCAAGACCCCTGTCCTTGGCCAGCCTTGCCCAGACCTCCCGGTCCTCCGGGGCTCCTGCCCCATGAAGGGGCAGGCTGCGGGGTGTGTGTCTAAACATGCCTGGGCGCCTCCCCAGTCACTTACCCCTAGCATATTTCCCCTGGTCTAGGCCTCTTTTGAGTCCAACTCGGAGGGGAGTTGCTGGCAGAGGCTGTCCCCACACTGCAAGGACTTGGAGCTCAGACGGCCTTGTGAGAGGGAAGTGGGGAGGAACGGGTTGGATCGCCAAAGCCTCTTTCTCCCAGCAGCCTCAGGGCAGTTGGGAGAGCAAGAGGCACACTCTGCCCTTTGTTCGGCTCTGCCCCTTGACACACAGGCAGTCCTGCTGGGGCTGCGGAGGACATGTCTGACAGACTCTGGCTCAACCAAGTCCTCGGAAGGTGCACGGGGCAGGAACAAACGTATGCATGTGATTCTGCCCCTTCCTGCAATGTGGAAGTCCAAGCTCGACTCCAGGCTCAGGGTCAAGGGCCCAGAGAAATGACCACCCCGAAGCGCTTTTCTCCCGGGCTTAAGAGCAGAGTGCGCGACTTGCGGGAAAAGCAGATCTCCCAAGGCAGGGAGCGGCAGCCGTCTGGCGAGAATGCTTGCAAACCGGCCTTTGGAGGCAGTTGGGGAGGTCTTCCTGCGGGAAAGGGCCGGTTCTGCTCAGAGTCCCCACAGGCCAAGGGAAGGACTCCGCAAGACCCCTGTCCTTGGCCAGCCTTGCCCAGACCTCGCTGGCCTCCAGGGCTCCTGCTCCATGAAGGGGGAGGCTGCGTGGTGTGTGCCTAGACATGCCTGGTCACCTCCCCAGTCACTTACCCCTAGCATATTTCCCCTGGTCTAGGCCTCTTTTGAGTCCAACTCGGAGGGGAGGTGCTGGCAGAAGCTGTCTCCACACTGCAAGGACTAGGAGCTCAGGCGGCGTGGTGAGAGGGAAGTGGGGAGGAACGGGTAGGATGCACAAAGCCTCTTTCTCCCAGCAGCCTCAGGGCAGGTGGGAGGGCAAGAGGCACACTCTGCCCCTAGGTCGGCATTGCCCCTTGACACACACGCAGTCCTTCTGGGAATGCGGAGGACATGTCTGACAGACTCTGGCTCAACCAAGTCCTGGGAAGGTGCAGGGGGCAGGAACAAACGTATGCATGTGATTCTGCCTCTTCGTGGCAATGTGGATGTCCAAGCTCGACTCCAAGCTCAGTGGCAAGGGCCCAGAGAAAGGACCACCCCGAAGCGCTTTTCTCCCGGGCTTAAGAGCAGAGTGCGCGACTTGCGGGAAAAGCAGATCTCCCTCGGCAGGGAGCGGCAGCAGTCTGGCGAGAATGCTTGCAAACCGGCCTTTGGAGGCAGTTGGGGAGGTCTTCCTGCGGGAAAGGGCCGGTTCTGCTCAGAGTCCTCACAGGCCAAGGGAAGGACCCCACAAGACCCCTGTCCTTGCCCAGCCTTGCCCAGACCTCGCTGGCCTCCAGGGCTCCTGCTCCATGAAGGGGCAGGCTGCGGGGTGTGTGCCTAGACATGCCTGGTCGCCACCCCAGTCAATTACCCCTAGCATATTTCCCCTGGTCTAGGCCTCTTTTGAGTCCAACTCGGAGGGGAGTTGCTGGCAGAGGCTGTCCCCACACTGCAAGGACTTGGAACTCAGACGGCCTGGTGAGAGGGAAGTGGGGAGGAACGGGTTGGATGGCCAAAGCCTCTTTCTCCCAGCAGCCTCTGGGCAGTTGGGAAAGCAAGAGGCACACTCTGCCCTTAGGTCGGCTCTGCCCCTTGACACACAGGCAGTCCTGCCTGGGCTGCGGAGGACATGTCTGACAGACTCTGGCTCAACTTAGTCCTGGGAAGGTGCAGGGGGCAGGAACAAACGTATGCATGTGATTCTGCCTCTTCCTGGCAAGGTGGATGTCCAAGCTCGACTCCAGGCTCAGGGTCAAGGGCTCAGAGAAAGGACCACCCCGAAGCGCTTTTCTCCCGGGCTTAAGAGCAGAGTGCGCGATTTACGGGAATAGCAGATCTCTCTGGGCAGGAAGCGACAGCAGTCTGGCGAGAATGCTTGCAAACCGGCCTTTGGAGGCAGTTGGGGAGGTCTTCCTGCGGGAAAGGGCCAGTTCTGCTCAGAGTCCCCACAGGCCAAGGGAAGAACCCCGCAAGACCCCTATCCTTGGCCAGCCTTGCCCAGACCTCCCTGGCCTCCGGGGCTCCTGCCCCATGAAGGGGCAGGTTGCGGGGTGTGTGTCAAGACATGCCTTGTCGACTCCCCAGTCAGTTACCCCTAGCATATTTCCCCTGGTCTAGGCCTCTTTTGAGTGCAACTCGGAGGTGAGGTGCTGGCAGATGCTGTCTAAACACTGCAAGGACTTGGAGCTCAGACGGACTGGTGAGAGGGAAGTGGGGAGGAACGGGTTGGATGGCCAAAGCCTCTTTCTCCCAGCAGCCTCAGGGCAGTTGGGAGAGCAAGAGGCCCACTCTGCCCTTGGTCGGCTCTGCCCTTGACACACAGGCAGTCCTGCTAGGAATGCGGAGGACATGTCTGACAGACTCTGGCTCAACCAAGTCCTCGGAAGGTGCACGGGGCAGGAACAAACGTATGCATGTGATTCTGCCTCTTCGTGGCAATGTGGATGTCCAAACTCGACTCCAGGATCAGGGGAAGGGCCCAGAGAAAGGACCACCCCGAAGCGCTTTTCTCCCGGGCTTAAGAGCAGAGTGCGCGACTTGCGGGAAAAGCAGATCTCCCAAGGCTGGGAGGGGCAGCAGTCTGGCGAGAATGCTTGAAAACAGGCCTTCGGAGGCAGTTCGGGAGGTCTTCCTGCGGGAAAGGGCCGATTCTGCTCAGAGTCCCCACAGGCCAAGGGAAGGGCCCCGCAAGACCCCTGTCCTTGGCCAGCCTTGCCCAGACCTCGCTGGCCACCAGGGCTCCTGCTCCATGAAGGGGCAGGCTGCGGGGTGTGTTCCTAGACATGCCTGGTCGCCGCCCCAGTCACTTACCCCTAGCACATTTCCCCTGGTCTAGGCCTCTTTTGAGTCCAACTCGGAGGGGAGTTGCTGGCAGAGGCTGTCCCCACACTGCAAGGACTTGGAGCTCAGACGGCCTGGTGAGAGGGAAGTGGGGAGCAATGGGTTGGATGCCCAAAGCCTCTTTCTCCCAGCAGCCTCAGGGCAGTAGGGAGAGCAAGAGGCCCACTCTGCCCCTAGGTCGGCTCTGCCCCTTGACACACAGGCAGTCCTGCTGGGACTGTGGAGCAGATGTCTGACAGACTCTGGCTCAACCAAGTCCTCGGAAGGTGCAGGGGGCAGGAACAAACGTATGCATGTGATTCTGCCTCTTCCTGGCAATGTGGATGTCCAAACTCGACTCCAGGATCAGGGGCAAGGGCCCAGAGAAAGGACCACCCCGAAGCGCTTTTCTCCCGGGCTTAAGAGCAGAGTGCGCGACTTGCGGGAAAAGCAGATCTCCCAAGGCAGGGAGGGGCAGCAGTCTGGCGAGAATGCTTGAAAACCGGCCTTTGGAGGCAGTTGGGGAGGTCTTCCTGCGGGAAAGAGCCGGTTCTGCTTAGAGTCTCCACAGGCCAAGGGAAGGGCCCCGCAAGACCCCTGTCCTTGGCCAGCGTTGCCCAGACCTCCCAGGCCTCCGGGGCTCCTGCCCCATGAACTGGCAGGCTGCGGGGTTTGTGTCTAGACATGCCTGGTCGCCTCCCCAGTCACTTACCCCTAGCATATTTCCCCTGGTCTAGGCCTCTTTTGAGTCCAACTCGGAGGGGAGTTGCTGGCAGAGGCTGTCCCCACACTGCAAGGACTTGGAGCCCAGACGGCCTGGTGAGAGGGAAGTGGGGAGGAACGGGTTGGATTGCCAAAGCCTCTTTCTCCCAGCAGCCTCAGGGCAGTTGGGAAAGCAAGAGGCACACTCTGCCCTTAGGTCGGCTCTGCCCCTTGACATACAGGCAGTCCTGCTGGGGCTGCGGAGGACATGTCTGACAGACTCTGGCTCAACCTAGTCCTGGGAAGGTGCAGGGGGCAGGAACAAACGTATGCATGTGATTCTGCCTCTTCCTGGCAAGGTGGATGTCCAAGCTCGACTCCAGGCTCAGGGTCAAGGGCTCAGAGAAAGGACAACCCCGAAGCGCTTTTCTCCCGGGCTTAAGAGCAGAGTGCGCGATTTGCGGGAATAGCAGATCTCCCTCGGCAGGAAGCGGCAGCAATCTGGCGAGAATGCTTGCAAACCGGCCTTTGGAGGCAGTTGGGGAGGTCTTCCTGCGGGAAAGGGCCGGTTCTGCTCAGAGTCCCCACAGGCCAAGGGAAGGACCCCGCAAGACCCCTCTCCTTGGCCAGCCTTGCCCAGACCTCCCTGGCCTCCGGGGCTCCTGCCCCATGAAGGGGCAGGTTGCGGGGTGTGTGTCAAGACATGCCTTGAGACTCCCCAGTCACTTACCCCTAGCATATTTCCCCTGGTCTAGGCCTCTTTTGAGTGCAACTCGGAGGTGAGGTGCTGGCAGATGCTGTCTAAACACTGCAAGGACTTGGAGCTCAGACGGACTGGTGAGAGGGAAGTGGGGAGGAACGGGTTGGATGGCCAAAGCCTCTTTCTCCCAGCAGCCTCAGGGCAGTTGGGAGAGCAAGAGGCACACTCAGCCCTTAGGTCGGCTCTGCCCCTTGACACACAGGCAGTCCTGCTGGGGCTGCGGAGGACATGTCTGACAGACTCTGGCTCAACCTAGTCCTGGGAAGGTGCAGGGGGCAGGAACAAACGTATGCATGTGATTCTGCCTCTTCCTGGCAAGGTGGATGTCCAAGCTCGACTCCAGGCTCAGGGTCAAGGGCCCAGAGAAAGGACCACCCCGAAGCGCTTTTCTCCCGGGCTTAAGAGCAGAGTGCGCGATTTGCGGGAATAGCAGATCTCCCTCGGCAGGAAGCGGCAGCAATCTGGCGAGAATGCTTGCAAACCGGCCTTTGGAGGCAGTTGGGGAGGTCTTTCTGCGGGAAAGGGCCGGTTCTGCTCAGAGTCCCCACAGGCCAAGGGAAGGACCCCGCAAGACCCCTATCCTTGGCCAGCCTTCCCAGACCTCCCTGGCCTCCGGGGCTCCTGCCCCATGAAGGGGCAGGTTGCGGGGTGTGTGTCAAGACATGCCTTGAGACTCCCCAGTCACTTACCCCGAGCATATTTCCCGTGGTCTAGGCCTCTTTTGAGTCTAACTCGGAGGTTAGGTGCGGGCAGATGCTGTCTAAACACTGCAAGGACTTGGAGCTCAGACGGACTGGTGAGAGGGAAGTGGGGAGGAACGGGTTGGATGGCCAAAGCCTCTTTCTCCCAGCAGCCTCAGGGCAGTTGGGAGAGCAAGAGGCCCACTCTGCCCTTGGTCGGCTCTGCCCTTGACACACAGGCAGTCCTGCTAGGACTGCGGAGGACATGTCTGACAGACTCTGGCTCAACCAAGTCCTCGGAAGGTGCACGGGGCAGGAACAAACGTATGCATGTGATTCTGCCTCTTCCTGCAATGTGGAAGTCCAAGCTCGACTCCAGGCTCAGGGGCAAGGCCCCAGAGAAAGGACCACCCCGAAGCGCTTTTCTCCCGGGCTTAAGAGCAGAGTGCGCGACTTGCGGGAAAAGCAGATCTCCCAAGGCAGGGAGCGGCAGCCGTCTGGCGAGAATGCTTGCAAACCGGCCTTTGGAGGCAGCTGGGGAGGTCTTCCTGCGGGAAAGGGCCGGTTCTGCTCAGAGTCCCCACAGGCCAAGGGAAGGACTCCGCAAGACCCCTGTCCTTGGCCAGCCTTGCCCAGACCTCGCTGGCCTCCAGGGCTCCTGCTCCATGAAGGGGGAGGCTGCGTGGTGTGTGCCTAGACATGCCTGGTCACCTCCCCAGTGACTTACCCCTAGCATATTTCCCCTGGTCTAGGCCTCTTTTGAGTCCAACTCGGAGGGGAGTTGCTGGCAGAGGCTGTCCCCACACTGCAAGGTCTTGGAGCTCAGACGTCCTGGTGAGAGGGAAGTGGGGAGCAATGGGTTGGATGCCCAAAGCCTCTTTCTCCCAGCAGCCTCAGGGCAGTAGGGAGAGCAAGAGGCCCACTCTGCCCCTAGGTCGGCTCTGCCCCTTGACACACAGGCAGTCCTGCTGGGACTGTGGAGGAGATGTCTGACAGACTCTGGCTCAACCAAGTCCTCGGAAGGTGCAGGGGGCAGGAACAAACGTATGCATGTGATTCTGCCTCTTCCTGGCAATGTGGATGTCCAAACTCGACTCCAGGATCAGGGGCAAGGGCCCAGAGAAAGGACCACCCCGAAGCGCTTTTCTCCCGGACTTAAGAGCAGAGTGCGCAACTTGCGGGAAAAGCAGATCTCCCAAGGCAGGGAGGGGCAGCAGTCTGGCGAGAATGCTTGAAAACAGGCCTTTGGAGGCAGTTGGGGAGGTCTTCCTGCGGGAAAGAGCCGGTTCTGCTTAGAGTCTCCACAGGCCAAGGGAAGGGCCCCGCAAGACCCCTGTCCTTGGCCAGCCTTGCCCAGACCTCCCAGGCCTCCGGGGCTCCTGCCCCATGAACGGGCAGGCTGCGGGGTTTGTGTCTAGACGTGCCTGGTCGCCTCCCCAGTCACTTACCCCTAGCATATTTCCCCTGGTCTAGGCCTCTTTTGAGTCCAACTCGGAGGGGAGGTGCTGGCAGAAGCTGTCTCCACACTGCAAGGACTAGGAGCTCAGGCGGCGTGGTGAGAGGGAAGTGGGGAGGAACGGGTAGGATGCACAAAGCCTCTTTCTCCCAGCAGCCTCAGGGCAGGTGGGAGGGCAAGAGGCACACTCTGCCCCTAGGTCGGCACTGCCCCTTGACACACACGCAGTCCTTCTGGGAATGCGGAGGACATGTCTGACAGACTCTGGCTCAACCAAGTCCTGGGAAGGTGCAGGGGGCAGGAACAAACGTATGCATGTGATTCTGCCTCTTCGTGGCAATGTGGATGTCCAAGCTCGACTCCAAGCTCAGTGGCAAGGGCCCAGAGAAAGGACCACCCCGAAGCGCTTTTC
Source organism: Muntiacus reevesi (assembly GCF_963930625.1). Taxonomy (NCBI): domain Eukaryota; kingdom Metazoa; phylum Chordata; class Mammalia; order Artiodactyla; family Cervidae; genus Muntiacus; species Muntiacus reevesi. The sequence goes on along the minus strand of NW_027078029.1, from coordinate 934,309 downwards.
TCCCGGGCTTAAGAGCAGAGTGCGCGACTTGCGGGAAAAGCAGATCTCCCTCGGCAGGGAGCGGCAGCAGTCTGGCGAGAATGCTTGCAAACCGGCCTTTGGAGGCAGTTGGGGAGGTCTTCCTGCGGGAAAGGGCCGGTTCTGCTCAGAGTCCTCACAGGCCAAGGGAAGGACCCCACAACACCCCTGTCCTTGCCCAGCCTTGCCCAGACCTCTCTGGCCTCCAGGGCTCCTGCTCCATGAAGGGGCAGGCTGCGGGGTGTGTGCCTAGACATGCCTGGTCGCCACTCCAGTCAATTACCCCTAGCATATTTCCCCTGGTCTAGGCCTCTTTTGAGTCCAACTCGGAGGGGAGTTGCTGGCAGAGGCTGTCCCCACACTGCAAGGACTTGGAGCTCAGACGGCCCGGTGAGAGGGAAGTGGGGAGGAACGGGTTGGATGGCCAAAGCCTCTTTCTCCCAGCAGCCTCTGGGCAGTTGGGAAAGCAAGAGGCACACTCTGCCCTTAGGTCGGCTCTGCCCCTTGACACACAGGCAGTCCTGCTGGGGCTGCGGAGGACATGTCTGACAGACTCTGGCTCAACCTAGTCCTGGGAAGGTGCAGGGGGCAGGAACAAACGTATGCATGTGATTCTGCCTCTTCCTGGCAAGGTGGATGTCCAAGCTCGACTCCAGGCTCAGGGTCAAGGGCTCAGAGAAAGGACCACCCCGAAGCGCTTTTCTCCCGGGCTTAAGAGCAGAGTGCGCGATTTGCGGGAATAGCAGATCTCCCTCGGCAGGAAGCGGCAGCAATCTGGCGAGAATGCTTGCAAACCGGCCTTTGGAGGCAGTTGGGGAGGTCTTCCTGCGGGAAAGGGCCGGTTCTGCTCAGAGTCCCCACAGGCCAAGGGAAGGACCCCGCAAGACCCCTATCCTTGGCCAGCCTTGCCCAGACCTCCCTGGCCTCCGGGGCTGCTGCCCCATGAAGGGGCAGGTTGTGGGGTGTGTGTCAAGACATGCCTTGTCGACTCCCCAGTCACTTACCCCTAGCATATTTCCCCTGGTCTAGGCCTCTTTTGAGTCCAACTCGGAGGTGAGGTGCTGGCAGATGCTGTCTAAACACTGCAAGGACTTGGAGCTCAGACGGACTGGTGAGAGGGAAGTGGGGAGGAACGGGTTGGATGGCCAAAGCCTCTTTCTCCCAGCAGCCTCAGGGCAGTTGGGAGAGCAAGAGGCACACTCAGCCCTTAGGTCGGCTCTGCCCCTTGACACACAGGCAGTCCTGCTGGGGCTGCGGAGGACATGTCTGACAGATTCTGGCTCAACCTAGTCCTGGGAAGGTTCAGGGGGCAGGAACAAACATATGCATGTGATTCTGCCTCTTCCTGGCAATGTGGATGTCCAAACTCGACTCCAGGATCAGGGGCAAGGGCCCAGAGAAAGGACCACCCCGAAGCGCTTTTCTCCCGGGCTTAAGAGCAGAGTGCGCGACTTGCGGGAAAAGCAGGCCTCCCTCGTCAGGGAGTGGCAGCAGTCTGGCGAGAATGCTTGCAAACCGGCCTTTGGAGGCAGTTGGGGAGGTCTTTCTGCGGGAAAGTGCCGGTTCTGCTCAGAGTCCCCACAGGCCAAGGGAAGGACCCCGCAAGACACCTGTCCTTGGCCAGGCTTGCCCAGACATGCCTGTCCTCCGGGGCTCCTGCCCCATGAAGGGGCAGGCTGCGGGGTGTGTGTCTAGACATGCCTGGTCGCCTCCCCAGTCACTTACCCCTAGCATATTTCCCCTGGTCTAGGCCTCTTTTGAGTCCAACTCAGAGGGGAGGTGCTGGCAGAGGCTGTCTCCATATTGCAAGGACTTGGAGCTCAGACGGCCTGGTGAGAGGGAAGTGGGGAGGAATGGGTTGAATGCCCAAAGCCTCTTTCTCCCAGCAGCCTCAGGGCAGTTGGGAGAGCAAGAGGCCCACTCTGCCCTTGGTCGGCTCTGCCCTTGACACACAGGCAGTCCTGCTAGGACTGCCGAGGACATGTCTGACAGACTCTGGCTCAACCAAGTCCTCGGAAGGTGCACGGGGCAGGAACAAACGTATGCATGTGATTCTGCCTCTTCCTGGCAATGTGGAAGTCCAAGCTCGACTCCAGGCTCAGGGTCTAGGGCCCAGAGAAAGGACCACCCCGAAGCGCTTGTCTCTCGGGCTTAAGAAGAGAGTTCGCGACTTGCGGGAAAAGCAGATCTCCCTCGGCATAGAGCGGCAGCAGTCTGGCGAGAATGCTTGCAAACCGGCCTTGGGAAGCAGTTGGGGAGGTCTTCCTGCGGGAAAGGGCCGGTTCTGCTCAGAGTCCCCACAGTCCATGGGAAGGGCCCAGCAAGACCCCTGTCCTTGGCCAGCCTTGCCCAGACTTCCCTGGCCTCCGGGGCTCCTGTCCCATGAAGGGGCAGGCTGCCGGGTGTGTCTAGACATGCCTGGTCGCCTCCCGAGTCACTTACCCCTAGCATAATTCCCCTGGTCTAGGCCTCTTTTGAGTCCAACTCGGAGGGGAGGTGCTGACAGAGGCTGTCTCCACACAGCAAGGACTTGGAGCTCAGACGGCCTGGTGAGAGGGAAGTGGGGAGAAATGGGTTGGATGCCCAAAGCCTCTTTCTCCCAGCAGCCTCAGGGCAGTTGGGAGAGCATGAGGCCCACTCTGACCCTAGGTCGCCTCTGCCCCTTGACACACAGGCAGTCCTGCTGGGGCTGCGGAGGACATGTCTGACAGACTCTGGCTCAACCTAGTCCTGGGAAGGTGCAGGGGGCAGGAACAAATGTTTGCATGTGATTCTGCCTCTTCCTGGCAAGGTGGAAGTAAAAGCTCGACTCCAGGCTCAGGGGCAAGGGCCCAGAGAAAGGACCAACCCGAAGCACTTTTCTACCGGGCTTAAGAGCAGAGTGCGTGACTTGCGGGAAAAGCAGATCTCCCAAGGCAGGGAGTGGCAGCAGTCTGGCGAGAATGCTTGCAAACCGGCCTTTGGAGGCATTTGGGGAGGTCTTCCTGCGGGAAAGGGCTGGTTCTGCTCAGAGTCCCCACAGGACATGGGAAAGACCCCGCAAGACCCCTGTCCTTGGCCAGCCTTGCCCAGACATCCCGGTCCTTCTGGGCTCCTGCCCCATGAAGGGGCAGGCTGCGGAGTGTGTGTCTAAACATGCCTGGTCGCCTCCCCAGTCACTTACCCCTAGCATATTTCCCCTGGTCTAGGCCTCTTTTGAGTCCAACTCAGAGGGGAGGTGCTGGCAGAGGCTGTCTCCACATTGCAAGGACTTGGAGCTCAGACGGCCTGGTGAGAGGGAAGTGGGGAGAAATGGGTTGGATGCCCAAAGCCTCTTTCTCCCAGCAGCCTCAGGGCAGTTGGGAGAGCAAGAGGCCCACTCTGCCCCTAGGTCGGCTCTGCCCCTTGATACACAGGCATTCCTGCTGGGGCGGCGGAGGACCTATGTGACAGACTCTGGCTCAACTAAGTCTTCGGTAGGTGCAGGGGGCAGGAACAAACGTATGCATGTGATTCTGCCTCTTCCTGGCAATGTGGATGTCCAAGCTCGACTCCAGGCTCAGGGGCAAGGGCCCAGAGAAAGGACCACCCCGAAGTGCTTTTCCCCGGCTTGGGAGCGGATTGCGCGACTTGCGGGAAAAACGGACGACCTCCCCAACTGCCTCCAAAGGCCGGTTTGCAAGCATTCTCGCCAGATTGCTGCCGCTCCCTGCCGAATGAGGCCTGCTTTTCCCGCAAGTCGCGCACTCTGCTCTTAAGCCCGGGAGAAAAGCGCTTCGGGGTGGTCCTTGATCTGGGCCCTATTCCGTGAGCCTGGAGTCAAGCTTGGACATCCACATTGCCAGGAAGAGGCAGAATCACATGCATACGTTTCTTCCTGCCCCCTGCACCTTCCGAGAACTTGTTTGAGCCTGAGTCTGTCAGACAAGTCCTCTGCAGTCCCAGCAGGCCTGCCTGTGTGTCAAGGGGCACAGATGATCTAGGGGCAGAGTGGGCCTTTTGCTCTCCCACCTTGCTGGAGGCTGCTGGGCCAAAGAGGCCTTGGGAATCCACACACTTGCTCCGCACTTCCCTGTATCCAGGCCGTCTGAGCTCTAGGCTCTTGCTTGTGATAACAGCCCATGCCAGCACCTCCCCTCCTAGTAGGCCTCATATAAGGCCAAGCACAGGGGAAATGTGCTAGGGGGTAAGAGACTGCGGAGGTCACCAAGCATGTCTGGACAAACTCCCTGCAGCATGCCCTTCATGGGGCAGCAGCCCCGGAGGCCCGGAAGGTCTGGGCAACCCTGGCCAGGGGCAGAGACCATGCTGGGTGTTGCCCCTGGCCTGTGGGTCCTCTCAGCAGAACCACCCCTTTCCCGCATGAAGACCTCCCCTGCTGCCTCCAAGGGCCGGTTGCAAGCATTCTCGCCGTCTGCCGCACCTCCCACCAAAGGGAGGCTTGTTTTTCCCGTTTTTCCTTGTTTTGCCTTTGCTCCAAAGGCAAACTGGCCTTTGGAGTCAGCTGGCGAGTTCTTCCAACAACAGAGTCCTGGTTCTGCTCAAAGGCCCCACAGGACACCGGCAGGTTCCAGCATGGACCCTGTCCCCGGCCAGCCTTGTCCAGACCTTCCTGGCCTCTGGGGGAACTGCCCCACGAAGGGGCAGACTGCAGGGAGTGTGTCAATACATGCCCAGTCGCCTCCACAGGCTCATTGCATTAGCGCCTTTTCCCTGGTGCCTAGGCCTCATTTGAGGCCTACTTGGAGGGGAGGTTTCTGGCAGGTGCTCTCTACAAACCCCAAGGGTCTGGAGCACGGATGGCGTGGTCAGAGGGAAGAGGCCAGGAAGGGGGTCTATGCCCAAGGACACTTTGGCTCAGGAACATCTAGGCAGCAGGAAGAGCAAGAGGCCCACTGTGCCGTTAGGTCTCTCATGCCCATTCACACACAGACGCTGCTGCTGGGTTTGGCCAGGAGAAGCCTGACATTCTCCGGCTCACCCCAGCTCTCTGATGGTGCAGAGGGCCAGAAGAGACGTGTGCATGTGGTTCTGCCTTGGCCTGGGTGAGTGGAACATCTAGCTGTCGCTAAGGCTCAGGGGCAAAGGCCTGAGTGAAGAATACCCCGAAGCGCTTTTCTCCCAGGCTTGGGAGCAGAATGCGCTGCTTGCGGTAAACGTGGGCCTCCCTCGCTGAGTGAGAGGCGACTAGCGGTCGAGAGTGCTTGTAAACCGGCCTTTGGAGGCTGCCGGAGTTGTCTTCCAGCGGCACAGTGCTGGTCCAGCTCAGAGGACCCACAGGCCAGGGGCCGGTCCCAGCAAGGAACCTGCACCAGGCCAGCCTTGACCAGACCTTCCTGGCCTCTGGTGGTGCTGCTCCTCAAAGGGGCAGGGGGCGGGGTGTGTGTCCAGACATGCTCAGGCACCTCCCCGAGCTCATTCCCTGAGTGCTTTTCCCATGGTGCTTAGGCCTCATTTGAGGACTACTTGGAGGGGAGGTTTCTGGCAGGGACTCTCTCCACACTGCAAGCGCCTGGGGCCTGGACGGCATGGTCAGAGGGAAGAGGACAACAAGGGGGTTGATGCCCAAGGCCTCTTTGGCCCAGCAGCCTCAGGGCAGTAGGGAGAGCAAGTGGCCCACTGTGCGCCACGGTCGGCCCTGCCCCTTCCCACACAGGCGCTGCTGCTGGGCTTGCCCAGGAGCTGCCTAACAGACTCTGGCTCACCCGAGCTCTCTGACGATGCAGAGGGCCGGAAGAGACTGTGCATGTGGTTCTGCCTTAGCCTGGGTGTGTGGAGCCCCTAGCTTTCTCCCAGGCTCAGTGGCAAAGGCCTGAGAGAGGAACACCCCGAAACACTTTTCTCCCAGTCTTTGGAGTAGAGTGCGCGGCTTGGGGGAAATGCGGGCCTCCCTCGGTGAGGGATAGGCAGCCAGCCGGCGAGAGTCCTTGCAAAACTGCCTTTGTAGGCTACTGGTGATGTCTTACAGCAGCACAAGTGCTGGTTGTGCTCAGAGGCCCCACAGGCCAGGGTCAGGTCCCAGTCTGGACCCTGCCCGACACCAGCCTTGACCAGACGTTCCTGGCCTCCGGGGGTAATGCACAACGAAGGGGCAGGTAGCGGGGAGTGTGTCCAGACATGCCTATGCGCCTCCGCAATCTCATTCCCTGAACGCCTTTCCCATGGTTCCTAGGCCTCACGTGAGGCCTAATTAGAGGGCAGGTTTCTGGCAGGGCCTCTCTCCACACTGCAAGGGCCTGGATCCCACACGGCCTGGTCAGAGGGAAGAGGCCAGCAAGGGGGTCGATGCCCAAGGCCTCTTTCTCCCAGCAGCCTCAGGGAAGCAGGTTGAGCTGGTAGCCCTCAGTCCCCTACGTGGGCCCTGACCCATCACAGACAACCGTTGCTCCTGGGCTTGCCCAGGAGCTGCCTGACAGACACTGGTTCACCCGAGACCTCTGACGGTGTAGGGGGCAGGAAAGGACGTGTATATGGGGTTCTCCCTTGGCCTGGGTGTGTGGCGCCACTAGCTATCCCCTAGGCTCAGGGGCAAGGGCCCTGAGAGAGGGCCACCCTGAAGCACTTTTCTCCCGGGCTGGGAGCAGAGTGTGCAGCTTAAGGCAATTGCGGGCCTCGCTCGGGGAGAGTGCTCGCAAACTGGCCTTTGAATCAGCTGGGGAGTTCTTCCAGCGGCAAAGAGCTGGTTCCGCTCAGATCCCCCACAGGCCACAGGCAGATTCCAGCATGGAACCTGTCCCAGGCCAGACTTGCCCAGACATTCCTGGCCTCCGGGGAACTGCCCATGAAGGGGCAGGCTGCGGGAAGTGTGTCCAGACATGCTCAGGCACCTCCCCAGGCTCCTTCCCTGAGCGCTTTTCCCCTGGTGCCTAGGCCTCATTTGAGGCCTACTTGGAGGGGAGGTTTCTGGCAGGGGCTCTATCCACACTGCAAGGGCCTGGAGGCCGGATGGCTTGGTCAGAGGGAAGAGGCCAGGAAGGGGGTCGATGTCCAAGGTCTCTTTGGCCCAGAAGCCTCAGGGCAGTAGGGAGAGTAAGTGGCCCACTGTGTCCCTAGGTCGGACCTGCCCCATCACACACAGGCACTGCTGCTGGGTTTGCCCAGGAGTGGGCCTGACAGACTCTGGCTCACCCAAGGTCTCTGACAGTGTAGGGGGCAGGAAGAGACGTGTTCATGTGGTTCTGCCTTGGCCTGGGTGTGTGGTCTCTTGCTTTGCACTTCCCTGTGACCAGGCACTCTGTGCTCCAGGCTCTTGCTGTGTGAAAACAGCCCATGCGAGCACCTCCCCTCTAAGTAGGCCTAAAATTAGGTTAAGCTCAGGGGAAATGCGCTAGGGGTAAGAGCATGGGGAGGCGACCAGGCATGTCAAGACACACACCCTGCAGCCTGCCCCTTCATGGGGCAGGAGCCCCGGAGGCCAGGGGGGGTCTGGGCAAGGCGGGCCAAGGACAGGGGTCTTGCTGGGTGCTTCCCATGGCCTGTGGGGACTCTGAGCAGAACCGGACCTTTCCCGCGGGAAGACCACCCCAACTGCCTGCAAAGGCCGGTTTGCAAGCATTCTCGCCAGACTGCTGCCGCTCCCTGACGAGGGAGGCCTGCTTTTCCCGCAAGTCGCGCACTCTGCTCTTAAGCCCGGGAGAAAAGCGCTTCGGGGTGGTCCTTTCTCTGGGCCCTTGCCCCTGAGCCTGGAGTCAACCTTGGACATCCACATTGCCAGGAAGAGGCAGAATCACATGCACACGTTTGTTCCTGCCCGATGCCCCTTCCGAGGACTTGTTTGAGCCAGAGTCTGTCAGACATGTCGTGCGCAGCCCCAGCAGGACTGCCTGTGTGTCAAGGGGCAGAGATGATCTAGGTGCAGAGTGGGCCTCTTGCTTTCCCACCTTGCTGGAGGCTGCTGGGACAAAGTGGCCTTGGGCATAGACACACTTGCTCCGCATGTCCAAGTGACCAGCCCATCGGAGCTCCAGGCTCTTGCTGTGTGAAAACAGCCCATGCCAGCTTCTCCCCTCCGAGTTGGACTCAAAAGAAGCCTATGCCAGGGGAAATATGCTAGGGGGTAAGTGACTGGGGAGGCGACCAGGCATGTCTAGACACACACCCCGCAGCCGGCCCCTTCATGGGGCAGGAGCCCCGGAGGCCAGGCAGGTCTGGGCAAGGCTGGCCAAGACAGGGGTCTTACGGGGTCCTTCCCATGTCCTGTGGGTACTCTGAGCAGAACTGGCCCTTTCCCGCAGGAAGACCTCCTCAACTGCCTCCAAAGGCCGGTTTGAAAGCATTCTCGCCAGACTGCTGCTGCTCCCTGCCGTGGGAGATCTGCTTTTCCCGCAAGTCGCGCACTCTGCACTTAAGCCCGGAAGAAAAGCGCTTCGGGGTGGTCCTTGATCTGGGCCCTTGGCCCTGAGCCTGGAGTCAAGATTGGACATCCACAGTGCCAGGAACAGGCAGAATCACATGCATACGTTTGTTCCTGCTCACTGCACCTTCCGAGGACTTGGTTGAGCCAGAGTCTGTCAGACCTGTCCTCCGCAGCGCCAGAAGGACTGCCTGTGTGTCAAGGGGCAGAGATGATCTAGGGGAAGAATGGGCCTCTTGCTCTCCCAGCTGCCCTGAGGCTGCTGGGCCAAAGAGGCCTTGAGAATCCACACACTTTCTCCGCACTTCCTAGTGAACAGGCCGTTTGAGCTCCAGGCTCTTGCTGTGTGATAACAGCCCATGCCAGGACCTCCCCTCCGAGTAGGCCTTAAATAAGGCCAAGCACAGGGGAAATGCGCTAGGGGGTAAGGGACTGGGCAGGTGACTAGGTATGTCTGGACAAACTCCCCGCATTGTGCTCTTCATGTGGCAGTTGCCCCGGAGGCCCGGAAGTACTGGGCAACCCTGGCCAAGGGCAGAGACCATGCTGGGTGCTGCCCCTGGCCTGTGTGTCCTCTCAGCAGAACCACCCCTTTCCTGCATGAAGACCTCCCCGGCTGCCTCCAAGGGCCGGTTGCAAGCATTCTCGCCATCTGCCACACTTCCCACCAAAAGGGAGGCTTGTTTTTCCCGCAAGTCGCGCAATTAGCTCCCAAGCCGGGAGAAAAGCACATCGGGGTGGTCCTTTCTCTGGGCCCTTGCCCCTGAGCCTGGAGTCAACCTTGGAGGTCCACACTCCCAGGCCAAGAAAGAACCACATGCACACGTCGTTTCCTGAGCCCTGCACCTTCCGAGAGCTCGAGTCAGCCGGAGTCTGTGAGGCACATCCTCGGCCACCCCAGCAGCACAGCCTGTATGTCAAGGGGCAGAGCCGACCTAAGGGCAGAGTGGGTCTCCTGCTCTCCCAGCTGCCCTGAGGCTGCTGGGAGAAAAAGGCGTTGGGCATGCAACCCGTTGCTCCCCACTTCCCTCTCACCAGGCCGTCTGAGTTCCAAGTCCTTGCAGTGTGGAGACAGCCTCTTCCAGCACCTCCCTCCTAGTTGGACTCAAAAGAAGCCTAGGCCACAGGAAATATGCTAGGGGGTAAGTGACTTGGGAGGCGACCAGGGATGTCTAGTCACACACCCAGCAGCCAGCCCCTTCATGGGGCAGCAGCCCCGGAGGCCAGGGAGGTCTGGGCAAGGCTGGCCATGGACAGAGGTCTTGCTGGGTCCTTCCCATGGCCTGTGGGGACTCTGTGCAGAACCGGCCCTTTCCCGCAGGAAGACCTCCCCAATTGCCTCCAAAGACCGGTTTGCAAGCATTCTCGCCAGACTGCTGCCGCTCCCTGCCGAGGGAGGACTGCTTTTCCCGCAAGTCGCGCACTCTGCTCTTAAGCCCGGGAGAAAAGCGCTTCGGGGTGGTCCTTGATCTGGGCCCTTGGCCCTGAGCCTGGAGTCAAGCTTGGACATCCACAGTGCCAGGAACAGGCAGAATCACATGCATACGTTTGTTACTGCCCCCTGCACCTTCCGAGGACTTGGTTGAGCCAGAGTCTGTCAGTCATGTCCTCCGCAGCGCCAGAAGGACTGCGTGTGTGTCAAGGGGCAGAGATGATCTAGGGGCAGAGTGGGCCTTTTGCTCTCCCACCTTGCTGGAGGCTGCTGGGCCAAAGAGGCCTTGGGAATCCACACACTTGCTACGCACTTCCCTGTGACCAGGCCGTCTGATCTCTAGCCTCTTGCTTGTGATAACAGCCCATGCCAGCACCTCCCCTCCTAGTAGGCCTCATATAAGGCCAAGCACAGGGGAAATGCGCTAGGGGGTAAGAGACTGGGGAGGTCACCAGGCATGTCTGGACACACTCCCCGCAGCGTGCCCTTCATGGGGCAGCAGCCCCGGAGGCCCGGAAGGTCTGGGCAACCCTGGCCAAGGGCAGAGACCATGCTGGGTGTTGCCCCTGGCCTGTGGGTCCTCTCAGCAGAACCACCCCTTTCCCGCATGAAGACCTCCCCGGCTGCCTCCAAGGGCCGGTTGCAAGCATTCTCGCCATCTGCCGCACCTCCCACCAAAAGGGAGAATTGTTTTTCCCGCAAGTCGCGCAATCAGCTCCCAAGCCGGGAGAAAAGCACATCGGGGTTGTCCTTTCTCTGAGTCCTTGCCCCTGAGCCTGGAGTCAACCTTGGAGGTCCACACTCCCAGGCCAAGAAAGAACCACATGCACACGTCGTTTCCTGAGCCCTGCACCTTCCGAGAGCTCGAGTCAGCCGGAGTCTGTGAGGCACATCCTCGGCCACCCCAGCAGCACAGCCTGTGTGTCAAGGGGCAGAGCCGACCTAGGGGCAGAGTGGGACTCCTGCTCGCCCAGCTGCCCTGAGGCTGCTGGGAGAAAAAGGCGTTGGGCATTCAACCCGTTGCTCCCCACTTCCCTCTCACCAGGCCGTCTGAGTTCCAAGTCTTTGCAGTGTGGAGATAGCCTCTGCCAGCACATCCCTCCTAGTTGGACTCAAAAGAAGCCTAGGCCACAGGAAATATGCTAGGGGGTAAGTGACTGGGGAGGCGACCAGGCATGTCTAGGCACACACCCAGCAGCCTGCCCCTTCATGGGGCAGCAGCCCCGGAGGCCAGGGAGGTGTGGGCAAGGCTGGCCATGGACAGACGTCTTGCTGCGTCCTTCCCATGGCCTGTGGGGACTCTGTGCAGAACCGGCCCTTTCCCGCAGGAAGACCTCCCCAATTGCCTCCAAAGGCCGGTTTGCAAGCATTCTCGCCAGACTGCTGCCGCTCCCTGCCGAGGGAGGACTGCTTTTCCCGCAAGTCGCGCACTCTGCTCTTCAGCCCGGGAGAAAAGCGCTTCGGGGTGGTCCTTGCTCTGGGACCTTTTCCCTGAGCCTGCAGTCAAGCTTGGACATCCACATTGCCAGGAAGAGGCAGAATCACATGAATAAGTTTGTTCCTTCCCCCTGCACCTTCCGAGGACTTGTTTGAGCCAGAGTCTGTCAGACATGTCCTCCACAGCCCGATCAGGACTGCCTGTGTTTCAAGGGGCAGAGCCGACCCAGGGTAGAGTGGGCGTCTTGCTTTCCCACCTTGCTGGAGACTGCTGGGACAAAGAGGCCTTGGGCATCCACACACTTGCTCCGCACTTCCCAGTAACCAGACCGTCTGAGCTCCAGGCTCTTGCTGTGTGAAAATAGCACATTCCAGCACCTCCCCTCCGAGTAGGCCTTAAATTAGGCCAAGCACAGGCGAAATGCGCTAGGGGGTAAGAGACTGGGGAGGTAACCAGGCATGTCTGGACACACTCCACGCAGCCTGCCCTTCATGGGGCAGCAGCCCCGGAGGCCTGTAAGTTCTGGGCAACCCTGGCCAAGGGCAGAGACCATGCTAGTTGCTGCCCCTGGCCTGTGGGTCCTCTCAGCAGAATCACCCCTTTCCCGCATGAAGACCTCCCCGGCTGCCTCAAAGGGCCAGTTGCAAGCATTCTCGAAGGCTGCCGCACTTCCGACCCCAAGCAAGGCTTGTTTTACCCGCATGTCGCACAAGCCGCTCCCAAGCCGGGGAAAAGCACATCGGGGTGGTCCTTTCTCTGGGCCCTTGCCCCTGAGCCTGGAGTCGAGCTTGGACATCCACATTGCCAGGAAGAGGCAGAATCACATGCATACGTTTGTTCCTGCCCCCTGCACCTACCGAATACTTGGTTGAGCCAGAGTCTGTCACATAGGTCCTCCGCAGCCCCAGCAGGAATGCCTGTGAATCAAGGGGCAGAGCCGACCTAGGGGCAGAGTGGGCCTCTTGCTCTCCCAACTGCCCTGAGGCTGCTGGGAGAAAGAGGCTTTGGGCATCCAACCCGTTGCTCCCCACTTCCCTCTCACCAGACCGTCTGAGCTCCAAGTCCTTGCAGTGTGGAGACAGCCTCTGCCAGAACCTCCCTCCGAGTTGGACTCAAAAGTGGCCTAGACCAGGGGAAATATGCTAGGGGTAAGTGACTGGGGAGGCGACCAGGCATGTCTAGACACACACCCAGCAGCCAGCCCCTTCATGGGGCAGCAGCCCCGGAGGCCAGAGACGTCTGGGCAAGGCTGACCATGGACAGAGGTCTTGCTGGGTCCTTCCCATGTCCTGTGGGGACTCTGTGCCGAACCGGCCCTTTCCCGCAGGAAGACCTCCCCACTGCCTCCAAAGGCCGGTTTGCAAGCGTTCTCGCCAGATTGCCACCGCTCCCTGCCAAATGAGGCCTGCTTTTCCCGCAAGTCGCGCACTCTGCTCTTAAGCCCGGGAGAAAAGCGCTTCGGGGTGGTCCTTGCTCTGGGCCCTATTCCGTGAGCCTGGAGTCAAGCTTGGACATCCACATTGCCAGGAAGAGGCAGAATCACATGCATACGTTTCTTCCTGCCCCCTGCACCTTCCGAGAACTTGTTTGAGCCTGAGTCTGTCAGACAAGTCCTCTGCAGTCCCAGCAGGCCTGCCTGTGTGTCAAGGGGCACAGATGATCTAGGGGCAGAGTGGGCCTTTTGCTCTCCCACCTTGCTGGTGGCTGCTGGGCCAAAGAGACCTTGGGAATCCACACACTTGCTCCGCACTTCCCTGTGACCAGGCCGTCTGAGCTCTAGGCTCTTGCTTGTGATAACAGCCCATGCCAGCACCTCCCCTCCTAGTAGGCCTCATATAAGGCCAAGCACAGGGGAAATGCGCTAGGGGGTAAGAGACTGGGGAGGTCACCAGGCATGTCTGGACACACTCCCCGCAGCGTGCCCTTCATGGGGCAGCAGCCCCGGAGGCCCGGAATGTCTGGGCAACCCTGGCCAAGGGCAGAGACCATGCTGGGTGTTGGCCCTGGCCTGTGGGTCCTCTCAGCAGAACCACCCCTTTCCCACATGAAGACCTCCCCTGCTGCCTCCAAGGGCCGGTTGCAAGCATTCTCGCCGGCTGCCGCACCTCCCACCCCAAGGGAGGCTTGTTTATCCCGCAAGTCGCGCAATCCGCTCCCAAGCCGGGAGAAAAGCACATCGGGGTTGTCCTTTCTCTGGGCCCTTGCCCCTGAGCCTGGAGTCAACCTTGGAGGTCCAAACTCCCAGGCCGAGAAAGAACCACATTCACACGTCGTTTCCTGAGCCCTGCACCTTCCGAGAGCTCGAGTGAGCCGGAGTCTGTGAGGCACATCGTCGGCCACCCCAGCAGCACAGCCTGTGTGTCAAGGGGCAGATCTGACCTAGGGGCAGAGTGGGCCTCTTGCTCTCCCAGCTGCCCTGAGGCTGCTGGGAGAAAAAGGCTTTGGGCATGCAACCCGTGAATCCCCACTTCCCTCTCACCAGGCCGTCTGAGCTCCAAGTCCTTGCAGTGTGGAAACAACCTCTGCCAGCACCTCCCTCCGAGTTGGACTCAAAAGTGGCCTAGATCAGGGGAAATATGCTAGGGGTAAGTGACTGAGGAGGCGACCAGGCATGTCTAGACACACACCCTGCAGCCTGCCCCTTCATGGGGCAGCAACCTGGAGGCCAGCGAGGTCTGGGCAAGGCTGGCCAAGGACAGGGGTCTTGCTGGATCCTTCCCATGGCCTGTGTGGACTCAGAGCAAAACCGGCCCTTTCCCACAGAAAGACCTCCCAAACTGTCTCCAAAGGCCGGTTTGCAACCATTCTCGCCAGATGCTGCCGCTCCCAACCGAGGGAGATCTGCTTTTCCCGCAAGTCGCGCACTCTGCTCTTAAGGCCGGGAGAAAAGCGCTTCGGGGTGGTCCTTGCTCTGGGCCCTTTCCCCTGAACCTGGAGTCGAGCTTGGACATCCACATTGCCAGGAAGAGGCAGAATCACATGCATACGTTTGTTCCTGCCCCCTGCACCTTCCGAGAGCTTGGTTGAGCCAGAGTCTGTCAGACATGTCCTCCGCAGCCCCAGCACGACTGCCTGTGTTTCAATGGGAAGTGCCGACCTAGGGGCAGAGTCGGCCTCAGGGAGGGAGTTACGGCCAGCAGACGAGAGATTTTGCAAACAGGCCTTTGGAGGCTGCGGGTGAGGTCTTCCAATGGCAGAGTCCTGGTTCTGCTCAAAGGCCCCAAAGGCCATGGGCAGGTTCCAGCATGGACCCTGCCCCAGGACAACCATGACCAGACCTTCCTTTCCTCCGGGGTTACTGCCTCACGAAAGGGCAGGCGGCAGGGAGTTGTTCAGGCATGCCCAGACACCTCCCCAGGATCATTCCCTGAGCGCTTTTCCCATGGTTCCCAGGGCTCATTTGAGGCCTATTTGGAGGGGAGTTTTCTGCCAGGTGCTCTCTCCACACTGCAAGTGTCTCGAGCCCGGAAGGCGTGGTGAGAGGGAAGAGGCCAGCAACGGGGTTGATGCCCATGGCCTCTTTGTCCCAGAAGCCTCAGGGCAGCAGGGTGAGCAAGTGGCCCTCAGTGACCCTAGGTCGGCCCTGCCCCTTGACACACAGGCACTGCTACTGGGCTTCCCCAGGAGCTGCCTAACAGACTGTGGCTCTCCCGAGCTCTCTGACGGTGCAGAGGGCCGCAAGATACGTGTGCATGTGGTTCTGCCTTGGCCTGTTAGTGTGGAGCCCCTAACTGTCTCCCAGGGTCAGGGGCAAAGGCCTGAGAGAGGAACATCCCGAAACTCTTTTCTCCCAGGCATGGAAGCAGAGTGCGTGGCTTGCGGGAAAACCGGGCCTCCCTCGCTTAGGGAGAGGATGCCAGCCTGGGAGAGTGCTTGCAAACCGGCCTTTGGAGGCTGCTGGTACGTGTTCCAATGGAACAGTGCTGGTTCTGCTCAGAGGCCCGACAGGCCAGGGGCAGGCCCCAAAAAGGACCTGCCCCAGGCCAGCGTTGCCCAGATCTTTCTGGCCTCTGGGTGTACTGCCCCACGAAGATGCAGGCCGTAAGGAGTGTGTCCAGATATGCTGAGGCGCCTCCCCAGTCTCATTCCTTAGCACTATTCTCAAGATAACTTGGTCTCATTTCAGGTCTACTTGGAGGGGACGTTTCTGGCAGGGCCTCTGTCCACACTACAAGGGACTGCAGCCTGGACGGCCTGGTCAGAGGGAAGAGGCCAGCAATGGTGTCGATTTCCAAGGCGTCTTTGTCCCAACAGCCTCAAGGCAGCAGGGTGAGCAACTGGCCCTCACTGCCTCTAGGTCAGCCCTGCCCCATCACACACATGTGCTATTGGGCTTGCCCAGGAGCTGCCTGACAGACTCTTTCTCTCCCAAGCTCTCTGATGGTGCAGGGGGCAGGAAGAGACGTGTGCATGTGGTCCTGCCTTGGCCTGGGTGTGTGGAGCCCGTAGCTGTCCCCCAGGCACTGGGGCAGTGGCCTGAGAGTGAAGGAACACGATGCGCTATTTTCCTGGTCTGAGAAGAGAGTGCATGGCTTGCGGGAATCGTGGGTCTCCCTCGGTGTGGGAGAGGACGCCAGCCTGTGAGAGTGCTTGCACACCGGCCTTTGGAGGCTGCCGGTGAGGTATTCCAGCAGCAGAGTGCTGGTTGTGCTCAGAGGCCCCACATTCCAGGGGCAGCTCACAGCATGGACACTGCACCAGGCCATTCTTGACCAGACTTTCCTGTCCTTTGGGAATAGTGCCCCACGAAGGGGCAGGTTGTGGGAAGTGTGTCTAGACAGGCACAGGCACCTCACCAGGCTCATTCCCTGAGCACTTTTCCCCTGGTGCATAGGCCGCATTTGAGGCCTACTTAGAGGGGAGGTTTCTGGCAGGGGCTCTCTCCACAATGCTAGGGACATGAGCGCAGACGGCATGGTCAGAGGGAAGAGGCCAGCAAGGGGGCCGATGCCCAAGGCCTCTTTGGCACAGCAGCTTCAGGGCAGCATGAAGAACAAGTGCCATCTGTGCCCCTAGTTTGGCCCTGCCCCTTCACACACAGGCCCTGCTGCTGAGTTTGCCCATGAGGTGCCTGACATACTCTGGCTCACCCGAGCTCTCTGATGGTGCAGGGGGCAGGAAGACGCGAGTGCATGTGGTTCTGCCTTGGCCTGGGAGTTTGGAGCCCCTAGCTGACCCCAGGCTCAGGGGCAAGGCCCTGAGAGGGGACCACCCAGGTGCTATTGTCCTGGGCTTTTAAGCAGAGTGGGTGGCTTGCGGGAATTGACAGCCTCCCTCGGTGAGGGAGAGGTTGCCAGCTGGAGAGAGTACTTGCAAACCGGCCTTTGGAGGCTGCCGGTGATGTCTTCCAGCGGCACAGTGCTGGTTCTGCACAGAGGATCCACAGGCCAGTGGCAGGTCCCAGCTCAGACCCTGCCCCAGGCCAGCCTTGAACAGACCTACCTGGCCTCCGTGGATACTGCCTCACGAAGGGGCAGGTGGTGGGGAGTGTGTCCAGACATGCCCAGGCACCTATCCAGGCTCATTCCCTGAGTGCCTTTCCCTTGGTTCCTAGGCCTCATTTGAGGCCTACATGGAGGGGAGGTTTCTGGCAGGCCCTCTCGCCACACTGCAACGGACTGGAGCCCGGACGGCCTGGTCAGAGTGAAGAGGCCAGAAATTGGGTCGATGCCCAAGGCCTCTTTGTCCCAGGAGGCTCAGGGCAGCAGGAAGAGCAAGTGGCCCACTGTGCCCCTAGGTCGGCCCTGCCACATCACACACAGGCACTCCTGTTGGGCTTGCCCAGGAGCTGCCTGACAGACTCTTGCTCACGCAAGCTCTCTGACGGTGCAGGGGGCAGGAAAAGACGTGTGCATGTGGTTCTGCCTTGGCCTGGGAGTGTGGAGCCCATAGCTGGCCCCCAGGCTCATTGGCAATGGTCCTGAGAGAGGACAACCTCAAAGCGCTTTTCTCCCGGGCTTGGGAGCAGAGTGCATGGCTTGTGGGAATCGCGGGGCTCCCTCGGGGAGAGTGGTTGCAACCTGGCCTTTGGAGGCAGCTGGGGAAGTCTTCCAGCTGCCGAGTACTGGTTCTGCTCAAAGGCCCCACAGGTCACGAGCAGGTTCCAGCATGGACCCTGCCCCAGGCCAGCCTTGTCTAGACCTTCCTGGCCTCCGGGGCAATTGCCCCATGAAGGGGCAGGCTGCAGGGAGTGTGTCCATACATGCCCAGTCGCCTCCACAGGCTCATTGCATTAGCGCCTTTTCCCTGGTGCCTAGGCCTCATTTGAGGCCTACTTGGAGGGGAGGTTTCTGGCAGGGGCTCTCTCCACACTCCAAGGGTCTGGAGCATGGAGGGCCTGGCCAGAGGGAAGAGGCCAGGAAGGGGGTCTATGCCCAAGGCCTCTTTGACCCAGGAGCCTCAGGGCAGCAGGAAGAGCAAGGGGCCCACTCTGCCCTTAGGTCGGTCATGCCCATTCACACACAGGCACTGCTGCTGGGTTTCCGCAGGAACAGCCTGACGTTCTCTGGCTCACCCGAGCTCTCTGATGGTGCAGAGGGCCAGAAGAGACGTGTGCATGTGGTTCTGCCTTGGCCTGGATGAGTGGAACCTCTAGCTGTCCGTAAGGCGAAGGGGCATAGGCCTGAGAGAAAAATACCCCGTAGCGCTTTTCTTCCAGGCTTTGGAGCAGAATGCGCTGCTTGCGGTAAACGTGGGCCTCCCTCGGTGAGTGAGAGGCGGCCAGCCGGCGAGAGTACTTGCAAACCGGCCGTTGGAGGCTGCCGGTGAGTTCTTCCAGCTGCACAGTGCTGGTCCTGCTCAGAGGACCCACAGGCCAGGGACCAGTCCCAGCAAGGACCCTGTACCAGGCCAGCCTGGACCAGACCTTCTTGGCCTCTGGGGGTACTGCCCCACAAAGGGGCAGGGGGCAGGGAGTGTGTCCAACAGGCTCAGGCACCTCCCCAGGCTCATTCGCTGAGCGCTTTTCCCCTGCTGCCTAGGCCTAATTTGAGGGCTAGTTGGATGGGAGGTTTCTGGCATGGACTCTCTCCAACTGCAACGGACTGGAGCCCGGAAGGCTTGGTCAGAGTGAAGAGGCCAGCATGTGGGTTGATGCCCAAGGCCTCTTTGTCACAGCAGCCTCAAGGCAGCAGGGTGAGCAAGTGGCCAACTGTGCCCCTAGGTCAGCCCTGCCCCTTCACACACAGGTGCTGCTGCTGGGCTTGCCCAGGAGCTGCCTGACAGACTCTTGCTCACCCGAGCTCTCTGACACTACAGAGGGCCAGAAGAGACATGTGCATGTGGTTCTGCCTTGGCCTGTGTGTGTGGAGCCCCTAGCTGTCTGCCAGGCTCATGGGCAAACGCCTGAGATGGGACCATACAAGCACTTCTCTCCCAGGCATGGGTGCAGAGTGCGCGGCTTGCGGGAAACGTGGGACTCCGTTGGTGAGGGAGAGGCAGCCAGCCTGTGAGAGTGCTTGCAAACCAGGCTTTGGAGGCTGCTGGTGACGTCTTCAAACGGCACAGTGCTGGTTCTGCTCAGAGGCCCCACAGGACAGGGGCAGGCCCCAGCAAGGACCCTGCCCCAGAACAGCCTTGACCAGACCTTCCTGGCCTCTGGGTGTACTGCCCCACGAAGAGGCAGGCTTCAGGGAGTGTCTCCAGACATGCCCAGGCGCCTCCCCAGTGTCATTCCCTGAGCACCTTTCCCATGATGCCTAGGCCTCATTTGAGGCCTACTTGGAGGGGAGGATTCTGGCAGGGCCTCTCTACACACTGCAAGGGACTGGAGCCCGGACGGACTCGTCAGAGGGAAGAGGCCAGCAATGGGGTAGATGTTCAAGGCCTCTTTGGCCAAGCAGCCTAGGGCAGCAGGGTGAGCAACTGGCCCTCAGAGACCCTAGGTCGGCCCTGCCCCATCACACACAGGCGCTGCTGCTGGGCTTGCCCAGGTGCTGACTGACACACTGGCTCACCCGAGCTCTCTGACGGTGCAAGGGGCAGGAAGAGACGTGCTCATGTGGTTCTGCCTCGGCCTGGGTGTGTGGATCCCCTAGTAGTCCCCAAGACAATTGGCCAAGGGCCTGAGAGCGGACAAACCCGATGCGTTATTGTCCTGGGCTTGGGAGCAGGGTGCGTGGCTTGCGGGAAATGCGGGTCTCCCTCGGGTAGAGTGCTTGCAAACTGGCCTTTGGAGGCAGCCGGGGAGGTCTTCCAGCGCCAGAGTGCTGGATTTTCTCTGAGGACCCACAGGCCTGGGGCAGGTCCCAGCATGAATACAGCTCCAGACCAGACTTGCCCAGACCTTCCTGGCCTCCAGGGGTACTGCCCCATGAAAGAGCAGGCTGTGGGGTGTGTGTCCATACATGCCAAGGCGCCTCCCCAGCCTCATTTCATTAGCGCCTTTTCCCTGGTGCCTAGGCCTCATTTGAGGCCTACTTGCAGGGGAGGTTTCTGGCAGGGGCTCTCTCCACACTGCAAGGGTCTAGAGTATGGATGGGCTGGTCATAGGAAAGGGGCCAGCAAGGGGGTCATTTCCCAAGGCCTCTTCTGCAAAGCAGCCTAAGGGCAGCAGGAAGAGCAAGTGGCGCACTGTGCCCCTAGGTCGGTCCTGCCCCTACACACACAGCCGAGCTGCTGGGCTTGCCCAGGGGCAGCCTGACAGACTCTGGCTGACACGAGATCTCTGATGGTGCAGAGGGCCAGAAGTGACGTGTGCATGTGGTTCTGCCTTGCCCTGGGTGAGTGGAACCCCTAGCTGTCCCAAAGCTCCGGGGCAAAGGCCTGAGAGAGGAACACCCCGAAGTGCTTTTCTCCCAGGCTTGGGAAGAGAGTGCGCAGCTTGCGGGAAAGACGGGCCTCCCTCAGTGAGGGAGAGTTGACCAGCCGGTGAGACTGCTTGCAAAGCGGCCTTTGGAGGCTGCCGTTGAGGTATTCCAGCAGAAGAGTGCTGGTTGTGCTCAGAGGCCCCACAGTCCAGGGGCAGGTCCCAGCATGGACAGTGCCCCAGGCCAGTCTTGACCAGACCTTCCTGGCCTCCGGGGGAACTGCCCCGAGATGGAGCAGGCTGCGGGAAGTGAGTCCAGACATGCTCAGGCACCTCCCCAGGCTCATTCCGTGAGCGCTTTTCCTGGTGCCTAGTCCCCATTTGAGGCCTAATTGGAGGGGAGGTTTCTGGCAGGGGCTCTCTCCACACTGCAAGGGCCTGGAGCCCGGACGGCCTGGTCAGAGGAAAGAGGCCAGCAAGGGGGTCGATGCCCAAGGCCTCTTTGTCCCAGCAGCCTCAAGGCAGCAGGGAAAGCAAGTGGCCCTCTGTGCCCCTAGTTCAGCCCTGCCCCATCACACACAGGCGATGCTCCTGGGCTTTCCCAGGAGCTACCTGACAGACTCTGGCTCACCCAAGCTCTCTGACAGTGTAGGGGGCAGGAAAAGACATGTGCTTGTGGTTCTGCATGGCCTGGGAGTTTGGAGCCCCTAGCTGGCCCCTAGGCTTACGGGCAAGAGCCCTGAGATAGGACCACCACGAAGTGCTTTTCTCACGGGCTTGGGATCAGAGTGCGAATCTTGCGGGAATCACGGGCCTCCCTCGGGGAGAGTGCTTGCAAGCTGGCCTTTGGAGGCAGCAGGGGAGGTCTTCCAAAGGCAGGGTGCTGCTTCTGCTCAGAGGCCCCACAGGCCATGAGCAGGTCCAGCATGGACCCTGCCCCAGGCCAGCATTGCCCAGCCCTTCCTCGCCTCCGGGGGTACTGCCCCACGAAGGGGCAGGCTGCGGGAAACGTGTCCAGACATGCTCAGGCACCTCCCTAGGCTCATTCCCTGAGCACTTTTCCCCTGGTGCCTAGGCCGAATTTGAGGGTTACTTGGAGAGGAGGTTTCTGGCAGGGGCTCACTCCACACTGCAAGGGCCTGGAGCCCGGACGGCATGGTCAGAGGGAGAAGGCAAGCAAGGGGGTCTATGCCCAATCCTTTGTTGCCCAGAAGCCACAGGTCAGCAGGGTGAGCAAATGGCCCACTGTGCCCCTAGGTTGGGCCTGCCCCTTCACACACAGGCGCTGCTGCTGGGTTTGCCCATGCACTGCCTGACAGATCTTGGCTCACCCGAGCTTTCTGACAGGGCAGGGGGCAGGAAGATTCGTGTGCATGTGGTTCTGCCTTGGCCTGGGAGTTTGGAGCCCCTAGCTGAGTGCAGGCTCAGGGGCAAGGCCCTGAGAGGGGACCACCCAAGCGTTTTCTCCTGGGATTGGGAGCAGAGTGCGTGGCTTGTGGGAATCTCGGGCCTCCCTCGGTGAGGGAGAGGTTGCCAGCTGGAGAGAGTACTTGCTAACCAGCCTTTGGAGGCTGCCGGTGATGTCTACCAGGGGCACAGTGCTGTTTCTGCACAGCGGACCCACAGGCCAGTGGCAGGTCCCAGCACGGAACCTGCCCCAGGCCAGCCTTGACCAGACCATCCTGGCCTCCGAGGGTACTGCCTCACCAAGGGGCAGGCGACAGGCTGTGTGTCCAGACATGCCCAAGCACCTCCCCAGTCTCATTCCCTGAGTGCCTTTCCCTTGGTTACTAGGCCTCATTTGAAGCCTACTTGGAAGGGAGTTTTCTGGCAGGCCCTCTTTCCACACTGCAAGGGACTAGAACCAGGATGACCTGGTCAGAAGGAAGAGGCCAGCAAGGGGGTCGTTGCCCAAGGCCTCATTGTCCCAGCAGCCTCAGGGCAGCAGTAGGAGCATGTGGCCCTGTGTGCCCCTAGGTCGGCACTGCCCCATCACACACAGGCGCTGCTGCTGGGTTTGCCCAGGAGCTGGCGAGACAGATTCTGGCTCACCCAAGATCTCTGACAGTGTAGGGGACAGGAAGAGACGTGTTCATGTGGTTCTGCCTTGGCCTGGGTGTGTGGACCCTTGCTCTGCATTTCCCTGTGACCAGGCCGTCTGAGCTCCAGGCTCTTGCTGTGTGAAAACAACCCATCCCAGCACCTCCCCTCTGAGTAGGCCTAAAATTAGGCCAAGCTCAGGGGAAATGCGCTAGGTGTAAGAGCCTGGGGAGGCGACCAGGCATGTCTAGACACACACCCTGCAGCCTGCCCCTTCATGGGGCAGGAGCCCGGGAAGCCAGGGAGGTCTGGGCAAGGCTGGCCAAGGACAGGGTTCTTGCTGCGCCGTTCCCATGGCCTGTGGGGACTCTGAGCCGAACCGGCCCTTTCCCGCAGGAACACCTCCCCAACTGCCTCCAAAGGCCGGTTTGCAAGCATTCTCGCCAGACTGCTGCCGCTCCCTGCCGAGGGAGGCCTGCCTTTCCCGCAAGTCGCGCACTGTGCTCTAAAGCCCGGGAGAAAAGCGCTTAGGGGTGGTCCTTTCTCTGGGCCATTGCCCCTGAGCCTGGAGTCAACCTTGGACATCCACATTGCCAGGAAGAGGCAGAATCACATGCATACGTTTGACCTGTCCCCTGCACATTCCGAGGACTTGTTTGAGCCTGAGTCTTTCAGACATATCCTCCGCAGCCCCAGCAGGCCTGCCTGAGTGTCAAGGGGCAGAGAAGATCTAGGGGCAGAGTGGCCCTCTTGCTCTTCCAGCTGCCCGGAGCCTGCTGGGCCAAAGAGGCCTTGGGCATCCACACAATTGCTCCGCACTTCCCTGTGTCCAGGCCGTCTGAGCTCCAGGCTCTTGCTGTGTGAAAACAGCCCATGCCAGCACCTCCCCTCCGAGTAGGCCTTTAATAAGGACAAGCACAGTGGAAATGCGCTAGGGTGTAAGAGACTGGGGAGGTGACCAGGCATGTCTGGACACACTCCCCGCAGCCTGCTCTTCATGGGGCAGCAGCCCCAGAGGCCCGGAAGGTCTGGGCAACCCTGGCCAAGGGAACAGACCATGCTGGGTGCTGCCCCTGGCCTGTGGCTCCTCTCAGCAGTACCACCCCTTTCCCACATGAAGACCGTCCCGGCTGCCTCCAAGGGCCGGTTGCAAGCATTCTCGCCGGCTGCCGCACCTCCCACCCCAAAGGACGCTTGTTTTTCCCGCAAGTCGTGCAATCCGCTCCCAAGCCGGGAGAAAAGCACATCGGGGTTGTCCTTTCTCTGGGCCCTTGCCCCTGAGCCTGGAGTCAACCTTGGAGGTCCACACTCCCAGGCCAAGAAAGAACCACATGCACACGTCGTTTCCTGAGCCCTGCACCTTCCGAGTGCTCGAGTGAGCCGGAGTCTGTGAGGCACATCGTTGGCCACCCCAGCAGCACAGACTGTGTGTCAAGGGGCAGATCTGACCTAGGGGCAGAGTGGGCCTCTTGCTCTCCGAGCTGCCCTGAGGCAGCTGGGAGAAAAACGCTTTGGGCATGCAACCCGTTGCTCCCCACTTCCCTGTCACCAGGCCATCTGACCTCCAGGTCCTTGCAGTGTGGAGAAAGCCTCTGCCATCACCTCCCCTCCGAGTTGGACTCAAAAGAGGCCAAGGCCAGGGGAAATATGCTAGGGGGTAAGTGACTGGGGAGGCGACCAGGCATGTCTAGGCACACTCCGCAGCCTGCCCCTTCAAGGGGCAGGAGCCCCGGAGGCCAGGGAGGTCTGGGCGAGGCTGGGCATGGACAGGGTTCTTCTGGGTCCTTCCCATGGCCTGTGGGGACTCTGTGCAGAACCGGTCATTTCCCGCAGGAAGATCTCCCCATCTGCCTCCAAAGGCCGGTTTGCAAGCATTCTCACCAGACTGCTGCCGCTCGCTGCCGAGGGAAATTTGGTTTCCCGCAAGTCGCGCACTCTGTTCTTAAGCCCTGGAGAAAAGCGCTTCGGGGTGGTACTTTTTCTGGGCCCTTGTCCCTGACCCTGGAGTCAAGCTTGGACATCCACATTGCCAGGAAGAGGCAGAATCACATGCATTCGTTTGTTGCTGCCCCCTGCACCTTCCGAGGGCTTGGTTGAGCCAGAGTCTGTCAGACATGTCCTCCTCAGCCCCAGCAGGACTGCCTGTGTGTCAAGGGGCAGAGCCCACATAGGGGCAGAGTGGGCCTCGATGAGGGAATTACGGCCAGCAGACGAGAGATCTTGCAAACAGGCCTTTGGAGGCTGCTGGTGAGGTCTTCCAACGGCAGAGTCCTGGTTCTGCTCAAAGGCCCCAAAGGCCACGGGCAGGTTCCATCATGGACCCTGACCCCGAACAGCCATGACCAGACCTTCCTGGCCTCCGGGGGTACTGCCTCACCAAAGGGCAGGTGGCGGGGAGTTGTTCAGGCATGCCCAGACACCTCCCCAGGATCATTCCCGGAGCGCCTTTCCCATGGTTCCTAGGCCTCGTTTGAGGCCTATTTGGAGGGGAGGTTTATGCCAGGGGCTCTCTCCACACTGCAAGTGACTCGAGCCCGGAGGGTGTGGTGAGAGGGAAGAAGTCAGCAAGGGGGTCGATGCGCAAGGCCTCTTTGTCCCAGAAGCCTCAGGGCAGCAGGTTGAGCATGTGGCCCTCAGTGACCCTAGGTCGGCCCTGCCCCTTGACACACAGGCACTGCTACTGGGCTTCCCCAGGAGCTGCCTAATGACTGTGGCTCTCCCGAGCTCTCTGACGCTGCAGAGGGCCGGAAGATACGTGTGCATGTGGTTCTGCCTTGGCCTGTTAGTGTGGAGCCCCTAGCTGTCTCCCAGGGTCAGGGGCAAAGGCCAGAGGGAGGAACATCCCGAAGCGCTTTTCTCCCAGGCATGGAAGCAGAGTGTGCGGCTTGCGGGAATTCCGGGCCTCCCTCGGTTAGGGAGAGGACGCCAGCCTGTGAGAGTGCTTGCAAACCGGCCTTTGGAGGCTGCTGGTGAGGTGTTCCAATGGCACAGTGCTGGTTCTGCTCAGAGGCCCCACAGGCCAGGGGCAGGCCCCAGCAAGGACCTGCCCCAGGACAGCCTTGCCCAGACCTTCCTGGCCTCTGCGTGTACTGCCCCACGAAGTTTATGGCGGTAAGGAGTGTGGCCAGACATGCTGAGGAGCCTCCCCAGTCTCATTCCTTACTACTATTCTCAAGATACCTTGGCCTCATTTCAGGTCTATTTGGAGGGGACGTTTCTGGCAGGGCCTCTTTCCACACTACAAGGGACTGGAGCCTGGACGGCCTGGTCAGAGGGAAGAGGCCAGCAATGGGGTCGATGTACAAGCCATCTTTGTCCCAAGAGCCTCAGGGCAGCAGGGTGAGCAACTGGCCCTCACTGCCTCTAGGTCGGCCCTGCCCCATCACACACATGTGCTGCTGGTCTTGGCCAGGTGCTGACAGACAGACTCTTTCTCTCCCAAGCTCTCTGACGGTGCAGGGGGCAGGAAGAGACGTGTGCATGTGGTTCTGCCTTGGCCTGGGTGTGTGGAGCCCGTAGCTGGCCCCAGGCCTAGGGGCAAGCGGCTGAGAGCGGACGAACAAGATGTGCTATTTTTCTGGTCTTGGGAACAGAGTGCGTGGATTGCGGGAAACGTGGGTCTCACTGGGTGAGGGAGAGGACGCCAGCCTGTGAGAGTGCTTGCAAACCAGCCTTTGGAGGCTGCCGATGAGGTATTCCAGCAGCAGAGTGCTGGTTGTTCTCAGACGCCCCACATTCCAGGGGCAGGTCCCAGCATGGACACTTCCCCAGGCCAGTCTTGACCAGACCTTCCTGTCCTTTGGGGTTAGTGCCCCACGAAGGTGCAGGCTGTGGGAAGTGTGTCCAGACATGCTCAGGCACCTCCCCAGGATCCTTCGCTGAGCACTTTTCCCCTGGTGCCTAGGCCGCATTTGAGGCCTACTTAGAGGGGTGTTTTCTGGCAGGGGCTCTCTCCACAGTGCTCGGGCCTGGAGCATGGACACCATGGTCAGATGGAAGAGGCCAGCAAGGGGGTCGATGCCGAAGGCCTCTTTGGCCCAGCAGCCTCAGGGCAGCAGGAAGAGCAAGTGGCCCACTGTGCCCCTAGTTTCGCCCTACCCCTTCACACACAGGTCGTGCTGCTGGGTTTGCCCATGACCTGCCTGACATTCTCTGGCTCACCCGAGCTCTCTGATGGTGCAGGGGGCAGGAAGACTCGTGTGCATGTGGTTCTGCCTTGGCCTGGGAGTTTGGAGCCCCTAGCTGTCTCCCAGGCTCAGGGGCAAGGCCCTGAGAGGGGACCACTGAAGTGCTATTGTCCTGGGCTTTTAAGCAGAGTGGGTGGCTTGCGGAAATTGCGGGCCTCCCTCGGTGACGGAGAGGTTGCCAGCTGGAAAGAGGACTTGCAACCCGGCCTTTGGAGGCTGCCGGTGATGTCTTCCAGCGGCACAGTGCTGGTTCTGCACAGAGGATCCACAGGCCAGTGGCAGGTCCCAGCACCGACCCTGACCCAGGCCAGCCTTGACCAGACCTACCTGGCCTCTGAGCATACTGTCTCACGAAGGGGCAGGCGGTGGGGAGTGTGTCCAGACATGCCCAGGCACCTCCCCAGGCTCATTCCCTGAGTCCCTTTCCCATGTTTCCTAGGCCTCATTTGAGGCCTACTTGGAGGGGAGGTCTCTGGCAGGGCCTCTCTCCACACTGCAAGGACTGGAGCTCGGATGGCCTGGTCAGAGGGAAGACGCCAGCAAGGGGGTTGACGCCCAAGGCCTCTTTGTCCCAGGAGGCTCAGGGCAGCAGGAAGAGCAAGTGTCCCACTGTGCCCCTAGGTTGGCCCTGCCCCATCACACATAGGTGCTGCTTCTGGGCTTGTCCAGGAGCTGCCTGACAGACTCTTGCTCACCCAAGCTCTCTGACGGTGCAGGGAGCAAGAAAAGACGTGTGCATGTGGTTCTGTCTTGGCCTGGGAGTGTGGAGCCCCTAGCAGGCCCCCAGGCTCATTGGCAATGGTCCTGAGAGAGGACCACCTCGAAGCACTATTCTCCTGGGCCTGGGGCCAGAGTGTGGTGCTTGTGGGAATCGCTTGTCTCCCTCGGGGAGAGTGCTTGCAAACTGGCCTATGGAGGCAGCTGGGGAGGTCTTCCAGCAGCAGAGTTCTGGTTCTGGTCAAAGGGCCCACAGGTCAAGGGCAGGTTTCAGCATGGACCCTGCCCCAGGCCAGCCTTGTACAGAACTTCCTGGCTTCCGGGGGAACTGCCTCACGAAGGGGCAGGCTGCGGGGAGTGTGTCCATGCATGCCCAGTCGCCTCCACAGGCTCATTCCATTAGCGCCTTTTCCCTGGTGCCTAGGTCTCATTTGAGCCCTACTTGGAGGGGAGGTTTCTGGCAGGGGCTCGCTCCACACTACAAGTGTCTGGAGGACGGATGGCCTGGTCAGAAGGAAGAGGCCAGCAAGGGGCTCGTTTCCCAAGGCCTCTTTGGCCCAACAGCCTAAAGGCACCAGGAAGAGCATGTAGTGCACTGTGCCTCTAGTTAGGCCCTGCCCCTTCACACACAGGCGGTGATGCTGGCTTTCCCAGGGGCAGCCTCACAGACTGTGGCTCACCCGAGCTCTCTGATGGTGCAGAGGACCAGAAGAGACGTGTGCATGTGGTTCTGCATTGGCCTGGGTGAGTGGAACACCTAGCTGTCCCCAGGCTCTGGAGCAAATGCCTGAGAGAGGAACACACCGAAGCGCTTTTCTCCCAGGTTTGGGAACAGAGTGCGCGGCTTGTGGGAAAGACGGGCCTCCCTCGGTGAGAGAGAGGCAGCCAGCTGGTGAGACTGATTGCAAAGCGGCCTTTGGAGGCGGCCGGTGAGGTCTTCCAGCGGCACAATGCTGATTCTGCTCAGAGTACCCACTGGCCAGGGGCAGGTCCCAACATGGACCCGGCCCAAGGCCAGCCTTGACCAGACCTTCCTGGCCTCTGCGGGTTCTGCCCCATGAAGGGGCAGGCGGCGGGGAGTGTGTCCAGACATGGCCAGGCGCCTCCCCATTTTCATTCTCTTTGCACCTTTCCCATGATTCCTAGGCCTCATATGAGGCCTACTTGTAGGGGAGGATTCTGGCAGGGCCTCTCTCCACACTGCAATGGACTGGAGCCCGGATGGCCTGGTCAGAGGGAAAAGGCCAACAAGGGGGTCGATGTCCAAGGCCTCTTTGGCCAAGCAGCCTCAGGGCACCAGGGTGAGCAAGTGGCCCTCAGTGCCCCTAGGTCGCCCCTGCACCATCACACACAGGCGCTGCTGCTGGGCTTGCCCAGGAGCAGCCTGACAGGCTCTGGCTCACCCAAGCTCTCTGAAGGTTAAGGGGGCACAAAGAGACGTGTGCATGTGATTCTGCCTTGTCCTGGGTATGTGGAGACACTAGCTGTCCCCCATGCACTGGGGCAAGGGCCTGAGAGCAGACGAACCCAATGCGCTCTTGTCCTGGACTGGGGAACAGAGTGAGAGGCTTGCGGGAAATGCAGGTCTCCCTTGGTGAGGGAGAGGATGCCAGTCTGTGAGAGTGCTTGCAAACTGGCCTTTGGAGGCTGCCGGTGAGGTATTCCAGCAGCAGAGTGCTGGTTGTGCTCAGAGGCCCCACAGGCAAGGGGCAGGTCACAGCATGGACACTGCCCCAGGCCAGTCTTGACCAGATCTTCCTGTCCTTTGGGGGTAGTGCCCCACGAAGGAGCAGGCTGCGGGAAGTGTGTCCAGACAAGCACAGGCACCTCCCCAGGCTCATTCCCTGAGCACTTTCCCCCTGGTGCCTAGGCCGCATTTGAGGCATACTTAGAGGGGAGGATTCTGGCAGGGGCTCTCTCCACATTGCAAGGGCCTAGAGCACGGACGGCATGGTCAGAGGGAAGAGGCCAGCAAGGGGGTCGATGCCCAAGGCCTCTTTGGCCCAGCAGCCTCAGGGCATCAGGGTGAGCAAGTGGCCCACTGTGCCACTAGGTCAGTCCTGACGCTTCACACACTGGACAGCTGCTTGGCTTGCCCAGGAGCTGCCTGACAGACTCTGGCTCACCCGACCTCTCTGACAGTGCAGTGGACAGGAAGACTTGTGTGCACGTGGCTCTGCCTTGGCCTGGGAGTTTGGAGCCCCTAGCTGACACCAGTTTCAGGGGCAAGGCCCTGAGAGGGGACACCACAAGAGCTTCTTTCCTGGGCTTGGGAACAGAGTGCATGGCTTGCGGGAAGCGCGGGTCTCCCTAGGTGCGAGTGCTTGCAAACCAGCCTTTGGAGGCTGCCAGTGAGGTTTTCCTGCGGCACAGTGATGTATCTGATCAGAGGCTCCACTGGCCAGTGGCAGGTCCCAGCACGGACCCTCCCCCAGGCCAACCTTGACCAGACCTTTCTGCCCTCCGGGGTTACAGCCTCCCGAATGGGCAGGTGGCGGGGAGTGTGTCCAGTAATGCCCAGTTGCCTCCCCAGTCTCATTTCCTTAGCGCCTTTCCCATGATTCCTAGGGCTCATTTGAGGCCTACTTGGAAGGGTGATTCCTGCCAGGGCCTCTCTCCAAACTGCAAGGAACTGGAGGCTGGACGGCCTGGTCAGAGGAAAGAGAAAGATGCCCAAGGCCTCTTGGTCCCAGCAGCCTCAGGGCAGCAGGGTAAGCAAGTGGCCCACTGTGCCCCTAGGTGGGCCCTGTCCCTTCACACACAGGCCAGGGTTGCCCAGAACTTACAGGCCTCCGGGGCTGCTGCCCCATGAAGGGCAGGCTGCGTGGAGTGTGTCCAGACATGCCTGGTTACCTCCCCAGTCTCTTACCCCCTAGCGCATTTCGCCTGTGCTTGGCCTAATTTAAGGCCTACTCGGAGGGGAGGTGCTGGAATGTGCTGTTTTCACACAGCAAGAGCCTGGAGCTCAGACGGTCTGGTTACTGGGAAGTGCGGAGCAAGTGTGTGGATGCCCAAGGCCTCTTTGTCCCAGCAGTCACCAGCAAGGTGGGAAAGCAAGACGCCCACTCTACCGTGGGTCAGCTCTGCCCCTTGAAACACAGGCAGTCCTGATCGGGCTGTGGAGGACATGTCTGACAGACTCTGGCTCAAACAAGTCCTCGGAATTTGCAGGGGGAAGGAACAAACTTATTCATGTGATTCTGCCTCTTCCTGGCAATGTGGATGTCCAAGCTTGACTCCAGGCTCAGGGAAAAGGTCCCAGAGCCAGGACCACCCCGAAGCGCTTTTCTCCCGGGCTGAAGAGCAGAGTGCGCGACTTGCGGGAAAAGCAGTCCTCCCTTGGCAGGGAGCGGCAGCAGTCTGGCGAGAATGCTTTCAAACCGGCCTTTGGAGGCAATTGGGGAGGTCTTCCTGCGGGAAAGGGCCGGTTCTGCACAGAGTCCCCACAGGCCATGGGAAGGACCCAGCAAGACCTCTGTCCATGGCCAGCCTTGCCCAGACCTCCCTGGCCTCCGGGGCTGCTGCCCCATGAAGGGGCAGGCTGCTGGGTGTGTGCCTAGACATGCCTGGTCGCCTCCCCAGTCACCCCCTAGCATATTTCCTGTGGCCTAGGCTTCTTTTGAGTCCAACTAGGAGGGAGGTGCTGGCAGAGGCTGTCTCCACACTGCAAGGACTTGGAACTCAGACGGCCTGGTGAGAGGGAAGTGGGGAGCAACGGGTTGCATGCCCAACGCCTTTTTCTCCCAGCAGCCTCAGGGCAGCTGGGAGAGCAGGAGGCCCACTCTGCCCCTAGGTCGGCTCTGCCCCTTGACACACAGGCTGTGCTGCTGGGGTGGCCGAGGATGTGCCTCACAGACTCCGGCTGACTCGAGCTCTCGGAAGGTGCAGGGCTCAGGAAACGACGTGTGCATGTGGTTCTTTCTTGGCCTGGGAGTGTGGACCTCCAAGGTTGACTCCAGGCTCAGGGGCAAGGGCCCAGAGAAAGGACCACCCCGATGTGCTTTTCTCCCGGCTTGGGAGCTGATTGCGCGACTTGCGGGAAAAACAAGCCTCCCTTTTGGTGGGAGGTGTGGCAGACGGCGAGAATGCTTGAAACCGGCCCTTGGAGGCAGCCGGGGAGGTCTTCATGCGGGAAAGGGGTGGTTCTGCTGAGAGGACCCACAGGCCAGGGGCAACACCCAGCATGGTCTCTGCCCTTGGCCAGGGTTGCCCAGACCTTCCGGGCCTCCGGGGCTGCTGTCCCATGAAGGGCACGCTGCGGGGAGTGTGTCCAGACATGCCTGGTGACCTCCCCAGTCTCTTTCCCCCTAGCGCATTTCCCCTGTGCTTGGCCTTATATGAGGCCTACTAGGAGGGGAGGTGCTGGCATGGGCTGTTATCACAAGCAAGAGCCTAGAGCTCAGATGGCCTGGTCACAGGGAAGTGCGGAGCAAGTGTGTGGATTCCCAAGGTCTCTTTGGCCCAGCAGCCACCAGCAAGGTGGGAGAGCAAAAGGCCCACTCTGCCCCTAGATCATCTGTGCCCCTTGACACACAGGCAGGCCTGCTGGGACTGCGGAGGACTTGTCTGACAGACTCAGGCTCAAACAAGTTCTCGGAAAGTGCAGGGGCCAGGAAGAAACGTATGCATGTGATTCTGCCTCTTCCTGGCAATGTGGATGTCCAAGCTTGACTCCAGGCTCACGGAATAGGGCCCAGAGCAAGGACCACCCCGAAGCGCTTTTCACCCGGGCTTAAGAGCAGTGTGCGCGACTTGCGGGAAAAGCAGGCCTCCCTCGGCAGGGAGCGGCAGCAGTCTGGCGAGAATGCTTGCAAACCGGCCTTTGGAGGCAGTGGGGAGGTCTTACTGCGGGAAAGGGCCGGTTCTGCACAGAGTCCCCACAGGCCATGGGAAGGACCGCGCAAGAACCCTGTCCTTGGCCAGCCTTGCCCAGGCGTCCCTGGCCTCCGGGACTCCTGCCCCATGAAGGGGCAGGCTGCGGGGTGTGTGTCTAGACATGCCTGGTGACCTCCCCAGTCACTTACCCCTAGCATATTTCCCCTGGTCTAGGCCACTTTTGAGTCCAACTCGGAGGGAGGTGCTGGCAGAGGCTGTCTCCACACTGCAAGGACTTGGAGCTCAGACGGCCTGGTGAGAGGGAAGTGGGGAGCAACGGGTTGGATGCCCAAAGCCTCTTTCTCCCAGCAGCCTCAGGGCAGTTGGGAGAGCAAGAGGCCCACTCTGCCCCTAGGTCGGCTCTGCCCCTTGATACACAGGCATTCCTGCTGGGGCTGCGGAGGACATATGTGACAGACTCTGGCTCAACCAAGTCTTCGGTAGGTGCAGGGGGCAGGAACAAACGTATGCATGTGATTCTGCTTCTTCCTGGCAATGTGGATGTCCAAGCTTGACTCCAGGCTCACGGAATAGGTCCCAGAGCAAGGACCACCCCGAAGCGCTTTTCTCCCGGGCTTAAGAGCAGAGTGTGCGACTTGCGGGAAAAGCAAGCCTCCCTCGGCAGGGAGCGGCAGCAGTCTGGCGAGAACGCTTGCAAACCGGCCTTTGGAGGCAGTGGGGAGGTCTTCCTGCGGGAAAGGGCCGGTTCTGCTCAGAGTCCCCACAGGCCATGGGAAGGACCCCGCAAGACCCGTGTCCTTGGCCAGACTTGCCCAGGCGTCCCTGGCCTCCGGGACGCCTGCCCCATGAAGGGGCAGGCTGCGGGGTGTGTGCCTAGACATGCCTGGTCGCCTCCCCAGTCACTTACCCCTAGCATATTTCCCCTGGCCTAGGATTCTTTTGAGTCCAACTCGGAGGGGAGGTGCTGGAAGAGGCTGTCTCCACACTGCAAGGACTTGGAACTCAGATGGCCTGGTGAGAGGGAAGTGGGGAGCAACGGGTTGGATGCCCAAAGCCTCTTTTTCCCAGCAGCCTCAGGGCAGTTGGGAGAGCAAGAGGCCCACTCTGCCCCTAGGTCGGCTCTACACCTTGACACACAGGCAGTCCTGCTGGGGCTGCAGAGGACATGTCTGACAGAGTCTTTCTCAACCAAGTCCTCGGAAGGTGCAGGGGGCGGGAACAAACGTATGCATGTGATTCTGCCTCTTCCTGGCAATGTGGATGTCCAAGCTCGACTCCAGGCTCAGGGGCAACGGCCCAGACAAACGACCACCAAGAAGCGCTTTACTCCCGGGCTTAAGAGCAGAGTGCGCGACTTGCGGGAAAAGCAGATCTCCCTCGGCAGGGAGCGGCAGCAATCTGGCGAGAATGCTTGCAAACCGGCCTCTGGAAGCAGTTGGGGAGGTCATCCTGCGGGAAAGGGCCGGTTCTGCTCAGAATCCCCACAGGCCATGGGAAGGACCCCGCAAGACCCCTGTCCTTGGCCAGCCTTGCCCAGGCGTCCCTGGCCTCCGGGACTCCTGCCCCATGAAGGGGCAGGCTGCGGGGTGTGTGTCTAGACATGCCTAGTCGCCTCCCCAGTCACTTACCCCTAGCATATTTCCCCTGGTCTAGGCCACTTTTGAGTCCAACTCGGAGGGAGGTGCTGGCAGAGGCTGTCTCCACACTGCAAGGACTTGGAGCTCAGACGGCCTGGTGAGAGTGAAGTGGGGAGCAACGGGTTCGATGCCCAAAGCCTCTTTCTCCCAGCAGCCTCAGGGCAGTTGGGAGAGCAAGAGGCCCACTCTGCCCCTAGGTCGGCTCTGCCCCTTGATACACAGGCATTCCTGCTGGGGCTGCGGAGGACATATGTGACAGACTCTGGCTCAACCAAGTATTCGGTAGGTGCAGGGGGCAGGAACAAACGTATGCATGTGATTCTGCCTCTTCCTGGCAATGTGGATGTCCAAGCTCGACTCCAGGCTCAGGGGCAAGGGCCCAGAGAAAGGACCACCCCGATGTGCTTTTCTCCCGGCTTGGGAGCGGATTGCGCGACTTGCGGGAAAAACAAGCCTCGCTTGGGGTCGGAAGTGCGGCAGCCTTCGAGAATGCTTGCAACTGGCCCTTTGAGGCAGCCGGGGAGGTCTTCATGCGGGAAAGGGGTGATTCTGCTGAGAGGACCCACAGGCCAGGGGCAGCAACTAGCATGGTCTCTGCCCTTGGCCAGGGTTGCCCAGAACTTACAGGCCACCGGGGCTGCTGCCCTATGAAGGGCAGGCTGCGTGGAGTGTGTCCAGACATGCCTGGTTACCTCCCCAGTCTCTTACCCCCTAGCGCATTTCGCCTGTGCTTGGCCTAATTTAAGGCCTACTCGGAGGGGAGGTGCTGGAATGTGCTGTTTTCACACAGCAAGAGCCTGTAGCTCAGACAGTCTGGTTACTGGGAAGTGCGGAGCAAGTGTGTGGATGCCCAAGGCCTCTTTGTCCCAGCAGTCTCCAGCAAGGTGGGAAAGCAAGACGCCCACTCTACCGTGGGTCAGCTCTGCCCCTTGAAACACAGGCAGTCCTGATCGGGCTGTGGAGGACATGTCTGACAGACTCTGGCTCAAACAAGACCTCGGAAGGTGGAGGGGGAAGGAACAAACTTATTCATGTGATTCTGCCTCTTCCTGGCAATGTGGATGTCCAAGCTTGACTCCAGGCTCAGGGAAAAGGTCCCAGAGCCAGGACCACCCCGAAGCGCTTTTCTCCCGGGCTGAAGAGCAGAGTGCGCGACTTGCGGGAAAAGCAGTCCTCCCTCGGCAGGGAGCTGCAGCAGTCTGGCGAGAATGCTTGCAAATCGGTCTTTGGAGGCAATTGGGGAGGTCTTCCTGCGGGAAAGGGCCGGTTCTGCACAGAGTCCCCACAGGCCATGGGAAGGACCCAGCAAGACCTCTGTCCATGGCCAGCCTTGCCCAGACCTCCCTGGCCTCCGGGGCTGCTGCCCCATGAAGGGGCAGGCTGCTGGGTGTGTGCCTAGACATGCCTGGTCGCCTCCCCAGTCACTTACCCCCTAGCATATTTCCTGTGGCCTAGGCTTCTTTTGAGTCCAACTAGGAGGGAGGTGCTGGCAGAGGCTGTCTCCACACTGCAAGGACTTGGAACTCAGACGGCCTGGTGAGAGGGAAGTGGGAAGCAACGGGTTGCATGCCCAACGCCTTTTTCTCCCAGCAGCCTCAGGGCAGCTGGGAGAGCAGGAGTCCCACTCTGCCCCTAGGTCGGCTCTGCCCCTTGACACACAGGCTGTGCTGCTGGGGTGGCCGAGGATGTGCCTCACAGACTCCGGCTGACTCGAGCTCTCGGAAGGTGCAGGGCTCAGGAAACGACGTGTGCATGTGGTTCTCTCTTGGCCTGGGAGTGTGGACCTCCAAGGTTGACTCCAGGCTCAGGGGCAAGGACCCAGAGAAAGGACCACCCCGATGGGCTTTTCTCCCGGCTTGGGAGCTGATTGCGCGACTTGCGGGAAAAACAAGCCTCCCTTTTGGTGGGAGGTGCGGCAGAGGGCGAGAATGCTTGAAACCGGCCCTTGGAGGCAGCCGGGGAGGTCTTCATGCGGGAAAGGGGTGGTTCTGCTGAGAGGACCCACAGGCCAGGGGCAACACCCAGCATGGTCTCTGCCCTTGGCCAGGGTTGCCCAGACCTTCCGGGCCTCCGGGGCTGCTGCCCCATGAAGGGCACGCTGCGGGGAGTGTGTCCAGACATGCCTGGTGACCTCCCCAGTCTCTTTCCCCCTAGCGCATTTCCCCTGTGCTTGGCCTTATATGAGGCCTACTAGGAGGGGAGGTGCTGGCATGGGCTGTTATCACAAGCAAGAGCCTAGAGCTCAGATGGCCTGGTCACAGGGAAGTGCGGAGCAAGTGTGTGGATTCCCAAGGTCTCTTTGGCCCAGCAGCCACCAGCAACGTGGGAGAGCAAAAGGCCCACTCTGCCCCTAGATCATCTGTGCCCTTGACACACAGGCAGGCCTGCTGGGACTGCGGAGGACTTGTCTGACAGACTCAGGCTCAAACAAGTTCTCGGAAGGTGCAGGGGACAGGAAGAAACGTATGCATGTGATTCTGCCTCTTCCTGGCAATGTGGATGTCCAAGTTTGACTCCAGGCTCACGGAATAGGGCCCAGAGCAAGGACCACCCCGAAGCGCTTTTCTCCCGGGCTTAAGAGCAGAGTGCGCGACTTGCGGGAAAAGCAGGCCTCCCTCGGCAGGGAGCGGCAGCAGTCTGGCGAGAACGCTTGCAAACCGGCCTGTGGAGGCAGTGGGGAGGTCTTCCTGCGGGAAAGGGCCGGTTCTGCTCAGAGTCGCCACAGGCCATGGGAAGGACCCCGCAAGACCTCTGTCCATGGCCAGCCTTGCCCAGGCCTCCCTGGCCTCCGGGGCTGCTGCCCCATGAAGGGGCAGGCTGCGGGGTGTGTGTCTAGACATGCCTGGTCGCCTCCCCAGTCACTTACCCCTAGCATATTTCCCCTGGTCTAGGCCACTTTTGAGTCCAACTCGGAGGGAGGTGCTGGCAGAGGCTGTCTCCACACTGCAAGGACTTGGAGCTCAGACGGCCTGGTGAGAGGGAAGTGGGGAGCAACGGGTTGGATGCCCAAAGCCTCTTTCTCCCAGCAGCCTCAGGGCAGTTGGGAGAGCAAGAGGCCCACTCTGCCCCTAGGTCGGCTCTGCCCCTTGATACACAGGCATTCCTGCTGGGGCTGCGGAGGACATATGTGACAGACACTGCCTCAACCAAGTATCGGTAGGTGCAGGGGGCAGGAACAAACGTATGCATGTGATTCTGCCTCTTCCTGGCAATGTGGATGTCCAAGCTCGACTCCAGGCTCAGGGGCAAGGGCCCAGAGAAAGGACCACCCCGATGTGCTTTTCCCCGGCTTGGGAGCGGATTGCGCGACTTGCGGGAAAAACAAGCCTCGCTTGGGGTCGGAAGTGCGGCAGCCTTCGAGAATGCTTGCAACTGGCCCTTTGAGGCAGCCGGGGAGGTCTTCATGCGGGAAAGGGGTGATTCTGCTGAGAGGACCCACAGGCCAGGGGCAGCAACTAGCATGGTCTCTGCCCTTGGCCAGGGTTGCCCAGAACTTACAGGCCTCGGGGGCTGCTGCCCCATGAAGGGCAGGCTGCGTGGAGTGTGTCCAGACATGCCTGGTTACCTCCCCAGTCTCTTACCCCCTAGCGCATTTCGACTGTGCTTGGCCTAATTTAAGGTCTACTCGGAGGGGAGGTGCTGGAATGTGCTGTTTTCACACAGCAAGAGCCTGGAGCTCAGACGGTCTGGTTACTGGGAAGTGCGGAGCAAGTGTGTGGATGCCCAAGGCCTCTTTGTCCCAGCAGTCTCCAGCAAGGTGGGAAAGCAAGACGCCCACTCTACGTGGGTCAGCTCTGCCCCTTGAAACACAGGCAGTCCTGATCGGGCTGTGGAGGACATGTCTGACAGACTCTGGCTCAACCAAGTCCTCGGAAGGTGCAGGGGGAAGAAACAAACTTATTCATGTGATTCTGCCTCTTCCTGGCAATGTGGATGTCCAAGCTTGACTCCAGGCTCAGGGAAAAGGTCCCAGAGCAAGGACCACCCCGAAGCGCTTTTCTCCCGGGCTGAAGAGCAGAGTGCGCGACTTGCGGTAAAAGCAGTCCTCCCTCGGCAGGGAGCGGCAGCAGTCTGGCGAGAATGCTTTCAAACCGGCCTTTGGAGGCAATTGGGGAGGTCTTCCTGCGGGAAAGGGACGGTTCTGCTCAGAGTCCCCACAGGGCATGGGAAGGACCCCGCAAGACCCCTTTCCTTGGCCAGCCTTGCCCAGGCGTCCCTGGCCTCCGGGACTGCTGCCCCATGAAGGGGCAGGCTGCGGGGTGTGTGTCTAGACATGCCTAGTCGCCTCCCCAGTCACTTACCCCTAGCATATTTCCCCTGGTCTAGGCCACTTTTGAGTCCAACTCGGAGGGAGGTGCTGGCAGAGGCTGTCTCCACACTGCAAGGACTTGGAGCTCAGACGGCCTGGTGAGAGGGAAGTGGGGAGCAACGGGTTGGATGCCCAAAGCCTCTTTCTCCCAGCAGCCTCAGGGCAGTTGGGAGAGCAAGAGGCCCACTCTGCCCCTAGGTCGGCTCTGCCCCTTGATACACAGGCATTCCTGCTGGGGCTGCGGAGGACATATGTGACAGACTCTGGCTCAACCAAGTATTCGGTAGGTGCAGGGGGCAGGAACAAACGTATGCATGTGATTCTGCCTCTTCCTGGCAATGTGGATGTCCAAGCTCGACTCCAGGCTCAGGGGCAAGGGCCCAGAGAAAGGACCACCCCGATGTGCTTTTCTCCCGGCTTGGGAGCGGATTGCGCGACTTGCGGGAAAAACAAGCCTCGCTTGGGGTCGGAAGTGCGGCAGCCTTCGAGAATGCTTGCAACTGGCCCTTTGAGGCAGCCGGGGAGGTCTTCATGCGGGAAAGGGGTGATTCTGCTGAGAGGACCCACAGGCCAGGGGCAGCAACTAGCATGGTCTCTGCCCTTGGCCAGGGTTGCCCAGAACTTACAGGCCTCCGGGGCTGCTGCCCTATGAAGGGCAGGCTGCGTGGAGTGTGTCCAGACATGCCTGGTTACCTCCCCAGTCTCTTACTCCCTAGCGCATTTCGCCTGTGCTTGGCCTAATTTAAGGCCTACTCGGAGGGGAGGAGCTGGAATGTGCTGTTTTCACACAGCAAGAGCCTGGAGCTCAGACGGTCTGGTTACTGGGAAGTGCAGAGCAAGTGTGTGGATGCCCAAGGCCTCTTTGTCCCAGCAGTCTCCAGCAAGGTGGGAAAGCAAGACGCCCACTCTATCGTGGGTCAGCTCTGCCCCTTGAAACACAGGCAGTCCTGATCGGGCTGTGGAGGACATGTCTGACAGACTCTGGCTCAAACAAGTCCTCGGAAGGTGCAGGGGGAAGGAACAAACTTATTCATGTGATTCTGCCTCTTCCTGGCAATGTGGATGTCCAAGCTTGACTCGAGGCTCACGGAATAGGGCCCAGAGCAAGGACCACCCCGAAGCGCTTTTCTCCCGGGCTGAAGAGCAGAGTGCGCGACTTGCGGGAAAAGCAGGCCTCCCTCGGCAGGGAGCGGCAGCAATCTGGCGAGAATGCTTGCAAACCGGCCTTTGGAGGCAGTTGGGGAGGTCGTCCTGCGGGAAAGGGCCGGTTCTGCTCAGAGTCCCCACAGGCCATGGGAAGGACCGCGCAAGAACCCTGTCCTTGGCCAGCCTTGCCCAGGCGTCCCTGGCCTCCGGGACTCCTGCCCCATGAAGGGGCAGGCTGCGGGTGTGTGTCTAGACATGCCTGGTGACCTCCCCAGTCACTTACCCCTAGCATATTTCCCCTGGTCTAGGCCACTTTTGAGTCCAACTCGGAGGGAGGTGCTGGCAGAGGCTGTCTCCACACTGCAAGTACTTGGAGCTCAGACGGCCTGGTGAGAGGGAAGTGGGGAGCAACGGGTTGGATGCCCAAAGCCTCTTTCTCCCAGCAGCCTCAGGGCAGTTGGGAGAGCAAGAGGCCCACTCTGCCCCTAGGTCGGCTCTGCCCCTTGATACACAGGCATTCCTGCTGGGGCTGCGGAGGACATATGTGACAGACTCTGGCTCAACCAAGTCTTCGGTAGGTGCAGGGGGCAGGAACAAACGTATGCATGTGATTCTGCCTCTTCCTGGCAATGTGGATGTCCAAGCTTGACTCCAGGCTCACGGAATAGGTCCCAGAGCAAGGACCACCCCGAAGCGCTTTTCTCCCGGGCTTAAGAGCAGAGTGTGCGACTTGCGGGAAAAGCAAGCCTCCCTCGGCAGGGAGCGGCAGCAGTCTGGCGAGAACGCTTGCAAACCGGCCTTTGGAGGCAGTGGGGAGGTCTTCCTGCGGGAAAGGGCCGGTTCTGCTCAGAGTCCCCACAGGCCATGGGAAGGACCCGCAAGACCCGTGTCCTTGGCCAGCCTTGCCCAGGCGTCCCTGGCCTCCGGGACTCCTGCCCCATGAAGGGGCAGGCTGCGGGGTGTGTGCCTAGACATGCCTGGTCACCTCCCCAGTCACTTACCCCCTAGCATATTTCCCCTGGCCTAGGAT
This sequence comes from Muntiacus reevesi, assembly GCF_963930625.1. Taxonomy (NCBI): domain Eukaryota; kingdom Metazoa; phylum Chordata; class Mammalia; order Artiodactyla; family Cervidae; genus Muntiacus; species Muntiacus reevesi. Next base: position 894,441 of record NW_027078029.1, on the reverse strand, counting down.
TCTTTTCAGTCCAACTCGGAGGGGAGGTGCTGGAAGAGGCTGTCTCCACACTGCAAGGACTTGGAACTCAGATGGCCTGGTGAGAGGGAAGTGGGGAGCAACGGGTTGGATGCCCAAAGCCTCTTTTTCCCAGCAGCCTCAGGGCAGTTGGGAGAGCAAGAGGCCCACTCTGCCCCTAGGTCGGCTCTACCCCTAGACACACAGGCAGTCCTCCTGGGGCTGCAGAGGACATGTCTGACAGAGTCTTTCTCAACCAAGTCCTCGGAAGGTGCAGGGGGCGGGAACAAACGTATGCATGTGATTCTGCCTCTTCCTGGCAATGTGGATGTCCAAGCTCGACTCCAGGCTCAGGGGCAACGGCCCAGACAAAGGACCACCCAGAAGCGCTTTACTCCCGGGCTTAAGAGCAGAGTGCTCGACTTGCGGGAAAAGCAGATCTCCCTCGGCAGGGAGCGGCAGCAATCTGGCGAGAATGCTTGCAAACCGGCCTCTGGAAGCAGTTGGGGAGGTCGTCCTGCGGGAAAGGGCCGGTTCTGCTCAGAATCCCCACAGGCCATGGGAAGGACCCCGCAAGACCCCTGTCCTTGGCCAGCCTTGCCCAGGCGTCCCTGGCCTCCGGGACTCCTGCCCCATGAAGGGGCAGGCTGCGGGGTGTGTGTCTAGACATGCCTGGTCGCCTCCCCAGTCACTTACCCCTAGCATATTTCCCCTGGTCTAGGCCACTTTTGAGTCCAACTCTGAGGGAGGTGCTGGCAGAGGCTGTCTCCACACTGCAAGGACTTGGAGCTCAGACGGCCTGGTGAGAGGGAAGTGGGGAGCAACGGGTTGGATGCCCAAAGCCTCTTTCTCCCAGCAGCCTCAGGGCAGTTGGGAGAGCAAGAGGCCCACTCTGCCCCTAGGTCGGCTCTGCCCCTTGATACACAGGCATTCCTGCTGGGGCTGCGGAGGACATATGTGACAGACTCTGGCTCAACCAAGTATTCGGTAGGTGCAGTGGGCAGGAACAAACGTATGCATGTGATTCTGCCTCTTCCTGGCAATGTGGATGTCCAAGCTCGACTCCAGGCTCAGGGGCAAGGGCCCAGAGAAAGGACCACCCCGATGTGCTTTACCCCGGCTTGGGAGCGGATTGCGCGACTTGCGGGAAAAACAAGCCTCGCTTGGGGTCGGAAGTGCGGCAGCCTTCGAGAGAATGCTTGCAACCGGCCCTTTGAGGCAGCCGGGGATGTCTTCATGCGGGAAAGGGGTGATTCTGCTGTGAGGACCCACAGGCCAGGGGCAGCAACCAGCATGGTCTCTGCCCTTGGCCAGGGTTGCCCAGAACTTACAGGCATCCGGGGCTGCTGCCCCATGAAGGGCAGGCTGCGTGGAGTGTGTCCAGACATGCCTGGTTACCTCCCCAGTCTCTTACCCCCTAGCGCATTTCGCCTGTGCTTGGCCTAATTTAAGGCCTACTCGGAGGGGAGGTGCTGGAATGTGCTGTTTTCACACAGGAAGAGCCTGGTGCTCAGACGATCTGGTTACTGGGAAGTGCGGAGCAAGTGTGTGGATGCCCAAGGCCTCTTTGTCCCAGCAGTCTCCAGCAAGGTGGGAAAGCAAGACGCCCACTCTATCGTGGGTCAGCTCTGCCCCTTGAAACACAGGCAGTCCTGATCGGGCTGTGGAGGACATGTCTGACAGACTCTGGCTCAAACAAGTCCTCGGAATTTGCAGGGGGAAGGAACAAACTTATTCATGTGATTCTGCCTCTTCCTGGCAATGTGGATGTCCAAGCTTGACTCCAGGCTCAGGGAAAAGGTCCCAGAGCAAGGACCACCCCGAAGCGCTTTTCTCCCGGGCTGAAGAGCAGAGTGCGCGACTTGCGGGATAAGCAGTCCTCCCTCGGCAGGGAGCGGCAGCAGTCTGGCGAGAATGCTTGCAAATCGGTCTTTGGAGGCAATTGGGGAGGTCTTCCTGCAGGAAAGGGCCGGTTCTGCACAGAGTCCCCACAGGCCATGGGAAGAACCCAGCAAGACCTCTGTCCATGGCCAGCCTTGCCCAGACCTCCCTGGCCTCCGGGGCTGCTGCCCCATGAAGGGGCAGGCTGCTGGGTGTGTGCCTAGACATGCCTGGTCGCCTCCCCAGTCTCTTACCCCCTAGCATATTTCCTGTGGCCTAGGCTTCTTTTGAGTCCAACTAGGAGGGAGGTGCTGGCATGGGCTGTTATCACACAGCAAGAGCCTGGAGCTCAGACGGCCTGATCACAGGGAAGTGCGGAGAAAGTGTGTGGATTCTCAAGGCCTCTTTGGCCCAGCAGCCTCAGGGAAGCTGGGAGAGCAAGAGGCCCATTCTGCCCCTAGATCATCTCTGCCCCAGCTCAACCTGCCTCCCTGAGGCTGCTGGGAGAAAGAGGCCTTGGGCATCGACCCCCTTGCTGGCCTCTTCCCTCTGACCAGGCCGTGTGGGATCCAGGCCCTTGCAGTGTGGAGAGAGGCCCTGCCAGAAACCTGCCCTCTAATTAGGCCTCACGTGAGGCCTTGGAACCATGGGAAAGGCGTTCAGGGAATGAGATTGCGGAGGCGCATAGGCATGTCTGGACACACTCCCCGCTACCTGCCCCTTCGTTGTGCATTACCCCCGGAGGCCAGGAACGTCTGGTCAAGGCTGGTGTCGGGCAGGGACCAGGCTGGGACCTGACCCTGGCCTGTGGGGCCTCTGAGCACAACCAGCACTTGTGCTGCTGTAAGACATCACCAGTAGCCTACAAAGGCAGTTTTGCAAGGACTCTCACCGGCTGGCTGCCTATCCCTCACCGAGGGAGGCCCGCATTTCCCCCAAGCCGCGCACTCTACTCCGAAGACTGGGAGAAAAGTGTTTCGGGGTGTTCCTCTCTCAGGCCTTTGCCACTGAGCCTGGGAGAAAGCTAGGGGCTCCACACACCCAGGCTAAGGCAGAACCACATGCACAGTCTCTTCCGGCCCTCTGCATCGTCAGAGAGCTCGGGTGAGCCAGAGTCTGTTAGGCAGCTCCTGGGCAAGCCCAGCAGCAGCGCCTGTGTGGGAAGGGGCAGGGCCGACCGTGGCGCACAGTGGGCCACTTGCTCTCCCTACTGCCCTGAGGCTGCTGGGCCAAAGAGGCCTTGGGCATCAACCCCCTTGTTGTCCTCTTCCCTCTGACCATGCCGTCCAGGCCCCAGGCGCTTGCAGTGTGGAGAGAGTCCCTGCCAGAAACCTCCCCTCCAAGTAGCCCTCAAATGAGGCCTAAGCACCATGGGAAAAGCACTCAGGGAATGAGCTCGGGGAGGTGCCTGAGCATGTCTGGACACACACCCCGCCCCCTGCCCGTTTGAGGAGCAGCACCACCAGAGGCCAGGAAGGTCTGGTCAAGGCTGGCCTGGTGCAGGTTCCTTGCTGGGACCGGCCCCTGGCCTGTGGGTCCTCAGAGCTGGACCAGCACTGTGCCGCTGGAAGACCACACCGACAGCCTCCAAAGGCCGGATTACAAGCACTCTCGACCGCTGGTCGCCTCTCACTCAGCGAGGGAGGCTCACGTTTACCGCAAGCAGCGCATTCTGCTCCCAAGCCTGGGAGAAAAGCGCTTCTGGGTATTCCTCACTCAGGCCTTTGCCTCTGAGCCTTAGGGACAGCTAGATGTTCCACTCACCCAGGCCAAGGCAGAACCACATGCACACGTCTCTTCCGGCCCTCTGCACCATCAGAGAGCTCGGGTGAGCCAGAGAATGTCAGGCTGGTCCTGGCCAAACCCAGCAGCAGCGCCTGTGTGTGAATGGGCATGACAGACCTAACGGCACAATGGGCCCCTTGCTCTTCCTGTTGCCCTGATGTTCCTGAGCCAAAGTGTCCTTGGGCATAGACCCCCTTCCTGGCCTCTTCCCTCTGACCACGCCATCCGTGCTCCAGACCCTTGGGGTGTGTAGAGAGCCCCTGCCAGAAACCTCCCCTCCAAGTAGGCCTCAAATGAGGCCTAGGCACCAGGGAAAAGGCGGTAATGCAATGAGCCTGTGGAGGCGACTGGGCATGTATGGACACACTCCCTGCAGCCTGCCCCTTCATGGGGCAGTTCCCCCGGAGGCCAGGAAGGTCTGGACAAGGCTGGCCGGGGACAGGGTCCATGCTGGAACCTGCCCATGTCCTGTGGGGCCTTTGAGCAGAACCAGGACTCTGTTGCTGGAAGAACTCGCCGGCTGACTCCAAAGGCCTTTTTGCAAGAACTCTCCCCGAGGTGGCCCGCGATTCCCACAAGCCCCGAACTCTGCTACCAAGCCCGGGAGAAAAGCGCTTCGATGTGGTCCTCTCTCAGGGCCATTGCCCCTGAGCCTGGAGGCCAGCTATGGGCTCAACAGTCCCATGCCATGGCAGAAACACATGCACACATCTTTTCCTGCCCCCTGCACCGTCAGAGAACTTGGGTGAGCAAGAATCTGTCAGGCAGCTCCTGGGCAAGGGCAGCAGGAGCGCCTGTGTGTGAAGGGGCAGGGCCAATCTAGGGGCACAGTTGGCAACTTGCTCCTCCTGCTGCCCAGAGGCTGCTGGGACAAAGAGGCCTTGGACATCGACCCCTTGCTGGCCTCTTCCCTCTGAGCAGGCCATCCGGGCTACAGTCCCTTGCAGTGTGGAGAGAGGCCCTGCCAGAAACCTCCCCTCTAAGTAGGCCTTAAGAGAGGCCTAGGAACCAAGGGAAAGGCCCTCAGGGAATGAGCCTGGGGAGGTGCCTGAGCATGTCTGGACACACACCACGCCCCCTGCCTCTTTGTGGGGCAGTACCCCCAGAGGCCAGGAAGGTCTGGTCAAAGCTGGCTTGGTGCAGGTTCCTTGCTGGGACCGGCCCCTGGCCTGTGGGTCCTCTGAGCTGGACCAGCACTGTGCCGCTGGAAGACCACACCGGCAGCCTCCAAAGGCCGGATTACAAGCACTCTCGACCGCTGGTCGCCTCTCACTCAGCGAGGGAGGCCCACGTTTACCGCAAGCAGCGCATTCTGCTCCCAAGCCTGGGAGAAAAGCGCTTCGGGGTATTCCTCACTCAGGCCTTTGCCCCTGAGCCTTAGGGACAGCTAGATGTTCCACTCACCCAGGCCAAGGCAGAACCACATGCACACGTCTCTTCTGGCCCTCTGCACCATCAGAGAGCTGGGGTGAGCCGGAGAATGTCAGGCTTCTCCTGGCCAAACCCAGCAGCAGCGCCTGTGTGTGAATGGGCATGAGAGACCTAACGGCACAGTGGGCCCCTTGCTCTTCCTGCTGCCCAGATGTTCCTGAGCCAAAGTGTCCTTGGGCATAGACCCCCTTCCTGGTCTCTTCCCTCTGACCCGGCCATCCGTGCTCCAGACCCTTGGAGTGTGGACAGAGCCCCTGCCAGAAACCTCCCCTCCAAGTAGGCCTCAAATGAGGCCTAGGCACCAGGGAAAAGGCGCTAATGCAATGAGCCTGTGGAGGCGACTGGGCATGTATGGACACACTCCCTGCAGCCTGCCCCTTCGTGGGGCAGTTCCCCCGGAGGCCAGGAAGGTCTGGACAAGGCTGGCCGGGGACAGAGTCCATGCTGGAACCTGCCCGTGTCCTGTGGGGCCTTCGAGCAGAACCAGGACTCTGTTGCTGGAAGACCTCGCCGGCTGACTCCAAAGGCCAGTTTGCAAGCACGCTCCCCGAGGGAGGCCCGCGATTCCCACAAGCCCCGCACTCTGCTACCAAGCCCGGGAGAAAAGCGCTTCGATGTGGTCCTGTCTCAGGGCCATTGCGCCTGGGCCTGGAGGCCAGCTATGGGCTCAACACTCCCATGCCATGGCAGAAGCACATGCACACATCTTTTCCTGCCCCCTGCACCGTCAGAGAACTTGGGTGAGCAAGAATCTGTCAGGCAGCTCCTGGGCAAGCCCAGCAGCAGCGCCTGTGTGTGAGGGGCAGGGCCAATCTAGGGGCACAGTTGGCAACTTGCTCCTCCTGCTGCCCAGAGGCTGCTGGGACAAAGGGGCCTTGGACATCGAACCCCTTGCTGGCCTCTTCCCTCTGAGCAGGCCGTCCGGGCTCCAGTCCCTTGCAGTGTGGAGAGAGGCCCTGCCAGAAACCTCCCCTCCAAGTAGGCCTTAAGAGAGGCCTAGGAACCAAGGGAAAGGCACTCAGGGAATGAGCCTGGGGAGGTGCCTGGGCATGTCTGGACACACTCCCCGTCGCCTGCCCCTTTGTGAGGCAGTACCCTGGGAGGCCAGGATGGTCTGGTCAAGGCTTGCCTGGGGCAGGGTCCTTGCTGGGACCTGCCACTGGTTGTGGGTCCTCTGTGCAGAAACAGCACTGTGCCGCTGAAAGACATCACCGGCAGCCTCCAAAGGGTGGTTTGCAAGTAAACTCTCCAGGTGGCAACCTCTCCCTCACTGAGGGAGGCCTGCGATTCCCGCAAGCCACGCACTCTGCTTCCAAGCCCAGGAGAAATGCGCTTGGGTGGTCCCCTCTCAGGGCCTTGCCCCTGAGCCAGGGGTCAGCTAGGGGCTCCAAACTCCCAGGCCAAGGCAGAGCCACATGCACATGAATCTTCCTGCCCCCTGTACCGTCAGAGAGCTCGGGTGAGCCAGAGTCTATCAGGCAGTTCATGGGCAAACCCAGCAGCAGCGCCTGTGTGTGAAGGGCCTGGGAGGACCTAGGGGCACAGTGGGCAACTTGCTCACCCTGCTGCCCTGAGGCTGCTGGGCAAAGAAGGCCTTGGGCTTCGAGCCCCTTGCTGGCCTCTTGCCTCGGACCATGCCGTCCGGGCTGCAGGTCTTTGCAGTGTGGAGTGAGCCCCTGCCAGAAACCTCCCCTCCAAGTAGCCCTCGAATTAGCTCTAGGCACCAGGGGAAAATCATTCAGGGAATGAGCCTGGGGAGGTGCCTCAGCATGTCTGGACACATTTCCCGCAGCCTACCCCTTCGTGGGGCAGTACCCCCGGAGGCCAGGTAGGGCTGGGCAAGGCTAGCCTGGGGCAGGGTCCATGCTGGAACCTGCCCATGGCCTGTGGGGCCTCTGAGCAGAACCAGCACTCGGCCGCTGGAAGACCTCCCGGGCTGCCTCCAAAGGCCAGTTTGCAAGCACTCTCCCCGAGGGAGACCCGCGATTCCGGCAAGGTTCGCACTCTGATCTCAAGCCTGGGAGAAAAGCGCTTCGCGGCGGTCCTATCTCAGGGGCCTTGCCCCTGAGCCTGGGGGCCAGCTAGGGGCTCCAAACTCCCAGGCCATGCAGAACCACAAGCACATGTCTTTTCCTGCCCCCTACACTGTCAGAGAGCTTGGGTGAGCCAGAGTCTGTCAGGTAGCTCCTTGGAAAGCCCAGGAGCATCGCCTGTCTGTGATGGGCAGGGCCGAACTAGGGGCACAGAGGGCCACTTGCTCTCCTTGCTGCCTTGAGGCTGCTGGGACAAAGAGGCCTTGGGCATCGACCCCCTTGCTGGCCTCTTTCCTCTGCCCAGGCCATCCGGGCTCCAGGCCCTTGCAGTGTGGAGGAAGCCCCTGCCAGAAACCTCCCCTCCAATTAGACCTCAAATGAGGCCTAGGCACCAGGGAAAGGCGCTCACGGAATGAGCCTGGGGAGGTGCCTGAGCATGTCTGGACTCACTTCCCGCAGCCTGGTCCTTCGTGGGGCAGTTCCCCCAGAGGCCAGGAAGGTCTGGGCAAGGCTGGCCTGGGGCAGGGTCTATGCTGGAACCTGCCCGTGGCCTGTGGGTACTTTGAGCAGAACCAGGACTCTGGTGCTGGAAGACCTCCCCGGCTGCCTCCAACGGCCAGTTTGTAAGCACTTTCACCGAGGGAGGCCCGCGATTCCCAGAAGTTGCGCACTCTGCTCCCAAGCCCGGGAGATAAGCGCTTCGTGTCTGTCCTCTCTCAGGGCCATTTCCCATAAGCCTGGGGGCCAGCTAGGGGCTCCAAACTCCCAGGCCATTGCAAAACCACATGCACACGTCTTTTCCTGCCCCCTGCACCATCAGAGACCTTGGGTTAGCAAGAGTCTGTCAGGCAGCTCCTGGACAAGCCCAGCAGGAGCACCTGTGTGTGATGGGGCAGGGCTGACCTAGGGACACAGTGGGCCACTTTCTCACCCTGCTTCCCTGAGGCTGTTGGGCCAAAGAGGCCTTGGGCATCGACCCCCTTGCTGGCCTCTTCCCTCTGACCAGGCCGTCTGGGCTCAAGTCCATTGCAGTGTGTAGAGAGTCCCTGCCAGAAACATCCCCTCCAAGTAGGCCTCAAATATGGCCTATGAACCATGGGAAAGGTGCGAAAAGAATTCGACTGGGAAGGCAACTGGCATGTCTGGACACAATCCCCGCCACCTGCCCCTCTCTGGGGCAGTACCCCCAGAGGCCAGGAAGGTCTGGTCAAGGCTGGCCTGGTGCAGGGTCCTTACTGGATCATCCCCCTGGCGTGTGGGTCCTCTGAGAAGAACCAGCACTGTGCCGCTAGAAGACATCACCACCAGCCTCCAAAGGCCGGTTTGCAAGCACTCTCGCCGGCTGGCCGCCTCTCCCTCACCAAGGGAGTCCCGCGTTTACCACAAGCAGGGTACTCTGCTCCCAAACCTGGGAGAAAAGTGCTTCGGGGTGTTCCTCCCTCAGACCTTTGCCACTAAGCCTTAGGGAGAGCTAGGAGTTCAACTCACCCAGGCCAAGGCAGAACCACATGCAAACGTCTCTTCCGCCCCTCTGCACCATCAGAGAGCTCGGGTGAGCCAGAGAATGTCAGGCTGCTCCTGGGCAAGCCCAGCAGCAGCGCCTGTGTGTGAATGGGCAGGACCGACCTAGGGGCACAGTGGGCCACTTTCTCTTCCTGCTGCCCTGAAGCTGCTGGGTCAAAGAGGCCTTGGGCATCGACCCCCTTGCTGGCCTCTTCCCTCTGACCAGGCCATCCGTGCTCCAGAACCTTAAAGTGTGGAGACAGCCCCTGCCAGAAACCTCCCCTCCAAGTAGGCCTCAAATGAGGCCTAGGCACCAGGGAAAAGGCGGTAATGCGATGAGCCTGTGGAGGCGACTGGGCATGTATGGACACGCTCCCCGTAGCCCACCCCTTCGTGGGGCAGATCCCCGGGAGGCCAGGAAGGTCTGGACAAGGCTGCCCTGGGACAGGGTCCATGCTGGAAGCTGCCCGTGTCCTGTGGGGCCTTTGAGCAGAACCAGGGCTGTGCCGCTGGAAGACCTCCCCAGCTGCCTCCAAAGGCCAGGTTGCAAGCACTCTCCCCGAGGGAGGCCCGCGATGCCTGAGCATGTCTGGACACACTTCCCGAAGCCTGCCCCTTCCTGGGGCACTACCCCCAAAGGACAGGAAGATCTGGTCAGGACTGGCCTGGGGCAGTGTCCATGCTGGGACCTGCCCCAGGCCTGTGGGGCCTCTGAGCACAGCCAGCATTCTGATGCTGGAATACCTCACCGGCAGCCTCCAAAGGCCGGTGTGCAAGCACTCTCACAGGCTGGCATCCTCTCCCTCACCGAGGGAGACCCGCGTTTCCCGCAAGCCACGTACCCTGTTCCCAAGTCCAGGACAATAGTGCATCGGGTTCGACCGCTCTCAGGCCCTTGCCCCAGTGCCTGGGGGACACTAGGGGCTCCACACACCCAGGCCAAGGCAGAACCACATGCACACCTCTTTGTGCCCCCTGCAACGTCAGAGAGCTTGGGTGAGCCAGAGTCTGTCAGGCCGGTCCTGGGCAAGCCCAACAACAGCGCCTGTGTGTGATGGTGCAGGGGCGACCTAGGGGCACTGATGGCACTTGCTCACCCTGCTGCCCTGAGGCTGCTGGGCCAAACAGGCCTTGGACATCGACCCCTTTGCTGGCCTTTTCCCTCTGACCAGGCCATCCGGGCTCCAGTCCTTTGCAGTGTGGAAAAAGGCCCTGCCAGAATTCTCCCTTCCAAGTAGGCCTCACATGAGGCCTAGAAATCATGGGAAAGTCGCTAAGGGAATGAAACTGGGGAGGCGCCTGGCCATGTCTGGACACACTCCCCGCCGCCTGCCCCTTCGTGGGGCAGTACCCCCAGAGGCCAGGAAGGTCTGGTCAAGGCTGGCCTGGGGCAGAGTCCTTGCTGGGACCTGGCCCTGGCTGGTGGGTACTCTGAGCAGAACCAGCATTGTGCCGCTTGAAGACCTCACCAGGAGCCTCCAAAGGCCGCTTTGCAAGCAGTCTCACCGGCTGGTCAACTCTCCCTCACTGAGAGAGGCCCGTCTCTCCCGCAAGCTGCGCACTCTCTTCCCAATCCTAGGAGAAAAGCGCTTCGGGGTGTTCCTCTCTCAGGCCTTTGCCCCGGAGCTTGGGGACAGCTAGGGGTTCCATTCACCCAGGCCAAGGCAGAACGACATGCACACGTCACTTCTGGCCCTCTGCACCATCAGAGATCTCGGGTGAGCCAGAGTCTGTCAGGCTGCCCCTGGGCAAGCCCAGCAGCAACGCCTGTGTGTGAAGGGGCAGGAACGACCTAGGGGCACAGTGCACCTTTTGCTCTTCCTGCTGCCCTTAGGCTGCTGGGCCAAAGAGGCCTTGGGGAACGACCCCCTTGCTGGCCCCTTTCCTCTCACCAGGCCATCCGTCCTCCAGACCCTTGCAGTGTGGAGAGAGCCCCTGCCAGAAACCTCCCCTGCAAGTAGGCCTCAAATGAGGCCTAGGCACCAGGGAAAAGGCGCTAAAAAAATGAGCCTGGGGAGACGCCTGGGCATGTATGGACACACACCCCACAGCTTGCTCCTTCATGGGGCAGTACCCCCGGAGGCCAGGAAGGTCTGGGCAAGTCTGGTCTGGAGCAGTATCCATGCTGGGACCTGCCCCAGGCCTGTGGGGCCACAGAGCAAATGCAGCACTCTGGCGCTGGAAGACCACCCCGGCTGCCTCCAAAGGCCAGTTTGCAAGCACTCTACTCGAGGGAGACCCGCATTTACCGCAAGCCACGCACTCTGCTCCCAAGCCCAGGACAATAGCGCATCGGGTTCTTCCGCTCTCAGGTCCTTGGCCAATTGCCTTGGGGACAACTAGGGGATCCATACACCCAGGCCGAGGCAGAACCACATGAACACGTCTCTTCCTGCCCCTTGCACCGTCAGAGAGCTCGGGTGAGCCAGAGTGTGTCAGTCAGCACCTGGGCAAGGCCAGCAGCAGCGCCTGTGTGTGATGGGGCAGGGCCAACCTAGGGGCCCTGAGGGCCAGTTCCTCACCGTGCTGCCCTGAGGCTGCATGGCCAAAGAGGCCTTGGACATCGACCCCATTGCTGGCCTCTTCCCTCTGACGAGGCTGTCTGGGCTCCAGTCCCTTGCAGTGTGGAGAGAGGCCCTGCCAGAATCCTCCCCTCCAAGTAGGCCTCAAATGAGGCCTAGGTATCATGGGAAAGGTGCTCAGGGAATGAGACTGGGGAGGCGCCTGGGCATGTCTGGAGACACTCCCTGCAGCCTGCCTCTTCGTGGGGCCGTACACCCAGAGGCCAGGAAGGTCTGGTCAAGGTTGGTCTGGGGCAGGGTCCTTGCTGGGACCTGCCCCTGTCCTGTGGGCCCTCTGAGCAGAACCAGCACTGTGCCGTTGGAAGACGTCACCAGCAGCCTCCAAAGGCTGGTTTGCAAGCACTCTCGCAGGCTGGCCGCCTCTCCCTCACCGACGGAGTCCCACATTTCCCGCAAGCCGCGCACTCTGCTCCCATGCCTGGGAGAAAAGCGCTTGTGTGGTCCAATCTCAGGCCTTTGCCCATGAGCCTGGGGGACAACTAGGGGCTCCACACACACAGGCCAAGGCAGAACCACATGCACACGTCTTTTCCTGCCCTCTGCACCGTCCGAGAGTTTGGGTGAACAAGAGTCTGTCAGGCAGCTCCTGGGCAAGCCCAGTAGCAGCTCCTGTGTGTGATGGGGCAGGGCCGACCTAGGGGCACAGTGGGCCACTTGCTCACCCTGTTACCCTGAGGCTGCTGGGACAAAGAGGCCTTGGGCATCAACTCACTTGCTGGCCTCTTCACACTGACCAGGCTGTCCGGGCTCCAGTCCGTTGCAGTTGGAGAGAGGTCATGCCAGAAATCTCCCCTCCAAGTAGGCCTCAAATGTGGCCTATGAAGCATGGGAAAGGCGCGAATGGAATTCGAATGGGGAGGCGCCTGGGCATGTCTGGACACACTCCCCGCCACCTGCCCCTTTGTGGGGCAGTACCCCCAGAGGCCAGGAATGTCTGGTCAAGGCTGACCTGGTGCAGGGTCCTTGCTGGGACCTGCCTCTGGCCTGTGGGTCCTCTGAGCAGAACCAGCACTCTGCCGCTGGAAGACCTCACCGGGAACCTCCAAAGGCCGGTTTGCAAGCACTCTCGCTGGCTGGCTGCCTCTCTCTCACCGAGGGACGCCTGCCTTTCCCGGAATCCACACACTCTGCTCCGAAGCCTGGGAGAGAAGCGCTTCGGGGTGATCCTCTCTCAGGCCATTGCCCCTGAACCTGGGAGACAGCTAGGGGCTCCACACACCCAGGCCAAGGCAGAACCACATGCACACGGCTCTTCTGGCCCTCTGCACCGTCAGAGAGCTCGGGTGAGCCACAGTCTGTTAGGCAGCTCCTGGGCAAGCCCAGCAGCAGCGCCTGTGTTTGAATGGGAAGGGCCGACCTAGGGGCACAGTGGGCCACTTGTTCTCCCTGCTGCCCTGAGGCTGCTGGGCCAAAGAGGGCTTGGGCATTGACCCCCTTGCGGGCCTCTTCCCACTTACCAGGCCATCTGGGATCCAGGCCCTTGCAGTGTGGAGAGAGCCCCTGCCAGAAACCTCCACTCCTAGTAGGCCTCAAATGAGGCACAGAGACCAGAGAAAAGGCGCTATTGGAATGAGCCTGGGGAAGTGCCTTGAGCATGTATGGACACACGCCCTGCCCCTTGCACCTTCGTGGGGCAGTACCCCCGGAGGCCAGGAAGGTCTGGGCAAGGCTGGCCTGGGGCATGGTCCATGCTGGAACCTGCCCATGGCCCATGGGGTCTCTGAGCAGAACCAGGACTCTGCCGCTGCAAGACCTCCCTGGCTGCCTCCAAAGCCCTGTTTGCAAGCAGCCTCCCCGAAGGAGGCCCGCGCTTCCTGCAAGCTGCGCACTCTGCTCCCAAGCCCGGGAGAAGAGCGCTTCGAGGTGGTCCTCTCTCAGGGCCATTTCCATTGAGCCTGGGGGCCAGCTAGGGGCTCCACACTCCCAGGCCAAGGCAGAACCACATGCACACGTCGTTTCCTACTCTCTGCACTGTCAGAGAGCTTAGGTGAGCCAGAGTCTGTCAGGCAGCTCCTGGGCAAGCCCAGAAACAGCACGTGTGTGTGATGGGGCAGGGCTGACCTAGGGGCACTGAAGGCCACTTCGTGACCCTGGTGCCCTGAGGTTGCTGGGATAAAGAGGCCTTGGGCATTGAACCCGTTGCTGGCCTCTTCCCTCTGACCAGGCTGTCCGGGCTCCAGTCCCTTGCAGTGTGGATAGAGGCCCTGCCAGAAACCGCCCCTCCAAGTAGGCCTCAAATGAGGCCTATGAACCATGGGAAAGTCGCTCAGGGAATGAGCCTTTGGAGGTCCCTGGGCATGTTATGACACACACCCCGCCGCCTGCCCCTTCATGAGGAAATACCCCCGGAGGCCAGGAAGGTCTAGTCAAGGCTGGACAGGGGCAGGATCCGTGCTGGGACCTGCCACTGGCCTGTGGGACCTCCGAGCAGAACCAGCATTGTGGCCTTGGACGACATCACCGGCAGCTTCCAAAGGCTGGTTTGCAAGCACTCTCGCTGGCTGTCAACCTCTCCCTCACCGAGGGAGGCCCGCGATTCCCGCAAGCCACGCACTCTGCTCCCAAGCCCAGGACAATAGTGCCTTGGGTTCGTCTGCTCTCAGGCTCTAGCCCCAGTGCCTGGGGGACAGTTCATGGCTCAACACACCCAGGTCAAGGCAGAACCACATGCACACGTCTCTTCCGGCCCTCTGCACCGTCAGAGAGCTCGGGTGAGCCACAGTCTGTTAGGAAGTTCCTGGGCAAGCCCAGCATCAGCGCCTGTGTGTGAAGAGGCAGGGCTGACCTAGGGGCACAATGGACCACTTGCTCTCCCTGCTGTACTAAGGCTGCTGGGCCAAGGAGTCCTTGGTCATCGACCCCCTTGCTGGCCTCTTCCCTCTGACCATGCCGTCCGCGCTCATGGCCCTAGCATTGTGGACAGAGCCCCTGCCAGAAACCTCCCCTCTAAGTAGGCCTCAAATGCGGCCTATGAACCATGGGAATGGCGCTCAGGGAATGAGCCTGTGGAGGTCCCTGGGCATGTTATGACACACACCCCACCACTTTCCCCTTCATGAGGAAGTATCCCCGGAGGCCAGGAAGGTCTAGTCAAGGCTGGCCTGGGGTAATGTTCGTGCTGTGACCTGTCATTGGCCTGTGGGACCTCTGAGCAGAACCAGCACTGTGGCTATGGAAGACCTCACCGGCAGCCTCCAAAGGCCAGTTTGCAAGCACTCTCGCTGGCTGGCAACCTCTCCCTCACCGAGGGAGTCCCGCAATTCCCGCAAGCCACGCACTCTGCTCCCAAGCCCAGGAGGAAAAGGCTTGAGCGGTCCCCTCTAATGGATTTGCCCCTGAGCGTGGGGGACAGCTAGGGACTCCAAACTCCCAGGCCAAGGCAGAACCACATGCACACGAGTCTTCCTGCCCCCTGCCCATCAGAGAACTCAGGTGAGCCAGAGTCTGTCAGGCAGCTCCTGGGCAAGCCCAACAACAGAGCCTGTGTGTGAAGGGACAGGGCCCACCTAGGGACACAGTGGGCCACTTGCTCACCCTGCTGCCCTGAGGCTGCTGGGACCAAGAGGTCTTGGGCATCTCTCTCTTTCCTCTGACCAGGCCGTCCAGCCTCCAGTTCCTTGCAGTTTGGAGAGAGGCCCTGCCAGGAATCACCCTTCCAAGTAGGCCTCAAATGAGCCCTAGGAATCATGGGAAAGGCGCTAAGGAAATGAGACTGGGGAGGCAACTGGGCATGTCTGGACACACTCCCCGCCACCTGCCCATTCGGGAGGCTGTAACCCCGGAGGGCAGAAAGGTCTGGTCAAGGTTGGCCTGGGGGAGGGTCCGTGCTGGGACCTGCCACTGGCCAGTGGAGCCTCTGATCAGATACATCACTGTGCCGCAGGAAAACCTCACTGGCAGCCTCCAAAGGCTGGTTTGCAAGCACTCGCACCTAGGGAGACCCGCGCTTCCCGCAAGCCATGCACTCTGTTCCCAAGCCCAGGAAAGAAGCTCTTGTGGTGTCCCCTCTCAGGGCCTTGCCCCTGAAACTGGTGTCAGCTAGGGGCTCCAAACTCCCAGGCCAAGGCAGAGCCACGTGCACACAAGTCTTCCTGTCCACTGCACTGTCAGAGAGGTCGGGTGAGCCAGAGTCTGTCAGGCAGCTCCTGGGCAAGCCAAGCAGCTGTCCAGTGTGTGAAGCGTCAGGACTGACCTAGTGGCACAGTGGGCCACTTGCTCACCCTGATGCCCTGAGGCTGCTGGGCCAAAGAGGCCTTGGGCATCGACCCCCTTGCTGGCCTCTTCCCTCTGACCATGCCGTCCGTGCTCTAGGCCCTTGCAGTGTGGAGAGAGCCCCTGCCAGAATCCTCCCCTCTAAGTATGCCTCAAATGCGGCCTAGGCACCAGGGGGAAAGTGCTCAGGGAATGAGCCTGGGGAGGTGCCTGTGCTTGTCTGGACACACTTCCCGCAGCCTGCTCCTTCGTGGGGCACTACCCCCAAAGGACAGGAAGATCTGGTCAAGACTGGCCTGGGGCAGTGTCCATGCTGTGACCTGCCCCTGGCATGTGGGGCCTCTGAGCACAACCAGCACTCTGCTGCTGGAATACCTCACCGGCAGCCTCCAAAGGCCAGTTTGCAAGCACTCTCACAGACTGGCATCCTCTCCCTCACCAAGGGAGACCTGCATTTCCCGCAAGCCTCTCACTCTGTTCCCCAGTCCAGGACAAGAGCGCATTGGGTTCGTCTGCTCTCAGGCCCTTGCCCCAGTGCATGGGGGACAGCTAGTGTCTCCACATACCCAGGACAAGGCAGAATCACATGCACACGTCTCTTTCTGCCCCCTTAACCTTCAGAGAGCTTGGGTGAGCCAGAGTCTGTCAGGCTGCTCCTGGGCAAGCCCAGCAGAAGCGCCTGTGTGTGATGGTGCAGGGGCGACCTAGGGGCACTGAGGGCCACTTGCTCACCCTGGTGCCCTGAGGCTGCTTGGCCAAAGAGGCCTTGGACATCGACCCCCTTGTTGGCCTTTTCCCTCTGACCAGGCCATCCGGGCTCCAGTCCTTTGCAGTGTGGAGAGAGGCCCTGCCAGAATCCTCCCCTACAAGTAGGCCTCATATGAGGCCTAGGAATCATGGGAAAGGTGCAAAGAGAATGAAAATGGGGAGGCGCCTGGCCATGTCTGGACACACTCCCCGCCGCCTGCCCCTTCATGGGGCAGAACCCGCAGAGGCCAGGAAGGTCTGGTCAAGGCTGGCCTTGGGCCGGGTCCATGTTGGGACCTGCCCCTGGCCGGTGGGTACTCTGAGCAGAATCAGCATTGTGCCGCTGGAAGACCTCACCGGCCGCCTCCAAAGGCCGCTTTGCAATCAGTCTCACCAGCTGGCTGCCTCTCTCTCACCGAGGGAGGCCCGTCTTTCCCACAAGCCGCGCACTCTGTTCCCAAACCTGGGAGAAAAGCGCTTCGGTGTGTTCCTCTCTCAGGCATTTGCCCCAGAGCCTGGGGACAGCTAGGTGTTCCACTCACCCAGGCCAATGCAGAACCACATGCACACGTCTCTTCTGGTCCTCTGCACCATCAGAGAGCTCGGGTGAGCCACAGTCTGTGAGGCTGCCCCTGGGAAAGCCAGCAGCACTGCCTGTGTGTGAAGGGGCAGGGCCTAACTAGAGGCACAGTGCACTACATGCTCTTCCTGGTGCCTTTAGGCTGTTGGGCCAAAGAGGCCTTGGGAAACGAGCCCCTTGCTGGCCTCTTCCTTCTGACCAGGCCATCCGTCCTCCAGACACTTGTAGTGTGGACCGAGCCCCTGCCAGAAACCTCCCCTCCAAGTAGGGCTCAAATGAGACCTAGGCACCAGGGAAAAGGCGCTAATGGAATGAGCCTGTGGAGGCGACTGGGCATGCATGGACACACTCCCCGCAGCCTGCCCCTTCGTGAGGCAGTTCCCCCGGAAGCCAGGAAGTTCTGTACAAGGCTGGCCTGGGGCAGGGTCCATGCTGAAACCTGCCCTTGACCTGTGGGCCCTTTGACCAGAACCAGAACTCTGCTGCTGGAAGACCTCCCCAGCTGCCTCCATAGGCCAGTTTGCAAGCACTCTCCCCGAGGGAGACAAGCGATTCCCACAAGCACCGCACTCTGGCCCCAGGCCCAGGAGAATAGTGCTTCGAGGTGGTCCTCTCTCAGGACCATTGCCAATGAGCCTGGGGGCCTGCTAGGGGCTCCACACTCCCAGGCCAAGACAGAACCACATGCACACGTCTTTTCCTGCTCCCTGCACCGTCAGAGAGCTTGGGTGAGCAAGAGTCTGTCAGGCAGCTCCTGGACAAGCCCAGAAGCAGCACCTATGTGTGATGGGGCAGGGCCAACCTAGGGGCACAGTGGGACACTTGCTCTTCCTGCTGCCCTGAGCCTCCTAAGACAAAGAGGCCTTGGGCATCGACTCCCTTGCTGGCGTCTTCCCTCTGAACAGGCCATCCGAGCTCCAGTCCTTGCAGTGTGGAGAGAGCCCCTGCCAGAGACCTCCCCTCAAGTAGGCCTCAAATGAGGCCTAGGAAACATGGGAAAGGGACTCAGGGAATGAGCCTGGGGAGGTGCCTGGGCATGTCTGGACACACTCCCCAACGCCTGCCCCTTCGTGAGACAGTATGCTCAGAGGCCAGGTAGGTCTGTTCAAGGCTGGCCTGGGTCAGGGTCGGTGCTGGGACCTGCCCCTGGAATGTGGGGCGTCTGAGAACAACCAGCACTCTGCTGCTGGAATACCTCTTCGGCAGCCTCCAAAGGCTGGTTTGCAAGCACTCTCACAGGCTGGCGTCCTCTCCCTCACCCAGTGAGACCCGCGTTTCCCGCAATCCACGCACTCTGTTCCCAAGACCAGGAAAATAGCGCATCTTGTTCGTCCGCTCTCAGCCGCTTGCCCCTAGGCCTGGGGCCAGCTACGGGCTCCACACACCCAGGCCAAGGCAGAACCACATGCACACGTCTCTTCCTGCCCCCTGCACCGTCAGAGAGCTTGGGAGAGAAAGAGTCTGTCTGTCAGCACCTGGCCAAGACCAGCAGCACATGTGTGTGATGGGGCAGGGCCGACCTAGAGGCAGTGAGGGCCAGTTGCTCACCCTGCTGCCCTGAGGCTCTTGGGACAAAGATGGCTTGTACATCGACCCCATTGCTGGCCTCTTCCCTCTGACCAGGCCGTCCAGGCTCCAGTCCCTTGTAGTGTGGAAAGAGGCCCTGCCAGAAACGTCCCCTACAAATAGACCTGAAATGAGGCCAAGGTATCTTGAGAATAGTAGTAAGGAATGAGACTGGGGAGGCTCCTCAGCATGTCTGGCCACACTCCTTACCGCCATAAACTTCGTGGGGCAGTACATGCAGAGGCCAGGAAGGTCTGGGCAAGGCTGTCCTGGGGCAGGTCCTTGCTGGGGCCTGCCCCTGGCCTGTGGGGCCTCTGAGCAGAACCAGCACTGTGCCATTGGAACACCTCACCAGCAGCCTCCAAAGGCCGGTTTGCAAGCACTCTCACAGGCTGGCGTCCTCTCCCTAACCGAGGGAGGCCCGGAATTCCCGCAAGCCGCACACTCTGCTTCCATGCCTGGGAGAAAAGCGCTTCGGGATGTTCCTCCCTCTGGCCTTTGCCCCTGACCCTGGGAGACAGCTAGGGGCTCCACACTAACAGGCCAAGGCAGAACCACATGCACACGTATCTTCCGGCCCTCTGCAGCGTCAGAGAGCTCGGGAGAGCCACAGTCATTAGGCAGCTCCTGGGGAAGCCCAGTAGCAGTGCCTGTGTGTCAAGGGGCAGGGCCGACCTAGGGTCACTGAGGGCCACATGCTCAACCTGCTGCCCTGAGGCTTCTGGGACAAAGAGGCCTTGCGCATCGACCCCCTTGCTGACTTCTTCCCTCTCACCACACCCTCCGGGCTCGAGTCACTTGCAGTGTGGAGAGAGCCCCTGGCATAAACCTCCCCTCCAAATAGGCCTCAAACGAGGCCTAGGAACCATGGGAAAGGCGCTCAGGGAATGATCCTGGGGAGGTGTCTGGGCATGCCTGAACAACTCCCCGCCACCTGTCCTTTGGTGAGGCAGTACCCCCGGAGGCAAGGAAGGTCTGGTCATGGCTGTTCGGGGTCAGGGTCCATGATGGAACCTGCCCGTGGCCTTTGGGGCCTTTGAGCAGAACCAGGACTCTGCCGTTGGAAGACCTCACCAGCAGCCTCCAAAGGCCTGTTTGCAAGATCTCTCGTCTGCTGGCCGTAATTCCCTCATCGAGGCCCACTCTGCCTCTACGTGGGCTCTGCCCCTTGACACACAGGCAGTCCTGCTGAGGCTGAGGAGGACATGTCTGACAGACTCTGGCTCAACCAAGCCCTCGGAAGGTGCAGGGGGCAGCAACAAACGTATGCATGTGATTCTGCCTCTTCCTGGCAATGTGGATGTCCAAGCTTGACTCCAGGGTCAGGGACAAGGGCCCAGAAAAAGTACCACCCCGAAGCGCTTTTCTCCAGGGCTTAAGAGCAGAGTGCGCGACTTGCGGGAAAAGCAGTCCTCCCTCGGCAGGGAGCGGCAGCAGTCTGGCGAGAATGCTTGCAAACCGGCCTTTGGAGGCAATTGGGGAGGTCTTCCTGCGGGAAAGGGCCGGTTCTGCACAGAGTCCCCACAGGCCATGGGAAGGACCCAGCAAGACCTCTGTCCATGGCCAGCCTTGCCCAGACCTCCCTGGCCTCCGGGGCTGCTGCCCCATGAAGGGGCAGGCTGCTGGGTGTGTGCCTAGACATGCCTGGTCGTCTCCCCAGTCACTTACCCCCTAGCATATTTCCTGTGGCCTAGGCTTCTTTTGAGTCCAACTAGGAGGGAGGTGCTGGCAGAGGCTGTCTCCACACTGCAAGGACTTGGAACTCAGACGGCCTGGTGAGAGGGAAGTGGGGAAGAACGGGTTGCATGCCCAACGCCTTTTTCTCCCAGAAGTCTCAGGGCAGTTGGGAGAGCAGGAGTCCCACTCTGCCCCTAGGTCGGCTCTGCCCCTTGACACGCAGGCTGTGCTGCTGGGGTGGCCGAGGATGTGCCTCACAGACTCCGGCTGACTCGAGCTCTCAGAAGGTGCAGGGCTCAGGAAACGACGTGTGCATGTGGTTCTTTCTTGGCCTGGGAGTGTGGACCTCCAAGGTTGACTCCAGGCTCAGGGGCAAGGGCCCAGAGAAAGGACCACCCCGATGTGCTTTTCTCCCGGCTTGGGAGCTGATTGCGCGACTTGCGGGAAAAACAAGCCTCCCTTTTGGTGGGAGGTGCGGCAGATGGCGAGAATGCTTGCAACCGGCCCTTTGAGGCAGCCGGGGAGGTCTTCATGCGGGAAAGGGGTGGTTCTGCTGAGAGGACCCACAGGCCAGGGGCAACACCCAGCATGGTCTCTGCCCTTGGCCAGGGTTGGCCAGACCTTCCGGGCCTCCGGGGCTGCTGCCCCATGAAGGGCACGCTGCGGGGAGTGTGTCCAGACATGCCTGGTGACCTCCCCAGTCTCTTTCCCCCTAGCGCATTTCCCCTGTGCTTGGCCTTATATGAGGCCTACTAGGAGGGGAGGTGCTGGCATGGGCTGTTATCACAAGCAAGAGCCTAGAGCTCAGACGGCCTGGTCACAGGGAAGTGCGGAGCAAGTGTGTGGATTCCCAAGGTCTCTTTGGCCCAGCAGCCACCAGCAAGGTGGGAGAGCAAAAGGCCCACTCTGCCCCTAGATCATCTGTGCCCCTTGACACACAGGCAGGCCTGCTGGGACTGCGGGGGACTTGTCTGACAGACTCAGGCTCAAACAAGTTCTCGGAAGGTGCAGGGGTCAGGAAGAAACGTATGCATGTGATTTTGCCTCTTCCTGGCAATGTGGATGTCCAAGCTTGACTCCAGGCTCACGGAATAGGGCCCAGAGCAAGGACCACCCCGAAGCGCTTTTCTCCCGGGCTGAAGAGTAGAGTGCGCGACTTGCGGGAAAAGCAGGCCTCCCTCGGCAGGGAGCGGCAGCAGTCTGGCAAGAACGCTTGCAAACCGGCCTTTGGAGGCATTGGGGAGGTCTTCCTGCGGGAAAGGGCCGGTTATGCACAGAGTCCCCACAGGCCATGGGAAGGACCCAGCAAGACCTCTGTCCATGGCCAGCCTTGCCCAGACCTCCCTGGCCTCCAGGGCGGCTGCCCCATGAAGGGGCTGGCTGCTGGGTGTGTGCCTAGACATGCCTGGTCGACTGCCAGTCACTTGCCCCCTAGCATATTTCCCCTGGCCTTGGATTCTTTTGAGTCCAACTCGGAGGGGAGGTGCTGGAAGAGGCTGTCTCCACACTGCAAGGACTTGGAGCTCAGACGGCCTGGTGAGAGGGAAGTGGGGAGCAACGGGTTGGATGCCCAAAGCCTCTTTTTCCCAGCAGCCTCAGGGCAGTTGGGAGAGCAAGAGGCCCACTCTGCCCCTAGGTCGGCTCTACCCCTTGACACACAGGCAGTCCTGCTGGGGCTGCAGAGGACATGTCTGACAGAGTCTGGCTCAACCAAGTCCTCGGAAGGTGCAGGGGGCGGGAACAAACGTATGCATGTGATTCTGCCTCTTCCTGGCAATGTGGATGTCCAAGCTCGACTCCAGGCTCAGGGGCAAGGGCCCAGACAAAGGACCACCCAGAAGCGCTTTTCTCCGGGCTTAAGAGCAGAGTGCGCGACTTGCGGGAAAAGCAGATCTCCCTCGGCAGGGAGCGGCAGCAATCTGGCGAGAATGCTTGCAAACCGACCTTTGGAAGCAGTTGGGGAGGTCGTCCTGCGGGAAAGGGCCGGTTCTGCTCAGAGTCCCCACAGGCCATGGGAAGGACCCCGCAAGACCCCTGTCCTTGGCCAGCCTTGCCCAGGCGTCCCTGGCCTCCGGGACTCCTGCCCCATGAAGGGGCACGCTGCGGGGTGTGTGTCTAGACATGCCTGGTCGCCTCCCCAGTCACTTACCCCTAGCATATTTCCCCTGGTCTAGGCCACTTTTGAGTCCAACTCGGAGGGAGGTGCTGGCAGAGACTGTCTCCTCACTGCAAGTACTTGGAGCTCAGACGGCCTGGTGAGAGGGAAGTGGGGAGCAACGGGTTGGATGCCCAAAGCCTCTTTCTCCCAGCAGCCTCAGGGCAGTTGGGAGAGCAAGAGGCCCACTCTGCCCCTAGGTCGGCTCTGCCCCTTGATACACAGGCATTCCTGCTGGGGCTGCGGAGGACATATGTGACAGACTCTGGCTCAACTAAGTCCTCGGTAGGTGCAGGGGGCAGGAACAAACGTATGCATATGATTCTGCCTCTTCCTGGCAATGTGGATGTCCAAGCTCAACTCCAGGCTCAGGGGCAAGGGCCCAGAGAAAGGACCACCCCGATGTGCTTTTCCCCGGCTTGGTAGCGGTTTGCGCGACTTGCGGGAAAAACAAGCCTCGCTTGGGGTCGGAAGTGCGGCAGCCTTCGAGAATGCTTGCAACCGGCCCTTTGAGGCAGCCGGGGAGGTCTTCATGCGGGAAAGGGGTGATTCTGCTGAGAGGACCCACAGGCCAGGGGCAGCAACTAGCATGGTCTCTGCCCTTGGCCAGGGTTGCCCAGAACTTACAGGCCTCTGGGGCTGCTGCCCCATGAAGGGCAGGCTGCGTGGAGTGTGTCCAGACATGCCTGGTTACCTCCCCAGTCTCTTACCCCCTAGCGCATTTCGCCTGTGGTTGGCCTAATTTAAGGCCTACTCGGAGGGGAGGTGCTGGAATGTGCTGTTTTCACACAGCAAGAGCCTGGAGCTCAGACGGTCTGGTTACTGGGAAGTGCGGAGCACGTGTGTGGATGCCCAAGGCCTCTTTGTCCCAGCAGTCTCCAGCAAGGTGGGAAAGCAAGACGCCCACTCTACCGTGGGTCAGCTCTGCCCCTTGAAACACAGGCAGTCCTGATCGGGCTGTGGAGGACATGTCTGACAGACTCTGGCTCAAACAAGTCCTCGGAATTTGCAGGGGGCAGGAACAAAATTATTCATGTGATTCTGCCTCTTCCTGGCAATGTGGATGTCCAAGCTTGACTCCAAGCTCAGGGAAAAGGTCCCAGAGCAAGGACCACCCCGAAGCGCTTTTCTCCCGGGCTGAAGAGCAGAGTGCGCGACTTGCGGGAAAAGCAGTCCTCCCTCGGCAGGGATCGGCAGCAGTCTGGCGAGAATGCTTTCAAACCGGCCTTTGGAGGCAATTGGGGAGGTCTTCCTGCGGAAAAGGGCCGGTTCTGCACAGAGTCCCGACAGGCCATGGGAAGGACCCAGCAAGACCTCTGTCCATGGCCAGCCTTGCCCAGACATCCCTGGCCTCCGGGGCTGCTGCCCCATGTGGGGCAGGCTGCTGGGTGTGTGCCTAGACATGCCTGGTCGCCTCCCCAGTCTCTTACCCCCTAGCATATTTCCTGTGGCCTAGGCTTCTTTTGAGTCCAACGAGGAGGGAGGTGCCGGAAGAAGCTGTCTCCACACTGCAAGGACTTGGAACTCAGACGGCCTGGTGAGAGGGAAGTGGGGAGCAACGGGTTTCATGCCCAACGCCTGTTTATCACAGCAGCCTCAGGGCAGCTGGGAGAGAAGGAGGCCCACTCTGCCCCTAGGTCGGCTCTGCCCCTTGACACACAGGCTGTGCTGCTGGGGTGGCCGAGGATGTGCCTCACAGACTCCAGCTGACTCGAGCTCTCGGAAGGTGCAGGGCTCAGGAAACGACGTGTGCATGTGGTTCTTTCTTTGCCTGGGAGTGTGGACCTCCAAGGTTGACTCCAGGCTCAGGGGCAAGGGCCCAGATAAAGGACCACCCCGATGTGCTTTTCTCCCGGCTTGGGAGCTGATTGCGCGACTTGCGGGAAAAAAAAGCCTCCCTCTTGGTGGGAGGTGCGGCAGACGGCGAGAATGCTTGCAAACGGCCCTTGGAGGCAGCCGGGGAGGTCTTCATGTGGGAAAGGGGTGGTTCTGCTTAGAGGACACACAGGCCAGGGGCAGCACCCAGCATGGTCTCTGCCCTTGGCCAGGGTTGCCCAGGACTTCCGGGCCTCCGGGGCAACTGCCACATGAAGAGCACACTCCGGGGAGTGTGTCCAGACATACCTGGTCACCTGCCCAGTCCCTTACCCCTTAGCGCATTTCCCCTGTGCTTGGCCTTATTTAAGGCCTACTCGGAGGGGAGGTCCTGGCATGGGCTGTTATCACACAGCAAGAGCCTGGAGCTCAGACGGCCTGGTCACAGGGAAGTGCGGAGCAAGTGTGTGGATTCTCAAGGCCTCTTTGGCCCAGCAGCCTCAGGGCAGCTGGGAGAGCAAGAGGCCCATTCTGCCTCTAGATCATCTCTGCCCCTTGACACACAGGCAGTCCTTCTGGCGCTGCGGAGGACATGACTGACAGACTCTGGCTCAATCAAGTCCTCGGAAGGTGCAGGGGGCAGTAACAAACGTATGCATGTGATTCTGCCTGTTCCTGGCACTGTGGATGTCCAAGCTTGACTCCAGGCTCAGGGCCAAGAGCCCAGATCAAGGACCACCCCGAAGCGCTTTTCTCCCGGGCTGAAGAGCAGAGTGCGCGACTTGCGGGAAAAGCAGTCCTCCCTCGGCAGGGAGCGGCAGCAGTCTGGCGAGAATGCTTGCAAACCGGTCTTTGGAGGCAATTGGGGAGGTCTTCCTGCGGGAAAGGGCCGGTTCTGCACAGAGTCCCCACAGGCCATGGGAAGGACCCAGCAAGACCTCTGTCCATGGCCAGCCTTGCCCAGACCTCCCTGGCCTCCGGGGCTGCTGCCCCATGAAGGGGCAGGCTGCTGGGTGTGTGACTAGACATCCCTGGTCACCTCCCAAGTCACTTACCCCCTAGCATATTTCCTGTGGCCTAGGCTTCCTTTGAGTCCAACTCGGAGGGAGGTGCTGGAAGATGCTGTCTCCACACTGCAAGGACTTGGAACTCAGACGGCCTGGTGAGAGGGAAGTGGGGAGCAACGGGTTGCATCCCCAACGCCTTTTTCTCCCAGAAGCCTCAGGGCATCTGGGAGAGCAGGAAGCCCACTCTGCCCCTAGGTCGGCTCTGCCCCTTGACACACAGGCTGTGCTGCTGGGGTGACCGAGGATGTGCCTCACAGACTCCGGCTGACTCGAGCTCTCGGAAGGTGCAGGGCTCAGGAAACAACGTGTGCATGTGGTTCTTTCTTTGCGTGGGAGTGTGGACCTCCAAGGTTGACTCCAGGCTCAGGGGCAGGGCCCAGAGAAAGGACCACCCCGATGTGCTTTTCTCCCGGCTGGGGAGCGGATTGCGCGACTTGCGGCAAAAACAAGCCTTCCTTTTGGTGGGAGGTGCGGCAGATGGCGAGAATGCTTGCAACCGGCCCTTGGAGGCAGCCGGGGAGGTCTTCATGCAGGAAAGGGGTGGTTCTGCTGAGAGGACCCACAGGCCAGGGGCAACACCCAGCATGGTCTCTGCCCTTGGCCAGGGTTGCCCAGTACTTCCGGGCCTCCGGGGCAGCTGCCACATGAAGAGCACACTGCGGGGAGTTTGTCCAGACATACCTGGTCACCTGCCCAGTCCCGTACCCCCTAGCGCATTTCCCCTGTGCCTGGCCTTATTCAAGGCCTACTCGGAGGGGAGGTGCTGGCATGGGCTGTTATCACACAGCAAGAGCCTGGAGCTCAGACGGCCTGATCACAGGGAAGTGCGGAGAAAGTGTGTGGATTCTCAAGGCCTCTTTGGCCCAGCAGCCTCAGGGCAGCTGGGAGAGCAAGAGGCCCATTCTGCCCCTAGATCATCTCTACCCCTTGACACAGAGGCAGTCCTTCTGGCGCTGCAGAGGACAGGTCTGACAGACTCTGGCTCAACCAGGTCATCGGAAGGTGCAGGGAGCAGGAACAAACGTATGCATGTGATTCTGCCTGTTCCTGGCACTGTGGATGTCCAAGCTTGACTCCAGGCTCAGGGGCAAGGGCCCAGAGAAAGGACCACCCCGAAGTGCGTTTCTCCCGGGCTTAAGTGCAGAGTGCGCGACTTGCGGGATACGCAGATCTCCCACGGCAGGGAGCAGCAGCAGTCTGGCGAGAATGCTTTCAAACCGGCCTTGGGAGGCAGTTGGGGAGGTCTTCCTCCGGGAAAGGGCCGGTTCTGCACAGAGTCCCCACAGGCCATGGGGAGGACCCAGCAAGACCCCTGTCCTTGGCCAGCCTTGCCCAGACCTCCCTGGCCTCCGGGGCTCCTGCCCCATGAAGGGGTATGTTTCAGGGTGTGTGTCTAGATTTGCCTCGTTGACTCGCCAATTACTTACCCCCTAGCATATTTCCGCTGGCCTAGGCCTCTTTTGAGTCCAACTCGGACAGGGTGTGCTGGCAGAAGCTGTCTCCACACTGCAAGGACTTGGAGCTCAGACGGCCTGGTGAGAGGGAAGTGGGGATTCACGGGTTGCATGCCCAAAGCCTTTTTATCCCAGCAGCCTCAGGGCAGCCGGGAGAGCAAGAGGTCCACTCTGCCCTTAGGTCAGATCTGCCCCTTGACACACAGGCTGTGCTGCTGGGGTGGCCGACGATGTGCCTCACAGACTCCGGATCACTCGAGCTCTCGGAAGGTGCAGGGCTCAGGAAACGACGTGTGCATGTGGTTCTTTCTCGGCCTGGGAGTTTGGACCTCCAAGGTTGACTCCAGGCTCAGGGGCAAGGGCCCAGTGAAAGGACCACCCGGATGTGCTTTTCCCCCGGCTTGGGAGCGGATTGCGCGACTTGCGGGAAAAACAGGCCTCCCTTTGGGTGGGAGGTGCAGCAGCCGGCGAGAATGCTTGCAACCGGCCCTTGGAGGCAGCCGGGGAGGTCTTCATGCGGGAAAGGGGTGGTTCTGCTGAGAGGACCCACAGGCCAGGGGCAGCACCCAGCATGGTCTCTGCCCTTGGCCAGGGTTGCCCAGACCTTCCGGGCCTCCGGGGCTGCTGCCCCATGAAGGGCACGCTGCGGGGAGTGTGTCCAGACATGCCTGGTGACCTCCCCAGTCTCTTACCCCCTAGCGCATTTCCCCTGTGCTTGGCCTTATATGAGGCCTACTAGGAGGGGAGGTGCTGGCATGGGCTGTTATCACAAGCAAGAGCCTAGAGCTCAGACGGCCTGGTCACAGGGAAGTGCGGAGCAAGTGTGTGGATTCCCAAGGTCTCTTTGGCCCAGCAGCCACCAGCAAGGTGGGAGAGCAAAAGGCCCACTCTGCCCCTAGATCATCTGTGCCCCTTGACACACAGGCAAGCCTGCTGGGACTGCGGAGGACTTGTCTGACAGACTCAGGCTCAAACAAGTTCTCGGAAGGTGCAGGGGGCAGGAAAAAACGTATGCATGTGATTCTGCCTCTTCCTGGCAATGTGGATGTCCAAGCTTGACTCCAGGCTCACGGAATAGGGCCCAGAGCAAGGACCACCCCGAAGCGCTTTTCTCCCGGGCTGAAGAGCAGAGTGCGCGACTTGCGGGAAAAGCAGGCCTCCCTCGGCAGGGAGCGGCAGCAGTCTGGCAAGAACGCTTGCAAACCGGCCTTTGGAGGCATTGGGGAGGTCTTCCTGCGGGAAAGGGCCGGTTATGCACAGAGTCCCCACAGGCCATGGGAAGGACCCAGCAAGACCTCTGTCCATGGCCAGCCTTGCCGAGACCTCCCTGGTCTCCGGGGCTGCTGCCCCATGAAGGGGCTGGCTGCTGGCTGTGTGCCTAGACATGCCTGGTCGACTGCCAGTCACTTTCCCCCTAGCATATTTCCCCTGGCCTAGGATTCTTTTGAGTCCAACTCGGAGGGGAGGTGCTAGAAGAGGCTGTCTCCACACTGCAAGGACTTGGAGCTCAGACTGCCTGGTGAGAGGGAAGTGGGGAGCAACGGGTTGGATGCCCAAAGCCTCTTTTTCCCAGCAGCCTCAGGGCAGTTGGGAGAGCAAGAGGTCCACTCTGCCCCTAGGTCGGCTCTACCCCTTGACACACAGGCAGTCCTGCTGGAGCTGCAGAGGATTTGTCTGACAGAGTCTGGCTCAACCAAGTCCTCGGAAGGTGCAGGGGGCGGGAACAAACGTATGCATGTGATTCTGCCTCTTCCTGGCAATGTGGATGTCCAAGCTCGACTCCAGGCTCAGGGGCAAGGGCCCAGACAAAGGACCACCCAGAAGCGCTTTTCTCCCGGGCTGAAGAGCAGAGTGCGCGACTTGCGGGAAAAGCAGTCCTCCCTCGGCAGGGAGCGGCAGCAGTCTGGCGAGAATGCTTGCAAACCGGCCTTTGGAGGCAATTGGGGAGGTCTTCCTGCGGGAAAGGGCCGGTTCTGCACAGAGTCCCCACAGGCCATGGGAAGGACCCAGCAAGACCTCTGTCCATGGCCAGCCTTGCCCAGACCTCCCTGGCCTCCGGGGCTGCTGCCCCATGAAGGGGCAGGCTGCTGGGTGTGAGCCTAGACATGCCTGGTCGCCTCCCCAGTCACTTACCCCCTAGCATATTTCCTGTGGCCTAGGCCTCTTTTGAGTCCAAATCGGAGGGAGGTGCTGGAAGAGGATGTCTCCACACTGCAAGGACTTGGAGCTCAGACGGCCTGGTGAGAGGGAAGTGGGGATTCACGGGTTGCATGCCCAAAGCCTTTTTATCCCAGCAGCCTCAGGGCAGCCGGGAGAGCAAGAGGTCCACTCTGCCCTTAGGTCAGATCTGCCCCTTGACACACAGGCTGTGCTGCTGGGGTGGCCGACGATGTGCCTCACAGACTCCGGATCACTCGAGCTCTCGGAAGGTGCAGGGCTCAGGAAACGACGTGTGCATGTGGTTCTTTCTCGGCCTGGGAGTTTGGACCTCCAAGGTTGACTCCAGGCTCAGGGGCAAGGGCCCAGTGAAAGGACCACCCGGATGTGCTTTTCCCCCGGCTTGGGAGCGGATTGCGCGACTTGCGGGAAAAACAAGCCTCCCTTTGGGTGGGAGGTGCAGCAGCCGGCGAGAATGCTTGCAACCGGCCCTTGGAGGCAGCCGGGGAGGTCTTCATGCGGGAAAGGGGTGGTTCTGCTGAGAGGACCCACAGGCCAGGGGCAGCACCCAGCATGGTCTCTGCCCTTGGCCAGGGTTGCCCAGACCTTCCGGGCCTCCGGGGCTGCTGCCCCATGAAGGGCACGCTGCGGGGAGTGTGTCCAGACATGCCTGGTGACCTCCCCAGTCTCTTACCCCCTAGCGCATTTCCCCTGTGCTTGGCCTTATATGAGGCCTACTAGGAGGGGAGGTGCTGGCATGGGCTGTTATCACAAGCAAGAGCCTAGAGCTCAGACGGCCTGGTCACAGGGAAGTGCGGAGCAAGTGTGTGGATTCCCAAGGTCTCTTTGGCCCAGCAGCCACCAGCAAGGTGGGAGAGTAAAAGGCCCACTCTGCCCCTAGATCATCTGTGCCCCTTGACACACAGGCAAGCCTGCTGGGACTGCGGAGGACTTGTCTGACAGACTCAGGCTCAAACAAGTTCTCGGAAGGTGCAGGGGGCAGGAAAAAACGTATGCATGTGATTCTGCCTCTTCCTGGCAATGTGGATGTCCAAGCTTGACTCCAGGCTCACGGAATAGGGCCCAGAGCAAGGACCACCCCGAAGCGCTTTTCTCCCGGGCTGAAGAGCAGAGTGCGCGACTTGCGGGAAAAGCAGGCCTCCCTCGGCAGGGAGCGGCAGCAGTCTGGCAAGAACGCTTGCAAACCGGCCTTTGGAGGCATTGGGGAGGTCTTCCTGCGGGAAAGGGCCGGTTATGCACAGAGTCCCCACAGGCCATGGGAAGGACCCAGCAAGACCTCTGTCCATGGCCAGCCTTGCCGAGACCTCCCTGGTCTCCGGGGCTGCTGCCCCATGAAGGGGCTGGCTGCTGGCTGTGTGCCTAGACATGCCTGGTCGACTGCCAGTCACTTTCCCCCTAGCATATTTCCCCTGGCCTAGGATTCTTTTGAGTCCAACTCGGAGGGGAGGTGCTAGAAGAGGCTGTCTCCACACTGCAAGGACTTGGAGCTCAGACTGCCTGGTGAGAGGGAAGTGGGGAGCAACGGGTTGGATGCCCAAAGCCTCTTTTTCCCAGCAGCCTCAGGGCAGTTGGGAGAGCAAGAGGTCCACTCTGCCCCTAGGTCGGCTCTACCCCTTGACACACAGGCAGTCCTGCTGGAGCTGCAGAGGATTTGTCTGACAGAGTCTGGCTCAACCAAGTCCTCGGAAGGTGCAGGGGGCGGGAACAAACGTATGCATGTGATTCTGCCTCTTCCTGGCAATGTGGATGTCCAAGCTCGACTCCAGGCTCAGGGGCAAGGGCCCAGACAAAGGACCACCCAGAAGCGCTTTTCTCCCGGGCTGAAGAGCAGAGTGCGCGACTTGCGGGAAAAGCAGTCCTCCCTCGGCAGGGAGCGGCAGCAGTCTGGCGAGAATGCTTGCAAACCGGCCTTTGGAGGCAATTGGGGAGGTCTTCCTGCGGGAAAGGGCCGGTTCTGCACAGAGTCCCCACAGGCCATGGGAAGGACCCAGCAAGACCTCTGTCCATGGCCAGCCTTGCCCAGACCTCCCTGGCCTCCGGGGCTGCTGCCCCATGAAGGGGCAGGCTGCTGGGTGTGAGCCTAGACATGCCTGGTCGCCTCCCCAGTCACTTACCCCCTAGCATATTTCCTGTGGCCTAGGCCTCTTTTGAGTCCAACTCGGAGGGAGGTGCTGGAAGAGGATGTCTCCACACTGCAAGGACTTGGAACTCAGACGGCCTGGTGAGAGGGAAGTGGGGAGCAACGGGTGGCATGCCCAACGCCTTTTTGTCCCAGCAGCCTCAGGGCAGCTGGGAGAGCAGGAGGCCCACTCTGCCCCTAGGTCGGCTCTGCCCCTTGACACACAGGCTGTGCTGCTGGGGTGGCCGAGGATGTGCCTCACAGACTCCGGCTGACTCGAGCTCTCGGAAGGTGCAGGGCTCAGGAAACGACGTGTGCATGTGGTTCTTTCTTGGCCTGGGAGTGTGGACCTCCAAGGTTGACTCCAGGCTCAGGGGCAAGGGCCCAGAGAAAGGACCACCCCGATGTGCTTTTCTCCCGGCTTGGGAGCTGATTGCGCGACTTGCGGGAAAAAAAAGCCTCCCTCTTGGTGGGAGGTGCGGCAGACGGCGAGAATGCTTGCAAACGGCCCTTGGAGGCAGCCGGGGAGGTCTTCATGTGGGAAAGGGGTGGTTCTGCTTAGAGGACACACAGGCCAGGGGCAGCACCCAGCATGGTCTCTGCCCTTGGCCAGGGTTGCCCAGGACTTCCGGGCCTCCGGGGCAACTGCCACATGAAGAGCACACTCCGGGGAGTGTGTCCAGACATACCTGGTCACCTGCCCAGTCCCTTACCCCCTAGCGCATTTCCCCTGTGCTTGGCCTTATTTAAGGCCTACTCGGAGGGGAGGTCCTGGCATGGGCTGTTATCACACAGCAAGAGCCTGGAGCTCAGACGGCCTGGTCACAGGGAAGTGCGGAGCAAGTGTGTGGATTCTCAAGGCCTCTTTGGCCCAGCAGCCTCAGGGCAGCTGGGAGAGCAAGAGGCCCATTCTGCCTCTAGATCATCTCTGCCCCTTGACACACAGGCAGTCCTTCTGGCGCTGCGGAGGACATGACTGACAGACTCTGGCTCAATCAAGTCCTCGGAAGGTGCAGGGGGCAGTAACAAACGTATGCATGTGATTCTGCCTGTTCCTGGCACTGTGGATGTCCAAGCTTGACTCCAGGCTCAGGGCCAAGAGCCCAGATCAAGGACCACCCCGAAGCGCTTTTCTCCCGGGCTGAAGAGCAGAGTGCGCGACTTGCGGGAAAAGCAGTCCTCCCTCGGCAGGGAGCGGCAGCAGTCTGGCGAGAATGCTTTCAAACTGGTCTTTGGAGGCAATTGGGGAGGTCTTCCTGCGGGAAAGGGCCGGTTCTGCACAGAGTCCCCACAGGCCATGGGAAGGACCCAGCAAGACCTCTGTCCATGGCCAGCCTTGCCCAGACCTCCCTGGCCTCCGGGGCTGCTGCTCCATGAAGGGGCAGGCTGCTGGGTGTGTGACTAGACATCCCTGGTCACCTCCCAAGTCACTTACCCCCTAGCATATTTCCTGTGGCCTAGGCTTCCTTTGAGTCCAACTCGGAGGGAGGTGCTGGAAGATGCTGTCTCCACACTGCAAGGACTTGGAACTCAGACGGCCTGGTGAGAGGGAAGTGGGGAGCAACGGGTTGCATCCCCAACGCCTTTTTCTCCCAGAAGCCTCAGGGCATCTGGGAGAGCAGGAAGCCCACTCTGCCCCTAGGTCGGCTCTGCCCCTTGACACACAGGCTGTGCTGCTGGGGTGACCGAGGATGTGCCTCACAGACTCCGGCTGACTCGAGCTCTCGGAAGGTGCAGGGCTCAGGAAACAACGTGTGCATGTGGTTCTTTCTTTGCGTGGGAGTGTGGACCTCCAAGGTTGACTCCAGGCTCAGGGGCAGGGCCCAGAGAAAGGACCACCCCGATGTGCTTTTCTCCCGGCTGGGGAGCGGATTGCGCGACTTGCGGCAAAAACAAGCCTTCCTTTTGGTGGGAGGTGCGGCAGATGGCGAGAATGCTTGCAACCGGCCCTTGGAGGCAGCCGGGGAGGTCTTCATGCAGGAAAGGGGTGGTTCTGCTGAGAGGACCCACAGGCCAGGGGCAACACCCAGCATGGTCTCTGCCCTTGGCCAGGGTTGCCCAGTACTTCCGGGCCTCCGGGGCAGCTGCCACATGAAGAGCACACTGCGGGGAGTTTGTCCAGACATACCTGGTCACCTGCCCAGTCCCGTACCCCCTAGCGCATTTCCCCTGTGCCTGGCCTTATTCAAGGCCTACTCGGAGGGGAGGTGCTGGCATGGGCTGTTATCACACAGCAAGAGCCTGGAGCTCAGACGGCCTGATCACAGGGAAGTGCGGAGAAAGTGTGTGGATTCTCAAGGCCTCTTTGGCCCAGCAGCCTCAGGGCAGCTGGGAGAGCAAGAGGCCCATTCTGCCCCTAGATCATCTCTACCCCTTGACACAGAGGCAGTCCTTCTGGCGCTGCAGAGGACAGGTCTGACAGACTCTGGCTCAACCAGGTCATCGGAAGGTGCAGGGAGCAGGAACAAACGTATGCATGTGATTCTGCCTGTTCCTGGCACTGTGGATGTCCAAGCTTGACTCCAGGCTCAGGGGCAAGGGCCCAGAGAAAGGACCACCCCGAAGTGCGTTTCTCCCGGGCTTAAGTGCAGAGTGCGCGACTTGCGGGATACGCAGATCTCCCACGGCAGGGAGCAGCAGCAGTCTGGCGAGAATGCTTTCAAACCGGCCTTGGGAGGCAGTTGGGGAGGTCTTCCTCCGGGAAAGGGCCGGTTCTGCACAGAGTCCCCACAGGCCATGGGGAGGACCCAGCAAGACCCCTGTCCTTGGCCAGCCTTGCCCAGACCTCCCTGGCCTCCGGGGCTCCTGCCCCATGAAGGGGTATGTTTCAGGGTGTGTGTCTAGATTTGCCTCGTTGACTCGCCAATTACTTACCCCCTAGCATATTTCCGCTGGCCTAGGCCTCTTTTGAGTCCAACTCGGACAGGGTGTGCTGGCAGAAGCTGTCTCCACACTGCAAGGACTTGGAGCTCAGACGGCCTGGTGAGAGGGAAGTGGGGATTCACGGGTTGCATGCCCAAAGCCTTTTTATCCCAGCAGCCTCAGGGCAGCCGGGAGAGCAAGAGGTCCACTCTGCCCTTAGGTCAGATCTGCCCCTTGACACACAGGCTGTGCTGCTGGGGTGGCCGACGATGTGCCTCACAGACTCCGGATCACTCGAGCTCTCGGAAGGTGCAGGGCTCAGGAAACGACGTGTGCATGTGGTTCTTTCTCGGCCTGGGAGTTTGGACCTCCAAGGTTGACTCCAGGCTCAGGGGCAAGGGCCCAGTGAAAGGACCACCCGGATGTGCTTTTCCCCCGGCTTGGGAGCGGATTGCGCGACTTGCGGGAAAAACAAGCCTCCCTTTGGGTGGGAGGTGCAGCAGCCGGCGAGAATGCTTGCAACCGGCCCTTGGAGGCAGCCGGGGAGGTCTTCATGCGGGAAAGGGGTGGTTCTGCTGAGAGGACCCACAGGCCAGGGGCAGCACCCAGCATGGTCTCTGCCCTTGGCCAGGGTTGCCCAGACCTTCCGGGCCTCCGGGGCTGCTGCCCCATGAAGGGCACGCTGCGGGGAGTGTGTCCAGACATGCCTGGTGACCTCCCCAGTCTCTTACCCCCTAGCGCATTTCCCCTGTGCTTGGCCTTATATGAGGCCTACTAGGAGGGGAGGTGCTGGCATGGGCTGTTATCACAAGCAAGAGCCTAGAGCTCAGACGGCCTGGTCACAGGGAAGTGCGGAGCAAGTGTGTGGATTCCCAAGGTCTCTTTGGCCCAGCAGCCACCAGCAAGGTGGGAGAGCAAAAGGCCCACTCTGCCCCTAGATCATCTGTGCCCCTTGACACACAGGCAAGCCTGCTGGGACTGCGGAGGACTTGTCTGACAGACTCAGGCTCAAACAAGTTCTCGGAAGGTGCAGGGGGCAGGAAAAAACGTATGCATGTGATTCTGCCTCTTCCTGGCAATGTGGATGTCCAAGCTTGACTCCAGGCTCACGGAATAGGGCCCAGAGCAAGGACCACCCCGAAGCGCTTTTCTCCCGGGCTGAAGAGCAGAGTGCGCGACTTGCGGGAAAAGCAGGCCTCCCTCGGCAGGGAGCGGCAGCAGTCTGGCAAGAACGCTTGCAAACCGGCCTTTGGAGGCATTGGGGAGGTCTTCCTGCGGGAAAGGGCCGGTTATGCACAGAGTCCCCACAGGCCATGGGAAGGACCCAGCAAGACCTCTGTCCATGGCCAGCCTTGCCGAGACCTCCCTGGCCTCCGGGGCTGCTGCCCCATGAAGGGGCTGGCTGCTGGCTGTGTGCCTAGACATGCCTGGTCGACTGCCAGTCACTTTCCCCCTAGCATATTTCCCCTGGCCTAGGATTCTTTTGAGTCCAACTCGGAGGGGAGGTGCTAGAAGAGGCTGTCTCCACACTGCAAGGACTTGGAGCTCAGACTGCCTGGTGAGAGGGAAGTGGGGAGCAACGGGTTGGATGCCCAAAGCCTCTTTTTCCCAGCAGCCTCAGGGCAGTTGGGAGAGCAAGAGGTCCACTCTGCCCCTAGGTCGGCTCTACCCCTTGACACACAGGCAGTCCTGCTGGAGCTGCAGAGGATTTGTCTGACAGAGTCTGGCTCAACCAAGTCCTCGGAAGGTGCAGGGGGCGGGAACAAACGTATGCATGTGATTCTGCCTCTTCCTGGCAATGTGGATGTCCAAGCTCGACTCCAGGCTCAGGGGCAAGGGCCCAGACAAAGGACCACCCAGAAGCGCTTTTCTCCCGGGCTGAAGAGCAGAGTGCGCGACTTGCGGGAAAAGCAGTCCTCCCTCGGCAGGGAGCGGCAGCAGTCTGGCGAGAATGCTTGCAAACCGGCCTTTGGAGGCAATTGGGGAGGTCTTCCTGCGGGAAAGGGCCGGTTCTGCACAGAGTCCCCACAGGCCATGGGAAGGACCCAGCAAGACCTCTGTCCATGGCCAGCCTTGCCCAGACCTCCCTGGCCTCCGGGGCTGCTGCCCCATGAAGGGGCAGGCTGCTGGGTGTGAGCCTAGACATGCCTGGTCGCCTCCCCAGTCACTTACCCCCTAGCATATTTCCTGTGGCCTAGGCCTCTTTTGAGTCCAACTCGGAGGGAGGTGCTGGAAGAGGATGTCTCCACACTGCAAGGACTTGGAACTCAGACGGCCTGGTGAGAGGGAAGTGGGGAGCAACGGGTGGCATGCCCAACGCCTTTTTGTCCCAGCAGCCTCAGGGCAGCTGGGAGAGCAGGAGGCCCACTCTGCCCCTAGGTCGGCTCTGCCCCTTGACACACAGGCTGTGCTGCTGGGGTGGCCGAGGATGTGCCTCACAGACTCCGGCTGACTCGAGCTCTCGGAAGGTGCAGGGCTCAGGAAACGACGTGTGCATGTGGTTCTTTCTTGGCCTGGGAGTGTGGACCTCCAAGGTTGACTCCAGGCTCAGGGGCAAGGGCCCAGAGAAAGGACCACCCCGATGTGCTTTTCTCCCGGCTTGGGAGCTGATTGCGCGACTTGCGGGAAAAACAAGCCTCCCTTTGGTGGGAGGTGCGGCAGACGGCGAGAATGCTTGCAACCGGCCCTTGGAGGCAGCCGGGGAGGTCTTCATGCGGGAAAGGGGTGGTTCTGCTGAGAGGACCCACAGGCCAGGGGCAACACCCAGCATGGTCTCTGCCCTTGGCCAGGGTTGCCCAGACCTTCCGGGCCTCCGGGGCTGCTGCCCCATGAAGGGCACGCTGCAGGGAGTTTGTCCAGACATGCTTGGTGAACTCCGCAGTCTCTTACCCCCTAGCACATTTCCCCTGTGCTTGGCCTTATATGAGGCCTACTAGGAGGGGAGGTGCTGGCATGGGCTGTTATCACAAGCAAGAGCCTAGAGCTCAGACGGCCTGGTCACAGGGAAGTGCGGAGCAAGTGTGTGGATTCCCAAGGCCTCTTTGGCCCAGCAGCCACCAGCAACGTGGGAGAGCAAAAGGCCCACTCTGCCCCTAGATCATCTGTGCCCCTTGACACACAGGCAGGCCTCCTGGGACTGCGGAGGACTTGTCTGACAGACTCAGGCTCAAACAAGTTCTCGGAAGGTGCAGGGGGCAGGAAGAAACGTATGCATGTGATTCTGCCTCTTCCTGGCAATGTGGATGTCCAAGCTTGACTCCAGGCTCACGGAATAGGGCCCAGAGCAAGGCCCACCCCGAAGCGCTTTTCTCCCGGGCTTAAGAGCAGAGTGCTCGACTTGCGGGAAAAGCAGGCCTCATTCGGCAGGGAGCGGCAGCAATCTGGCGAGAATGCTTGCAAACCGGCCTTTGGAGGCAGTTGGGGAGGTCGTCTGTTTTTCCCGCAAGTCGCGCAATCCGCTCCCAAGCCGGGGAAAAGCACATCGGTGTGGTCCTTTCTCTGGGCCCTTGCCCCTGAGCCTGGAGTCGAGCTTGGACATCCACATTGCCAGGAAGAGGCAGAATCACATACATACGTTTGTTCCTGCCCCCTGCACCTACCAAAGACTTAGTTGAGCCAGAGTCTGTCACATAGGTCCTCCGCCGCCCCAGCAGGAATGCCTGTGTATCAAGGGGCAGAGCCGACCTAGGGGCAGAGTGGGCCTCTTGCTCTCCCAACTGCCCTGAGGCTGCTGGGAGAAAGAGGCTTTGGGCATCCAACACGTTGCTCCCCACTTCCCTCTCACCAGGCAGTCTGAGCTCCAAGTCCTTGCAGTGTGGAGACAGCCTCTGCCAGCACCTCCTTCCGAGTTGGACTCAAAAGTGGCCTAGACCAGGGGAAATGAGCTAGGGGGTGAGGGACTGTGGAGGTGACCAGGCATGTCTGGACACACTACCCGCAGTGTGCTCTTCATGTGGCAGCTGCCCTGGAGGCCTGGAAGGTCTGGGCAACCCTGGCCAAGGGCAGAGACCTTGCTGGGTGCTGCCCCTGGCCTGTGGGTCCTCTCAGCAGAACCACCCCTTTCCCGCATGAAGACCTCCCCGGCTGCCTCCAAGGGCAGGTTGCAAGCATTCTCGCCGGCTGCCGCACCTCCCACCCCAAGGGAAGCTTGTTTTTCCCGCAAGTCGTGCAATCAGCTCCCAAGCCGGGAGAAAAGCACATCGGGGTGGTCCTTTCTCTGGGCCCTTGCCCCTGAGCCTTGAGTCGAGCTTGGACATCCACATTGCAGGAAGAGGCAGAATCACATGCATACGTTTGTTCCTGCCCCCTGCACCTTCCGAGGACTTGGTTGAGCCAGAGTCTGTCAGACATGTCCTCCGCAGCCCCAGCAGGAATGCCTGTGTATCAAGGGGCAGAGCCGACCTAGGGGCAGAGTGGGCCTCTTGCTCTCCCAACTGCCCTGAGGCTGCTGGGAGAAAGAGGCTTTGGGCATCCAACCCGTTGCTCCCCACTTCCCTCTCAAAAGGCCATCTGACCTCCAAGTCCTTGCAGTGTGGAGACAGCCTCTGCCAGCACCTCCCTCCGAGTTGGACTCAAAAGTGGCCTAGATCAGGGGAAATATGCTAGGGGTAAGTGACTGGGGAGGCGACCAGGCATGTCTAGACACACACCCTGCAGCCTGCCCCTTCATGGGGCAGCAACCTGGAGGCCAGCGAGGTCTGGGCAAGGCTGGCCAAGGACAGGGGTCTTGCTGGATCCTTCCCATGGCCTGTGGGGACTCTGTGCAGAACCGGTCATTTCCCGCAGGAAGATCTCCCCAACTGCCTCCAAAGGCCGGTTTGCAAGCATTCTCACCAGACTGCTGCCGCTTGATGCCGAGGGAAATTTGGTTTCCCGCAAGTCGCGCACTCTGCTCTTAAGCCCTGGAGAAAAGCGCTTCGGGGTGGTACTTTTTCTGGGCCCTTGTCCCTGACCCTGGAGTCAAGCTTGGACATCCACA
This sequence comes from Muntiacus reevesi, assembly GCF_963930625.1. Classification (NCBI taxonomy): domain Eukaryota; kingdom Metazoa; phylum Chordata; class Mammalia; order Artiodactyla; family Cervidae; genus Muntiacus; species Muntiacus reevesi. The sequence goes on along the minus strand of NW_027078029.1, from coordinate 855,819 downwards.
TTACCAGGAAGAGGCAGAATCACATGCATACGTTTGTTGCTGCCCCCTGCACCTTCCGAGGGCTTGGTTGAGCCAGAGTCTGTCAGACATGTCCTCCTCTGCCCCAGCAGGACTGCCTGTGTGTCAATGGGCAGAGCCCACATAGGGGCAGAGTGGGCCTCGATGAGGGAATTACGGCCAGCAGACGAGAGATCTTGCAAACAGGCCTTTGGAGTCTGCTGGTGAGGTCTTCCAACGGCAGAGTCCTGGTTCTGCTCAAAGGCCCCAAAGGCCACGGGCAGGTTCCATCATGGACCCTGACCCCGAACAGCCATGACCAGACCTTCCTGGCCTCCGGGGGTACTGCCTCACCAAAGGGCAGGTGGCGGGGAGTTGTTCAGGCATGCCCAGACACCTCCCCAGGATCATTCCCTGAGCGCCTTTCCCATGGTTCCTAGGCCTCGTTTGAGGCCTATTTGGAGGGGAGGTTTATGCCAGGGGCTCTCTCCACACTGCAAGTGACTCGAGCCCGGAGGGTGTGGTGAGAGGGAAGAAGTCAGCAAGGGGGTCGATGCGCAAGGCCTCTTTGTCCCAGAAGCCTCAGGGCAGCAGGTTGAGCATGTGGCCCTCAGTGACCCTAGGTCGGCCCTGCCCCTTGACACACAGGCACTGCTACTGGGCTTCCCCAGGAGCTGCCTAATGACTGTGGCTCTCCCGAGCTCTCTGACGCTGCAGAGGGCCGGAAGATACGTGTGCATGTGGTTCTGCCTTGGCCTGTTAGTGTGGAGCCCCTAGCTGTCTCCCAGGGTCAGGGGCAAAGGCCAGAGGGAGGAACATCCCGAAGCGCTTTTCTCCCAGGCATGGAAGCAGAGTGTGCGGCTTGCGGGAATTCCGGGCCTCCCTCGGTTAGGGAGAGGACGCCAGCCTGTGAGAGTGCTTGCAAACCGGCCTTTGGAGGCTGCTGGTGAGGTGTTCCAATGGCACAGTGCTGGTTCTGCTCAGAGGCCCCACAGGCCAGGGGCAGGCCCCAGCAAGGACCTGCCCCAGGACAGCCTTGCCCAGACCTTCCTGGCCTCTGCGTGTACTGCCCCACGAAGTTTATGGCGGTAAGGAGTGTGGCCAGACATGCTGAGGAGCCTCCCCAGTCTCATTCCTTACTACTATTCTCAAGATACCTTGGCCTCATTTCAGGTCTATTTGGAGGGGACGTTTCTGGCAGGGCCTCTTTCCACACTACAAGGGACTGGAGCCTGGACGGCCTGGTCAGAGGGAAGAGGCCAGCAATGGGGTCGATGTACAAGCCATCTTTGTCCCAAGAGCCTCAGGGCAGCAGGGTGAGCAACTGGCCCTCACTGCCTCTAGGTCGGCCCTGCCCCATCACACACATGTGCTGCTGGTCTTGGCCAGGTGCTGACAGACAGACTCTTTCTCTCCCAAGCTCTCTGACGGTGCAGGGGGCAGGAAGAGACGTGTGCATGTGGTTCTGCCTTGGCCTGGGTGTGTGGAGCCCGTAGCTGGCCCCAGGCCTAGGGGCAAGCGGCTGAGAGCGGACGAACAAGATGTGCTATTTTTCTGGTCTTGGGAACAGAGTGCGTGGATTGCGGGAAACGTGGGTCTCACTGGGTGAGGGAGAGGACGCCAGCCTGTGAGAGTGCTTGCAAACCAGCCTTTGGAGGCTGCCGATGAGGTATTCCAGCAGCAGAGTGCTGGTTGTTCTCAGACGCCCCACATTCCAGGGGCAGGTCCCAGCATGGACACTTCCCCAGGCCAGTCTTGACCAGACCTTCCTGTCCTTTGGGGTTAGTGCCCCACGAAGGCGCAGGCTGTGGGAAGTGTGTCCAGACATGCTCAGGCACCTCCCCAGGATCCTTCGCTGAGCACTTTTCCCCTGGTGCCTAGGCCGCATTTGAGGCCTACTTAGAGGGGTGTTTTCTGGCAGGGGCTCTCTCCACAGTGCTCGGGCCTGGAGCATGGACACCATGGTCAGATGGAAGAGGCCAGCAAGGGGGTCGATGCCGAAGGCCTCTTTGGCCCAGCAGCCTCAGGGCAGCAGGAAGAGCAAGTGGCCCACTGTGCCCCTAGTTTCGCCCTACACCTTCACACACAGGTCGTGCTGCTGGGTTTGCCCATGACCTGCCTGACATTCTCTGGCTCACCCGAGCTCTCTGATGGTGCAGGGGGCAGGAAGACTCGTGTGCATGTGGTTCTGCCTTGGCCTGGGAGTTTGGAGCCCCTAGCTGTCTCCCAGGCTCAGGGGCAAGGCCCTGAGAGGGGACCACTGAAGTGCTATTGTCCTGGGCTTTTAAGCAGAGTGGGTGGCTTGCGGAAATTGCGGGCCTCCCTCGGTGACGGAGAGGTTGCCAGCTGGAAAGAGGACTTGCAACCCGGCCTTTGGAGGCTGCCGGTGATGTCTTCCAGCGGCACAGTGCTGGTTCTGCACAGAGGATCCACAGGCCAGTGGCAGGTCCCAGCACCGACCCTGACCCAGGCCAGCCTTGACCAGACCTACCTGGCCTCTGAGCATACTGTCTCACGAAGGGGCAGGCGGTGGGGAGTGTGTCCAGACATGCCCAGGCACCTCCCCAGGCTCATTCCCTGAGTCCCTTTCCCATGTTTCCTAGGCCTCATTTGAGGCCTACTTGGAGGGGAGGTCTCTGGCAGGGCCTCTCTCCACACTGCAAGGACTGGAGCTCGGATGGCCTGGTCAGAGGGAAGACGCCAGCAAGGGGGTTGACGCCCAAGGCCTCTTTGTCCCAGGAGGCTCAGGGCAGCAGGAAGAGCAAGTGTCCCACTGTGCCCCTAGGTTGGCCCTGCCCCATCACACATAGGTGCTGCTTCTGGGCTTGTCCAGGAGCTGCCTGACAGACTCTTGCTCACCCAAGCTCTCTGACGGTGCAGGGAGCAGGAAAAGACGTGTGCATGTGGTTCTGTCTTGGCCTGGGAGTGTGGAGCCCCTAGCAGGCCCCCAGGCTCATTGGCAATGGTCCTGAGAGAGGACCACCTCGAAGCACTATTCTCCTGGGCCTGGGGCCAGAGTGTGGTGCTTGTGGGAATCGCTTGTCTCCCTCGGGGAGAGTGCTTGCAAACTGGCCTATGGAGACAGGTGGGGAGGTCTTCCAGCAGCAGAGTTCTGGTTCTGGTCAAAGGGCCCACAGGTCAAGGGCAGGTTTCAGCATGGACCCTGCCCCAGGCCAGCCTTGTACAGAACTTCCTGGCTTCCGGGGGAACTGCCTCACGAAGGGGCAGGCTGCGGGGAGTGTGTCCATGCATGCCCAGTCGCCTCCACAGGCTCATTCCATTAGCGCCTTTTCCCTGGTGCCTAGGTCTCATTTGAGCCCTACTTGGAGGGGAGGTTTCTGGCAGGGGCTCGCTCCACACTACAAGTGTCTGGAGGACGGATGGCCTGGTCAGAAGGAAGAGGCCAGCAAGGGGCTCGTTTCCCAAGGCCTCTTTGGCCCAACAGCCTAAAGGCACCAGGAAGAGCATGTAGTGCACTGTGCCTCTAGTTAGGCCCTGCCCCTTCACACACAGGCGGTGCTGCTGGCTTTCCCAGGGGGAGCCTCACAGACTGTGGCTCACCCGAGCTCTCTGATGGTGCAGAGGACCAGAAGAGACGTGTGCATGTGGTTCTGCATTGGCCTGGGTGAGTGGAACACCTAGCTGTCCCCAGGCTCTGGGGCAAATGCCTGAGAGAGGAACACACCGAAGCGCTTTTCTCCCAGGTTTGGGAACAGAGTGCGCGGCTTGTGGGAAAGACGGGCCTCCCTCGGTGAGAGAGAGGCAGCCAGCTGGTGAGACTGATTGCAAAGCGGCCTTTGGAGGCGGCCGGTGAGGTCTTCCAGCGGCACAATGCTGATTCTGCTCAGAGTACCCACCGGCCAGGGGCAGGTCCCAACATGGACCCGGCCCAAGGCCAGCCTTGACCAGACCTTCCTGGCCTCTGCGGGTTCTGCCCCATGAAGGGGCAGGCGGCGGGGAGTGTGTCCAGACATGGCCAGGCGCCTCCCCATTTTCATTCTCTTTGCACCTTTCCCATGATTCCTAGGCCTCATATGAGGCCTACTTGTAGGGGAGGATTCTGGCAGGGCCTCTCTCCACACTGCAATGGACTGGAGCCCGGATGGCCTGGTCAGAGGGAAAAGGCCAACAAGGGGGTCGATGTCCAAGGCCTCTTTGGCCAAGCAGCCTCAGGGCACCAGGGTGAGCAAGTGGCCCTCAGTGCCCCTAGGTCGCCCCTGCACCATCACACACAGGCGCTTCTGCTGGGCTTGCCCAGGACCAGCCTGACAGACTCTGGCTCAACCAAGCTCTCTGAAGGTTAAGGGGGCAGAAAGAGACGTGTGCATGTGATTCTGCCTTGTCCTGGGTATGTGGAGACACTAGCTGTCCCCCATGCACTGGGGCAAGGGCCTGAGAGCAGACGAACCCAATGCGCTCTTGTCCTGGACTGGGGAACAGAGTGAGAGGCTTGCGGGAAATGCAGGTCTCCCTTGGTGAGGGAGAGGATGCCAGTCTGTGAGAGTGCTTGCAAACTGGCCTTTGGAGGCTGCTGGTGAGGTATTCCAGCAGCAGAGTGCTGGTTGTGCTCAGAGGCCCCACATGCCAGGGGCAGGTCACAGCATGGACACTGCCCCAGGCCAGTCTTGACCAGATCTTCCTGTCCTTTGGGGGTAGTGCCCCACGAAGGAGCAGGCTGCGGGAAGTGTGTCCAGACAAGCACAGGCACCTCCCCAGGCTCATTCCCTGAGCACTTTCCCCCTGGTGCCTAGGCCGCATTTGAGGCATACTTAGAGGGGAGGATTCTGGCAGGGGCTCTCTCCACACTGCAAGGGCCTAGAGCACGGACGGCATGATCAGAGGGAAGAGGCCAGCAAGGGGGTCGATGCCCAAGGCCTCTTTGGCCCAGCAGCCTCAGGGCATCAGGGTGAGCAAGTGGCCCACTGTGCCACTAGGTCAGTCCTGACGCTTCACACACTGGACAGCTGCTTGGCTTGCCCAGGAGCTGCCTGACAGACTCTGGCTCACCCGACCTCTCTGACAGTGCAGTGGACAGGAAGACTTGTGTGCACGTGGCTCTGCCTTGGCCTGGGAGTTTGGAGCCCCTAGCTGACACCAGTTTCAGGGGCAAGGCCCTGAGAGGGGACACCACAAGAGCTTCTTTCCTGGGCTTGGGAACAGAGTGCATGGCTTGCGGGAAGCGCGGGTCTCCCTAGGTGCGAGTGCTTGCAAACCAGCCTTTGGAGGCTGCCAGTGAGGTTTTCCTGCGGCACAGTGATGTATCTGATCAGAGGCTCCACTGGCCAGTGGCAGGTCCCAGCACGGACCCTCCCCCAGGCCAACCTTGACCAGACCTTTCTGCCCTCCGGGGTTACAGCCTCCCGAATGGGCAGGTGGCGGGGAGTGTGTCCAGACATGCCCAGTTGCCTCCCCAGTCTCATTTCCTTAGCGCCTTTCCCATGATTCCTAGGGCTCATTTGAGGCCTACTTGGAAGGGTGATTCCTGGCAGGGCCTCTCTCCAAACTGCAAGGAACTGGAGGCTGGACGGCCTGGTCAGAGGAAAGAGAGAGATGCCCAAGACCTCTTGGTCCCAGCAGCCTCAGGGCAGCAGGGTAAGCAAGTGGCCCACTGTGTCCCTAGGTGGGCCCTGTCCCTTCACACACAGGCTCTGTTTTTGGGCTTGCCCAGGAGCTGCCTGACAGACTCTGGCTCACCTGAGTTCTCTGATGGGCAGGGGGCAGGAAGACTCGTGTGCATGTGGTTCTGCCTTGGCCTGGGAGTTTGGAGTCCCTAGCTGTCCCCCACGCTCAGGGGCAAATCCATTAGAGGGGACCGCTCAAGCCTTTTCCTCCTGGGCTTGGGAGCAGAGTGCGTGGCTTGCGGGAATTGCGGGACTCCCTCGGTGAGGGAGAGGTTGCCAGCCAGCGAGAGTGCTTGCAAACTGGCCTTTGGAGGCTGCCGGTGAGGTCTTCCATAGCCACAGTGCTGGTTCTGCTCAGAGGTCCCACAGGCCAATGGCAGGTCACAGCACGAACATTACCCCAGGCCAGCCTTGACTAGACCTTCCTGGCCTCCGGGGATACTTCCTCATGAAGGGGAAAGTGGTGGGGTGTGTGTCATAACATGCCCAGGGACCTCCACAGGCTCATTCCCTGAGCGCCATTCCCATGGTTCATAGGCCGCATTTGAGGCCTACTTAGAGGGGAGGTTTCTGGCAGGGGCTCTGTCCACAATGCTAGGGCCATGAGCGCGGACGGCATGGTCAGAGGGAAGAGGCCAGCAAGGGGGTCGATGACCAAGGACTCCTTGGCCCAGCAGCCTTAGTGCAGCAGGGAGAGCAAGTGGTCCATTGTGCCCCTAGGTCAGCCCTGCCTCTTCACACACAGGCGCTGATGCTGGGGTTGCCCAGGAACTTCCTAACAGACTGTGGCTCACCCGAGCTCTCTGACGGTGCAGAGGGCCGGAAGAGACGTGTGCATGTGGTTCTGCCTTGACCTGGGTGTGTTGAGCCATGAACTGTCCCCCAGGCACTGGGGCTAGAGCCTGAGAGCAGACGAACCCAAGGCACTATTGTCCTGGGCTTGGGAGCAGAGTGCGTGGCTTGCGGGAATCGCGGGCCTCCCTCGGTGAGGGAGAGGTTGACAGCCAGCGAGAGTGCTTGCAAACCAGCCTTTGGAAGCTGCCGGTGATGTCGTCCAAGGCCACAATGCTGGTTCTGCTCGGAGGTCCCACAGGCCAGTGGCAGGTCCCAGCACGGATCCTGCCCCTGTCCAGCCTTGACTAGACCTTCCTGGCCTCCGGGGGTATTTCCTCATGAAGGGGCAGGCGGCGGGGTGTGTGTCATAACATGCCCAGGGACCTCCAAAGGCTCATTCCCTGAGCGACTTTCCCATGGTTCATAGGCCTCATTTGAGGCCTACTTGGAGGGGCGGTTTCTGGCAGGGCCTCTATCCACACTGCAAGGGACTGGAGCCCGGACAGCCTGGTCAGAGGGAAGAGGCCAGCAACGGGTTCAATGCCCAAGGCCTCTTTATCCCAGCAACCTCAGGGCACCAGGGTCACGAAGTGGCCTTCAGTGCCCCTAGGTCAGCCCTGCCCCATCACACACACGTGCTGTTTCTGGGCTTGCCCAGGAGCTGCCTGACAGACTCTGGCTCACCTAAGCTCTCTGACAGTGCAGAGAGTAGGAAACGACGTGTGCATGTGGTTCTGCCTTGGCCTGGGAGTGTGGAGCCCCTAGCTGGCCCCCAGGCTCAATGGAAATGGCCCTGAGAGAGGACCACCTCGAAGCGCTCTTCTCCCGGGCTTGGGAGCAGAGTGCGCAGCTTGCGGGAAGCGCGGGCCTCCTTCGGGGAGGCTGCTTGCAAACAGGGCTTTGGAGGCAGCCAGAGAGGTCTTGCAGCAGCAGAGTCCTGGTTCTGCTCAGAGACCCCATGGGCCATGGGCAGGTTCCAGCATGGACCATGCCCCAGGCCAGCCTTGCCCAGACCTTCCTGGCCTCCGGGGGTACTGCCCCACGAAGGTGCAAGGGGCAGGGCGTGTGTCCATACATGCTCAAGGCACTTCCCCAGGCTCATTCCAATAGCGCCTTTTCTCTGGTCTCTGTGCCTCATTTGAGGCCTACTAGGAGTGGAGGTTTCTGGCAGGGGCTCTCTCCACACTGCAAGGGCCTGGATCACAGATGGCCTGGTAAGTGGGAAGAGGCCCGCAAGGGGGTCAATGCCCAAGCCCTCTTTGGCCCAGCAGCCTCAGGGCAGCAGGGAGAACAAGTGGCCCACTGTGCCCCTAGGTCAGCCCTTCCCATTCAAACACAGGCGCTGCTGCTGGGCTTGCCCAGGAGCTGCCTAACAGACTGTGGCTCACCCGAGCTCTCTGACGGTGCAGAGGGCCAGAAGAGCCGTGTGCATGTGGTTCTGCCTTGGCCTGGGTGTGTGGAGCCCCTAGCTGTCTCCCAGGTTCAGGGGCAATGGCCTGAGAGAGGATCACCCCGAAGCGCTTCTCTCCCAGGCTTCGGAGCAGAGTGTGTGGATTCCGGGAAAGGCAGGCATCCCTCGGTGAGAGAGAGGCAGCCAGCCAGCGAGAGTGCTTGCAAACCGGCCTTTGGAGGTTCCCGGTGAGGTCTTCCAGCGGCAGAGTGCTGGTTCTGCTCAGAGGACCCACAGGCCAGAGGCAGGTCCCAGCAAGGACCCTGCACCAGGTCAGCCTTGACCAGACATTCCTGGCCTCTGGGGGTACTGCCCCACAAAGGGGCAGGTGGCGGGGAGTGTGTCCAGACATGCCCAGGCGCCTCCCCATTCGAATTCCATTCGCGCCTTTCCCATGCTTCATAGGCCACATTTGAGGCCTACTTGGAGGGGAGATTTCTGGCATGACCTCTCTCCAACTGCAACGGACTGGAGCCCGGACAGCCTGGTCAGTGTGAAGAGGCCAGCAAGTGAGTTGATGCCCAAGGCCTCTTTGTCCCAGCAGCCTCAGGGTAACAGGGTGAGCAAGTGGCCCACTGTGCCCCTAGGTCGGCCCTGCCCCATCACACACAGGAGCTGCTACTGGGCTTGCCCAGGAGCTGCCTGACAGACTCTTGTTCACCCAAACTCTCGGACGGTGCAGAGGGCAGGAAAAGACGTGTGCATGTGGTTCTGCCTTGGCCTGTGTGTGTGGAGCCCCTAGTTGTCCCCCAGGCTCATGGGCAAAGGCCTGAGATTGGACCACACAAGCGCTTTTCTCCCAGGCATGGGAGCAGAGTGCGCGGCTTGCGGGAAATGTGGGACTCCGTCGGTGAGGGAGAGGCGGCCAGCCTGCGAGAGTGCTTGCAAACCAGCCTTTGGAGGCTGCTGGTGACGTCTTCCAACGGCACAGTGCTGGTTCTGCTCAGAGGGCCCACAGGACAGGGGCAGGTCCCAGCAAGGACCCTGCCCCAGACCAACCTTGACCAGACCTTCCTGGCCTCTGGGTGTACGGCCCCACGAAGAGGCAGGCTGCAGGGAGTGTCTCCAGACATGCCCAGGCGCCTCCCCAGTCTCATTCCCTGAGCACCTTTCCCATGATACCTAGGCCTCATTTGAGGCCTACTTGGAGGGGAGGATTCTGGCAGGGCCTCTCTCCACACTGCAAGGGACTGGAGCCCAGACAGCCTCGTCAGAGGGAAGAGGCCAGCAATGGGGTCGATGTCCAAGGCCTCTTTGGCCATGCAGCCTCAGGGCAGCACGGTGAGGAACTGGCCCTCAGGGCCCCTAGGTTGGCCCTGCCCCATCACACACAGGCGCTGCTGCTGGCCTTGCCCAGGTGCTGACTGACACACTCTGGCTCACCCGAGCTCTCTGACGGTGCAAGGGGCAGGAAGAGACGTGTTCATGTGGTTCTGCCTCGGCCTGGGTGTGTGGATCCCCTAGTTGTCCCCAAGGCAATTGGCCAAGGACCTGAGAGCGGAAGAACCCGATGCGCTATTGTCCTGGGCTTGGGAGCAGAGTGCGTGGCTTGCGGTAAATGCGGGTCTCCCTCGAGTAGAGTGCTTGCAAACTGGCCTTTGGAGGCAGCCGGGGTGGTCTTCCAGCGCCAGAGTGCTGCATTTGCTCTGTGGCCCCACAGGCCTGGGGCAGGTCCCAGCATGGATACTGCTCCAGACCAGACTTGCCCAGACCTTCCTGGCCTCCGGGGGTACTGCCCCATGAAGGAGCAAGCTGTGGGGTGTGTGTCCATACATGCCCAGGCGTCTCCCCAGGCTCATTTTTTTAGCGCCTTTTCCCTGGTGCCTAGGCCTCATTTGAGGCCTACTTGCAGGGGAGGTTTCTGGCAGGGGCTCTCTCCACACTGCAAGGGTCTGGAGGACGGATGGCCTGGTGAGAGGAAAGGGGCCAGCAAGGGGGTCGTTCCCCAAGGCCTCTTTGGCCTAGCAGCCTAAGGGCAGCAGGAAGAGCAAAAGGTGCACTGTGCCCCTAGGTCGTTCCTGCCCCTTCACACACAGGCGTTGCTGCTGGGCTTGCCCAGGGGCAGCCTGACAGACTCTGGCTCACCCGAGATCTCTGATGGTGCAGAGGGCCAGAAGTGACGTGTGCATGTCGTTCTGCCTTGGCCTGGGTGAATGGAACCCCTAGCTGTCCCCAAGCTCCGGGGCAAAGGCCTGAGAGAGGAACACCCCGAAGCGCTTTTCTCCCAGGATTGGGAAGAGAGTGCGCAGCTTGCGGGAGAGACGGGCCTCTCTCAGTGAGGGAGAGTTGACCAGCCGGTGAGACTGCTTGCAAAGCGGCCTTTGGAGGCTCCTGGTGAGGTCTTCAAGCGGCACAATGCTGGTTCTGCTCAGAGTACCCACCAGCCAGGGCCAGGTCCCAGCAAGGACTCTGCCCCAGGCCAGCCTTGACCAGACCTTCCTGGCCTCTGGGGGTACTGCCCCACGAAGGGGCAGGCGGCGGGGAGTGTGTCCAGACATGGCCAGGCGCCTCCCCAGTTTCATTCCCTTAGCGACTTTCCCATGATTTCTAGGCCTCATGTGAGGCCTACTTGGAAGGGAGAATTCTGGCAGGGCCTTTTTCCACACTGCAAAGGACTGGAGCCCGGATGGCCTGGTCAGAGGGAAAAGGCCAGCAAAGGGGTCGATGTCCAAGGCCTGTTTGGCCCAGCAGCCTCAGGGCAGCAGGGTGAGCAAGTGCCATCAGTGCCCCTAGGTCGCCCCTGCACCATCACACACAGGCGCTGTTGTTGGGCTTGCCCAGGACCGGCCTGACAGACTCTGGCTCACCCAAGCTCTCTGACGTTGCAGGGGGCACAAAGAGGTGTGCATGTGGTTCTGCCTTGGCCTGGGTGTGTGGAGCCCCTAGTGTCCCCCAGGCACTGGGGCAAGGGCCTGAGAGCGGTCGAACCCGATGCACTATTGTCCTGGACTTGGGAACAGGGTACGTGGCTTGCGGGAAACGCGGGTCTCCCTCGGTGAGGGAGAGGATGCCAGCCTGTGAGAGTGCTTGCACACCGGCCTTTGGAGGCTGCCGGTGAGGTATTCCAGCATCAGAATGCTGGCTGTGCTCAGAGGCCCCACAGGCCTGGGGCAGGTCCCAGCATGGACACTGCCCCAGGCCAGTCCTGACCAGATCTTCCTGTCCTTTGGGGGTAGTGCCCCAGGAAGGGGCAGGCTTCGGGAAGTGTGTCCAGACATGCTCAGGCATCGCGGGCCTCCCTCGGGGAGAGTGCTTGCAACCTGGCCTTTGGAGGCAGCTGGGGAGGTCTTCCAGCGGCACAGCCCTGGTTCTGCTCAAAGGCCCCACAGGACACGGGCAGCTTCCAGCATGGACCCTGTCCCAGGGCAGCCTTGTCCAGACCTTCCTGGCCTCCCGGGGATCTGCCCCACGAAGGGGTGGGCTACGGGGAGCGTGTCCATACATGCCCAGTCGCCTCCACAGGCTCATCGCATTACCGCCTTTTCCCTGGTGCCTAGGCCTCATTTGAGGCCTACTTGGAGGGGAGGTTTCTGGCAGGGGCTGTCTCCACACTTTAAGGTTCTGGAGCACGGATGGCCTGGTCAGAGGGAAGAGGCCAGCAAGGGGGTCGATGCCCAAGGCCTCTTTGACCCAGCAGCTTCAGGGCAGCAGGAAGAGCAAGTGGCCCACTGTGCCCCTAGGTCGGTCCTGCCCATTCACACACAGGCGCTGCTGCTGGGCTTGCCCAGGAGCTGCCTGACATTCTCTGGCTCACCCGAGCTCTCTGATGGTGCAGAGGGGCGGAAGAGACGTTTGCATGTGGTTCTGCCTTGGCCTGGGTGAGTTGAACTCCTAGCTCTCCCTAAGGCTTAGTGGCAAAGGTCTGAGGGAGGAACACCCCGAAGCACTTTTCTCCCAGGTTTGGGAGCAGAGTACCCTGCTTGTGGTAAACGCGGGACTCCCTTGGTGAGGGAGAGGCGGCCAGCCGGCGAGAGTGCTTGCAAACCGGCCTTTGGAGGCTGGTGGTGATGTCTTCTAGCGGCACAGTGCTGGTTCTTCTCAGAGGACCCACACGCCAGGGGGATGATCCAGTAAGGACCCTGCACCAGGCCAGCCTTGACCAGACCTTCCTGGCCTCTGGGGGTACTGCCCCAGAGAGGGGCAGGTGGCGGGGATTGTGTCCAGACATGCCAGTTGCCTTCCCAGTCGAATTCTTTTCGCACCTTTCCCATGGTTCATAGGCCATATTTGAGGCCTACTTGGAGGGGATGTTTCTGGCAGGGACTCTCTACACACTGCAATGGACTTGAGCCCAGACGGCCTGGTCAGAGGGAAGAGGCCAGCAAGGGGGTCGATGCCCAAGGCCTCTTTGGCCCAACAGCCTCAGGGAAGCAGGGTGAGAAAGTGGCCCACTGTGTCCCTAGGTCAGCCCTGCCCCATCACACACAGGTGCTCCTGCTGGGCTTGTCCAGGAGCTGCCTGACAGACTCTTGCTAACCCAAGGTCTCTGATGGTGCAGGGGGCAGGAAAAGACGTGTGCATGTGGTTTTGCAATGGCCTGGGAGTTTGGAGCCCCTAGCTGGCCCCCAGGCTTATGGGAAATGGCCCTGAGAGAGGACAGACACGAAGCGCTTATCTCCCGGGCTTGGGAGCAGAGTGCGCAACTTCTGGGAATCGCGGGCCTCCCTCGGTGAAAGTGCTTACAAACTGGCCGTTGGAGGCAGCCGGGGAGGTCTTCCAGCACCAGAGTCCTGGTTCTGCTCAAAGTACCCACAGGCCACGGGCAGGTTCCAGCATAGACCCTGCCCCAGGCCAGCCTTGCCCAGACCTTCCTGGCCTCTGGGGGAACTGCCCCACGAAGGACCAGGCTGCGGGAAGTGAGTCCAGACATGCTCAGGCACCTCCCCAGGCTCATTCCGTGAGCGCCTTTCCCTGGTGCCTAGGCCTCATTTGAGGTCTAATTGGAGGGGAGGTTTCTGGCAGGGGCTTCCTCCACACTGCAAGGGCCTGGAGCCCGGATGGCCTGGGCAGAGGAAAGAGGCCAGCAAGGGGGTCGATGCCCAAGGCCTCTTTGTCCCAGCAGCCTCAAGGCAGCAAGGAGAGCAAGTGGCCCTCTGTGCCCCTAGTTCGGCCCTGCCCATCACAGACAGGCGATGCTCCTGGGCTTTCCAAGGAGCTACCTGACAGACTCTGGCTCACCCAAGCTCTCTGACAGTGTAGGGGGCAGGAAAAGACATGTGCTTGTGGTTCTGCATGGCCTGGGAGTTTGGAGCCCCTAGCTGGCCCCCAGGCTCAGGGGCAAGGCCCCTGAGATAGGACCGCCGCGAAGCGCTTTTCTCCCAGGCTTGAGATCAGAGTGCGAACCTTGCCGGAATCGCGGGTCTCCCTCGGGGAGAGTGCTTGCAAACTGGCCTTTGGAGGCAGCCCGGGAGGTCTTCCAGCGGCCGAGTGCTGGTTCTGCTCAGAGGCCCCACAGGCCATGGGCAGGTTCCAGCATGGACCCTGCCCCAGGCTAGCCTTGCCCAGCCCTACCTGGCCTCCGGGGGTACTGCCCCACGAAGGGGTAGGCTGCGGGAAATGTGTCCAGACATGCTGAGGCACTTCCCCAGGCTCATTCCCTGAATGATTTTCCCCTGGTGCCTAGAGCTAATTCGAGGGCTACTTGGAGGGGAGGTTTCTGGCAGGGGCTCACTCCACACTGCAAAGACCTGCAGCCCGGACGGCATGGTCCGAGGCAAGAGGCCAGCAAGGGGCTCGAAGCCCAAGGCCTTCTTTGCCCAGCAGCCTCAGGGCAGCAGGGTGAGCAAGTTGCCCACTGTGCCCCTAGGTCCTCCCAGGCCCTTCACACACAGGCGCTGCTGCTGGGTTTGCCCATGAACTGCCTGATAGACTCTGGTTCACCCGAGCTCTCTGACGGTACAGGGGGCAGGAAGATTCATGTGCATGTGGCTCTGCCTTGGCCTGGGAGTTTGGAGCCCCTAGCTGACCCCTGGCTCAGGGGCAAGGCCCTGAGAGGGGACCACCCAAGCGCATTTCTCCTGGGCTTGGAAGCAGAGTGCGTGGCTTGCGGGAATCGCAGGCCTCCCTCAGTGAGGGAGAGGTTGCCACCTGGAGAGTTTACTTGCAAACCACCCTTTGGAGGCTGCCGGTGATGTCTTTCAGCGGCACAGTGCTGTTTCTGCACAGAGGACCCACAACCAGTGGCAGGTCCCAGCAAGGACCCTGCCCCAGGCAAGCCTTGACCAGACCATCCTGGCCTCCCAGGGTACTGCCTCACAAAGGGGCAGGCGACGGGGAGTGTGTCCAGACATGCCCAGGCACCTCCCCAGGCTCATTCCCTGAGTGCCTTTCCCTTGGTTCCTAGGCCTCATTTAAGGCCTACTTGGAGGGGAGGTTTCTGGCAGGGCCTCTCTCCACACTGTAAGGGACTGGAGCCCGGACGGCCTGCTCAGAGGGAAGAGGCCAGCAAGGGGTTCGATGTCCAAGGCCCCTTTGTCCCAGCAGCCTCTGGGCAGCAGGAGGAGCAAGTTGCCAACTGTGCCCCTAGATTGGCCCTGCCCCTCACACACAGGCGCTGCTGCTGGGCTTGCCCAGGAGCTGCCTGACAGACTCTTGCTCACCCAAGTTCTCTGACGGTGCAGGGGGCAGGAAAAGATGTGTGCATGTGCTTCTGCCATGGCATGGGAGTGTTGAGCCCATAGCTGGCCTCCAGGCCCAGGCGCAATGGCCCTGAGACAGGACCACATCGAAGCGCTTTTCTCCCGGGCTTGGTAGCAGAGTGCGGGGCTTGTGGGAATCGCGGGCCTCCCTCGGGGAGCGTGCTTGCAAACTGGCCTTTGGAGTCAGCCGGCGAGGTCTTCCAGCAACAGAGTCCTGGTTCTGCTCGAAGGCCCCACAGGACACGGGCAGGTTCCAGCATGGACTCTGTCCCCGGCCAGCCTTGTCCAGACCTTCCTGGCCTCCGGGGGAACTGCCCCACGAAGGGGCAGGCTGCAGGGAGTGTGTCCATACATGCCCAGTCGCCTCCACAGGCTCATTGCATTAGCGCCTTTTCCCTGGTGCCTAGGCCTCATTTGAGGCCTACTTGGAGGGGAGGTTTCTGGCAGGGGCTCTGTCCACACTCCAAGGGTCTGGAGCACGGATGGCCGGGTCAGAGGGAAGAGACCAGGAAGGGGGTCTATGCCCAAGGACACTTTGGCTCAGGAACATCTGGGCAGCAGGAAGAGCAAGGGGCCCACTGTGCCGTTAGGTCTCTCATGCCCATTCACACACAGGCGCTGCTGCTGGGTTTGGCCAGGAGAAGCCTGACATTCTCCGGCTCACCCCAGCTCTCTGATGGTGCAGAGGGCCAGAAGAGACGTGTGCATGTGGTTCTGCCTTGGCCTGGGTGAGTGGAACATCTAGCTGTCCCTAAGGCTCAGGGGCAAAGGCCTGAGTGAGGAATACCCCGAAGCGCTTTTCTCCCAGGCTTGGGAGCAGAATGCACTGCTTGCGGTAAACGTGGGCCTCCCTCGCTGAGTGAGAGGCGACCAGCGGTCGAGAGTGCTTGTAATCCGGCCTTTGGAGGCTGCCGGTGTGGTCTTCCAGCGGCACAGTGCTCGTCCAGCTCAGAGGACCCACAGGCCAGGGGCCGGTCCCAGCAAGGAACCTGCACCAAGCCAGCTTTGACCAGACCTTCCTGGCCTCTGGGGGTACTGCCCCACAAAGAGGCAGGGGGCGTGGTGTGTGTCCAGACATGCTCAGGCACCTCCCCAGGCTCATTCCCTGAGTGCCTTTCCCTTGGTTCCTAGGCCTCTCTTAAGTCCTACTTGGAGGGGAGGTTTCTGGCAGGGCCTCTCTCCACACTGCAAGGGACTGTAGCCCGGATGGCCTGCTCAGAGGGAAGAGGCCAGCAAGGGGTCGATGTCCAAGGCCTCTTTGTCCCAGCAGCCTCTGGGCAGCAGGAGGAGCAAGTTGCCAACTGTGCCCCTAGATTGGCCCTGCCCCTTCACACACAGGCGCTCCTGCTGCCCTTGCCCAGGAGCTGCCTGACAGATTCTTGCTCACCCAAGTTCTCTGACGGTGCAGGGGGCAGGAAAAGATGTGTGCATGTGTTTCTGCCATGGCATGGGACTGTTGAGCCCATAGCTGGCCTCCAGGCTCAGGGGCAATGGCCCTGAGAGAGGACCACATCGAAGCGCTTTTCTCCCGGGCTTGGTAGCAGAGTTCGGGGCTTGTGGGAATCGCGGGCCACCTCGGGGAGAGTTCTTGCAAAAAGGCCTTTGGAGTCAGCCGGCGAGTTCTTCCAGCAACAGAGTCCTGGTTCTGCTCAAAGGCCCCACAGGACATGGGCAGGTTCCAGCATGGACCCTGTCCCCGGCCAGCCTTGTCCAGACCTTCCTGGCCTCCGGGGGAACTGCCCCATGAAGGGGCAGGCTGCAGGGAGTGTGTCCATACATGCCCAGTCGCCTCCACAGGCTCATTGCATTACCGCCTTTTCCCTGGTGCCTAGGCCTCATTTGAGGCCTACTTGGAGGGGAGGTTTCTGGCAGGGGCTCTCTACACACCCCAAGGGTCTGGAGCACGGATGGCGTGGTCAGAGGGAAGAGGCCAGGAAGGGGGTCTATGCCCAAGGACACTTTGGCTCAGGAACATCAGGGCAACAGGAAGAGCAAGGGGCCCATTGTGCCGTTAGGTCTGTCATGCCCATTCACACACAGGCGCTGCTGCTGGGTTTGGCCAGGACCAGCCTGACATTCTCTGGCTCACCCGAGCTCTCTGATGGTGCAGAGGGCCGGAAGAGACGTGTGCATGTGGTTCTGCCTTGGCCTGGGTGAGTGGAACATCTAGCTGTCCCTAAGGCTCAGAGGCAAAGGCCTGAGTGAGGAATACCCAGAAGCGCTTTTCTCCCAGGCTTGGGAGCAGAATGCGCTGCTTGCGGTAAACGTGAGCCTCCCTCGCTGAGTGAGAGGCGACCAGCGGTCGAGAGTGCTTGTAATCCAGCCTTTGGAGGCTGTCGGTGTGGTCTTCCAGCGGCACAGTGCTGGTCCAGCTCTGAGGACCCACAGGCCAGGGGCCGGTCCCAGCAAGGAACCTGCACCAGGCCAGCCTTGACCAGACCTTCCTGGCCTCTGGTGGTGCTGCTCCTCAAACGGGCAGGGGGCGGGGTGTGTGTCCAGACATGCTCAGGCACCTCCCCGAGCTCATTCCCTGAGTGCTTTTCCCATGGTGCTTAGGCCTCATTTGAGGGCTACTTGGAGGGGAGGTTTCTGGCAGGGACTCTCTCCACACTGCAAGCGCCTGGGGCCTGGACGGCATGGTCAGAGGGAAGAGGACAACAAGGGGGTTGATGCCCAAGGCCTCTTTGGCCCAGCAGCCTCAGGGCAGTAGGGAGAGCAAGTGGCCCACTGTGCGCCACGGTCGGCCCTGCCCCTTCCCACACAGGCGCTGCTGCTGGGCTTGCCCAGGAGCTGCCTAACAGACTCTGGCTCACCCGAGCTCTCTGACGATGCAGAGGGCCGGAAGAGACTGTGCATGTGGTTCTGCCTTAGCCTGGGTGTGTGGAGCCCCTAGCTTTCTCCCAGGCTCAGTGGCAAAGGCCTGAGAGAGGAACACCCCGAAACACTTTTCTCCCAGTCTTCGGAGTAGAGTGCGCGGCTTGGGGGAAATGCGGGCCTCCCTCGGTGAGGGATAGGCAGCCAGCCGGTGAGAGTCCTTGCAAAACTGCCTTTGTAGGCTACTGGTGATGTCTTACAGCAGCACAAGTGCTGGTTGTGCTAAGAGGCCCCACAGGCCAGGGTCAGGTCCCAGCCTGGTCCCTGCCCGACACCAGCCTTGACCAGACGTTCCTGGCCTCCGGGGGTAATGCACAACGAAGGGGCAGGTAGCGGGGAGTGTGTCCAGACATGCCTATGCGCCTCCGCAATCTCATTCCCAGAACGCCTTTCCCATGGTTCCAAGGCCTCACGTGAGGCCTAATTAGAGGGCAGGTTTCTGGCAGGGCCTCTCTCCACACTGCAAGGGCCTGGATCCCACACGGCCTGGTCAGAGGGAAGAGGCCAGCAAGGGGGTCGATGCCCAAGGCCTCTTTCTCCCAGCAGCCTCAGGGAGGCAGGTTGAGCTGGGGCAGAGATGATCTAGGGGCAGAATGGGCCTCTTGCTCTCCCAGCTTCCCTGAGGCTGCTGGGCCAAAGAGGCCTTGAGAATCCACACACTTTCTCCGCACTTCCCTGTGATCAGGCCGTCTGAGCTCCAGGCTCTTGCTGTGTGATAACAGCCCATGCCAGCACCTCCCTCCTAGTTGGACTCAAAAGAAGCCTAGGCCACAGGAAATATGCTAGGGGGTAAGAGACTGGGGAGGCGACCAGGCATGTCTAGGCACACACCCAGCAGCCTGCCCCTTCATGGGGCAGCAGCCCCGGAGGCCAGGGAGGTCTGGGCAAGGCTGGCCATGGACAGAGGTCTTGCTGGGTTCTTCCCATGGCCTGTGGGGACTCTGTGCAGAACCGGCCCTTTCCTGCAGGAAGACCTCCCCAATTGCCTCCAAAGACCGATTTGCAAGCATTCTCGCCAGACTGCTGCCGCTCCCTGCCGAGGGAGGCCTGCTTTTCCCGCAAGTCGCACACTCTGCTCTTAAGCCCAGGAGAAAAGCGCTTCGGGGTGGTCCTTGCTCTGGGACCTATTCCGTGAGCCTGGAGTCAAGCTTGGACATCCACATTGCCAGGAAGAGGCAGAATCACATGCATACGTTTGTTCCTGCCCCCTGCACCTACCGAAGACTTGGTTGAGCCAGAGTCTGTCACATATGTCCTCCGCAGCCCCAGCAGGAATGCCTGTGTATCAAGGGGCAGAGCCGACCTAGGGGCAGAGTGGGCCTCTTGCTCTCCCAACTGCCCTGAGGCTGCTGGGAGAAAGAGGCTTTGGGCATCCAACCCGTTGCTCCCCACTTCCCTCTCAAAAGGCCATCTGACCTCCAAGTCCTTGCAGTGTGGAGACAGCCTCTGCCAGCACCTCCCTCCGAGTTGGACTCAAAAGTGGCCTAGACCAGGGGAAATATGCTAGGGGTAAGTGACTGGGGAGGTCACCAGGCATGTCTAGACACACACCCCGCAGCCTGCCCCTTCATGGGGCAGGAGTCCCGGAGGCCAGGGACGCCTGGGCAAGGCTGGCCAAGGACAGGGTTCTTGCGCGGTCCTTCCCATGGCCTGTGGGGACTCTGAGCAGAACCGGCCCTTTCCCGCAGGACGACCTCCCCAACTGCCTCCAAAGGCCGGTTTGCAAGCGTTCTCGCCAGACTGCTGCCGCTCCCTGCCGAGGGAGGCCTGCTTTTCCCGCAAGTCGCGCACTCTGCTCTTAAGCCCGGGAGAAAAGCGCTTCGGGGTGGTCCTTGCTCTGGGCCCTATTCCGTGAGCCTGGAGTCAAGCTTGGACATCCACATTGCCAGGAAGAGGCAGAATCACATGAATAAGTTTGTTCCTTCCCCCTGCACCTTCCGAGGACTTGTTTGAGCCAGAGTCTGTCAGACATGTCCTCCACAGCCCGATCAGGACTGCCTGTGTTTCAAGGGGCAGAGCTGACCCACGGTAGAGTGGGCGTCTTGCTTTCCCACCTTGCTGGAGACTGCTGGGACAAAGAGGCCTTGGGCATCCACACACTTGCTCCGCACTTCCCAGTAACCAGACCGTCTGAGCTCCAGGCTCTTGCTGTGTGAAAACAGCACATTCCAGCACCTCCCCTCCGAGTAGGCCTTAAATTAGGCCAAGCACAGGCGAAATGCGCTAGGGGGTAAGAGACTGGGGAGGTAACCAGGCATGTCTGGACACACTCCACGCAGCCTGCCCTTCATAGGGCAGCAGCCCCGGAGGCCTGTAAGTTCTGGGCAACCCTGGCCAAGGGCAGAGACCATGCTAGTTGCTGCCCCTGGCCTGTGGGTCCTCTCAGCAGAATCACCCCTTTCCCGCATGAAGACCTCCCCGGCTGCCTCAAAGGGCCAGTTGCAAGCATTCTCGAAGGCTGCCGCACTTCCGACCCCAAGCGAGGCTTGTTTTTCCCGCAAGTCGCGCAATCCGCTCCCAAGCCGGGAGAAAAGCACATCGGGGTGGTCCTTTCTCTGGGCCCTTGCCCCTGAGCCTGGAGTCGAGCTTGGACATCCACATTGCCAGGAAGAGGCAGAATCACATGCATACGTTTGTTCCTGCCCCCTGCACCTACCGAAGACTTGGTTGAGCCAGAGTCTGTCACATATGTCCTCCGCAGCCCCAGCAGGAATGCCTGTGTATCAAGGGGCAGAGCCGACCTAGGGGCAGAGTGGGCCTCTTGCTCTCCCAACTGCCCTGAGGCTGCTGGGAGAAAGAGGCTTTGGGCATCCAACCCGTTGCTCCCCACTTCCCTCGCACCAGGCCGTCTGAGCTCCAAGTCCTTGCAGTGTGGAGACAGCCTCTGCCAGCACCTCCCTCCGAGTTGGACTCAAAAGTGGCCTAGACCAGGGGAAATATGCTAGGGGTAAGTGACTGGGGAGGTCACCAGGCATGTCTAGACACACACCCCGCAGCCTGCCCCTTCATGGGGCAGGAGTCCCGGAGGCCAGGGACGCCTGGGCAAGGCTGGCCAAGGACAGGGTTCTTGCGCGGTCCTTCCCATGGCCTGTGGGGACTCTGAGCAGAACCGGCCCTTTCCCGCAGGACGACCTCCCCAACTGCCTCCATAGGCCGGTTTGCAAGCGTTCTCGCCAGATTGCTGCCGCTCCCTGCCGAGGGAGGCCTGCTTTTCCCGCAAGTCGCGCACTCTGCTCTTAAGCCCGGGAGAAAAGCGCTTCGGGGTGGTCCTTGCTCTGGGCCCTATTCCGTGAGCCTGGAGTCAAGCTTGGACATCCACATTGCCAGGAAGAGGCAGAATCACATGAATAAGTTTGTTCCTTCCCCCTGCACCTTCCGAGGACTTGTTTGAGCCAGAGTCTGTCAGACATGTCCTCCACAGCCCGATCAGGACTGCCTGTGTTTCAAGGGGCAGAGCTGACCCACGGTAGAGTGGGCGTCTTGCTTTCCCACCTTGCTGGAGACTGCTGGGAGAAAGAGGCCTTGGGCATCCACACACTTGCTCCGCACTTCCCAGTAACCAGACCGTCTGAGCTCCAGGCTCTTGCTGTGTGAAAACAGCACATTCCAGCACCTCCCCTCCGAGTAGGCCTTAAATTAGGCCAAGCACAGGCGAAATGCGCTAGGGGGTAAGAGACTGGGGAGGTAACCAGGCATGTCTGGACACACTCCACGCAGCCTGCCCTTCATAGGGCAGCAGCCCCGGAGGCCTGTAAGTTCTGGGCAACCCTGGCCAAGGGCAGAGACCATGCTAGTTGCTGCCCCTGGCCTGTGGGTCCTCTCAGCAGAATCACCCCTTTCCCGCATGAAGACCTCCCCGGCTGCCACAAAGGGCCAGTTGCAAGCATTCTCGAAGGCTGCCGCACTTCCGACCCCAAGCGAGGCTTGTTTTTCCCGCAAGTCGCGCAATCAGCTCCCAAGCCGGGAGAAAAGCACATCGGGGTGGTCCTTTCTCTGGGCCCTTGCCCCTGAGCCTGGAGTCGAGCTTGGACTTCCACATTGCCAGGAAGAGGCAGAATCACATGCATACGTTTGTTCCTGCCCCCTGCACCTACCGAATACTTGGTTGAGCCAGAGTCTGTCACATATGTCCTCCGCAGCCCCAGTAGGAATGCCTGTGTATCAAGGGGCAGAGCCGACCTAGGGGCAGAGTGGGCCTCTTGCTCTCCCAACTGCCCTGAGGCTGCTGGGAGAAAGAGGCTTTGGGCATCCAACCCGTTGCTCCCCACTTCCCTCTCACCAGGC
This sequence comes from Muntiacus reevesi, assembly GCF_963930625.1. Classification (NCBI taxonomy): domain Eukaryota; kingdom Metazoa; phylum Chordata; class Mammalia; order Artiodactyla; family Cervidae; genus Muntiacus; species Muntiacus reevesi. Next base: position 834,121 of record NW_027078029.1, on the reverse strand, counting down.
CGTCTGAGCTCCAAGTCCTTGCAGTGTGGAGACAGCCTCTGCCAGCACCTCCCTCCGAGTTGGACTCAAAAGTGGCCTAGACCAGGGGAAATATGCTAGGGGTAAGTGACTGGGGAGGCGACTAGGCATGTCTAGACACACACCCCGCAGCCTGCCCCTTCATGGGGCAGGAGTCCCGGAGGCCAGGGACGCCTGGGCAAGGCTGGCCAAGGACAGGGGTCTTGCGGGGTCCTTCCCATGCCCTGTGGGGACTCTGAGCAGAACCGTCCCTTTCCCGCAGGAAGACCTCCCCACTGCCTCCAAAGGCCGGGTGGAAGCGTTCTCGCCAGACTGCTGCCGCTCCCTGCCGAGGGAGGCCTGCTTTTCCCGCAAGTCGCGCACTCTGCTCTTAAGCCCGGGAGAAAAGCGCTTCGGGGTGGTCCTTGCTCTGGGCTCTATTCCGTGAGCCTGGAGTCAAGCTTGGACATCCACATTGCAAGGAAGAGGCAGAATCACATGCATACGTTTCTTCCTGCCCCCTGCACCTTCCGAGAACTTGTTCGAGCCTGAGTCTGTCAGACAAGTCCTCCGCAGTCCCAGCAGGCCTGCCTGTGTGTCAAGGGGCACAGATGATCTAGGGGCAGAGTGGGCCTTTTGCTCTCCCACCTTGCTGGAGGCTGCTGGGCCAAAGAGACCTTGGGAATCCACACACTTGCTCCGCACTTCCCTGTGACCAGGCCGTCTGAGCTCTAGGCTCTTGCTTGTGATAACAGCCCATGCCAGCACCTCCCCTCCTAGTAGGCCTCATATAAGGCCAAGCACAGGGGAAATGCGCTAGGGGGTAAGAGACTGGGGAGCTCACCAGGCATGTCTGGACAAACTCCCCGCAGCGTGCCCTTCATGGGGCAGCAGCCCCGGAGGCCCGGAAGGTTTGGGCAACCCTGGCCAAGGGCAGAGACCATGCTGGGTGTTGCCCCTGGCCTGTGGGTCCTCTCAGCAGAACCACCCCTTTCCCGCATGAAGACCTCCCCGGCTGCCTCCAAGGGCCGGTTGCAAGCATTCTCGCCGTCTGCCGCACTTCCCACCAAAAGGGAGGCTTGTTTTTCCCGCAAGTCGCGCAATCAGCTCCCAAGCCGGGAGAAAAGCACATCGGGGTGGTCCTTTCTCTGGGTCCTTGCCCCTGAGCCTGGAGTCAACCTTGGAGGTCCACACTCCCAGGCCAAGAAAGAACCACATGCACACGTCGTTTCCTGAGCCCTGCACCTTCCGAGAGCTCGAGTCAGCCGGAGTCTGTGAGGCACATCCTCGGCCACCCCAGCAGCACAGCCTGTGTGTCAAGGGGCAGAGCCGACCTAGGGGCAGAGTGGGCCTCCTGCTCTCCCAGCTGCCCTGAGGCTGCTGGGACAAAAAGGCGTTGGGCATGCCACCCGTTGCTCCCCACTTCCCTCTCACCAGGCCTTCTGAGTTCCAAGTCCTTGCAGTGTGGAGACAGCCTCTGCCAGCACCTCCCTCCTAGTTGGACTCAAAAGAAGCCTAGGCCACAGGAAATATGCTAGGGGGTAAGTGACTGGGGAGGCGACCAGGCATGTCTAGGCACACACCCAGCAGCCTGCCCCTTCATGGGGCAGCAGCCCCGGAGGCCAGGGAGGTCTGGGCAAGGCTGGCCATGGACAGAGGTCTTGCTGGGTCCTTCCCATGGCCTGTGGGGACTCTGTGCAGAACCGGCCCTTTCCCGCAGGAAGACCTCCCCAATTGCCTCCAAAGGCCGGTTTGCAAGCATTCTCGCCAGACTGCTGCCGCTCCCTGCCGAGGGAGGACTGCTTTTCCCGCAAGTCGCGCACTCTGCTCTTCAGCCCGGGAGAAAAGCGCTTCGGGGTGGTCCTTGCTCTGGGACCTTTTCCCTGAGCCTGGAGTCAAGCTTGGACATCCACATTGCCAGGAAGAGGCAGAATCACATGAATAAGTTTGTTCCTTCCCCCTGCACCTTCCGAGGACTTGTTTGAGCCAGAGTCTGTCAGACATGTCCTCCACAGCCCGATCAGGCCTGCCTGTGTGTCAAGGGGCACAGATGATCTAGGGGCAGAGTGGGCCTTTTGCTCTCCCACGTTGCTGGTGGCTGCTGGGCCAAAGAGACCTTGGGAATCCACACACTTGCTCCGCACTTCCCTGTGACCAGGCCATCTGAGCTCTAGGCTCTTGCTTGTGATAACAGCCCATGCCAGCACCTCCCCTCCTAGTAGGCCTCATATAAGGCCAAGCACAGGGGAAATGCGCTAGGGGGAAAGAGACTGGGGAGGTCACCAGACATGTCTGGACAGACTCCACGCAGCCTGCCCTTCATGGGGCAGCAGCCCCGGAGGCCCGGAAGGTCTGGGCAACCCTGGCCAAGGGCAGAGACCATGCTGGGTGTTGCCCCTGGCCTGTGGGTCCTCTCAGCAGAACCACCCCTTTCCCGCATGAAGACCTCCCCGGCTGCCTCCAAGGGCCGGTTGCAAGCATTCTCGCCATCTGCCGCACCTCCCACCAAAAGGGAGGCTTGTTTTTCCCGCAAGTCGCGCAATCAGCTCCCAAGCCGGGAGAAAAGCACATCGGGGTGGTCCTTTCTCTGGGTCCTTCCCCTGAGCCTGGAGTCGAGCTTGGACATCCACATTGCCAGGAAGAGGCAGAATCACATGCATACGTTTGTTCCTGCCCCCTGCACCTACCGAAGACTTGGTTGAGCCAGAGTCTGTCACATATGTCCTCCGCAGCCCCAGCAGGAATGCCTGTGTGTCAAGGGGCAGAGCCGAACTAGGGGCAGAGTGGGCCTCTTGCTCTCCCAACTGCCCTGAGGCTGCTGGGAGAAAGAGGCTTTGGGCATCCAACCCGTTGCTCCCCACTTCCCTCGCACCAGGCCGTCTGAGCTCCAAGTCCTTGCAGTGTGGAGACAGCCTCTGCCAGCACCTCCCTCCGAGTTGGACTCAAAAGTGGCCTAGACCAGGGGAAATATGCTAGGGGTAAGTGACTGGGGAGGCGACCATGCATGTCTAGACACACACCCCGCAGCCTGCCCCTTCATGGGGCAGGAGTCCCGGAGGCCAGGGACGCCTGGGCAAGGCTGGCCAAGGACACGGGTCTTGCGGGGTCCTTCCCATGCCCTGTGGGGACTCTGAGCAGAACCGGCCATTTCCCGCAGGAAGACCTCCCCACTGCCTCCAAAGGCAGGTTTGCAAGCGATCTCGCCAGACTGCTGCCGCTCCCTGCCGAGGGAGGCCTGCTTTTCCCGCAAGTCGCGCACTCTGCTCTTAAGCCCGGGAGAAAAGCGCTTCGGGGTGGTCCTTGCTCTGGGCCCTATTCCGTGAGCCTGGAGTCAAGCTTGGACATCCACATTGCCAGGAAGAGGCAGAATCACATGAATAAGTTTGTTCCTTCCCCCTGCAAATTCCGAGGACGTGTTTGAGCCAGAGTCTGTCAGACATGTCCTCCACAGCCCGATCAGGACTGCCTGTGTTTCAAGGGGCAGAGCTGACCCACGGTAGAGTGGGCGTCTTGCTTTCCCACCTTGCTGGAGACTGCTGGGACAAAGAGTCCTTGGGCATCCACACACTTGCTCCGCACTTCCCAGTAACCAGACCGTCTGAGCTCCAGGCTCTTGCTGTGTGAAAACAGCACATTCCAGCACCTCCCCTCCGAGTAGGCCTTAAATTAGGCCAAGCACAGGCGAAATGCGCTAGGGGGTAAGAGACTGGGGAGGTAACCAGGCATGTCTGGACACACTCCACGCAGCCTGCCCTTCATAGGGCAGCAGCCCCGGAGGCCTGTAAGTTCTGGGCAACCCTGGCCAAGGGCAGAGACCATGCTAGTTGCTGCCCCTGGCCTGTGGGTCCTCTCAGCAGAATCACCCCTTTCCCGCATGAAGACCTCCCCGGCTGCCACAAAGGGCCAGTTGCAAGCATTCTCGAAGGCTGCCGCACTTCCGACCCCAAGCGAGGCTTGTTTTTCCCGCAAGTCGCGCAATCAGCTCCCAAGCCGGGAGAAAAGCACATCGGGGTGGTCCTTTCTCTGGGCCCTTGCCCCTGAGCCTGGAGTCGAGCTTGGACTTCCACATTGCCAGGAAGAGGCAGAATCACATGCATACGTTTGTTCCTGCCCCCTGCACCTACCGAATACTTGGTTGAGCCAGAGTCTGTCACATATGTCCTCCGCAGCCCCAGTAGGAATGCCTGTGTTTCAAGGGGCAGAGCCGACCTAGGGGCAGAGTGGGCCTCTTGCTCTCCCAACTGCCCTGAGGCTGCTGGGAGAAAGAGGCTTTGGGCATCCAACCCGTTGCTCCCCACTTCCCTCTCAAAAGGCCGTCTGAGCTCCAAGTCCTTGCAGTGTGGAGACAGCCTCTGCCAGCACCTCCCTCCGAGTTGGACTCAAAAGTGGCCTAGACCAGGGGAAATATGCTAGGGGTAAGTGACTGGGGAGGCGACTAGGCATGTCTAGACACACACCCCGCAGCCTGCCCCTTCATGGGGCAGGAGTCCCGGAGGCCAGGGACGCCTGGGCAAGGCTGGCCAAGGACAGGGGTCTTGCGGGGTCCTTCCCATGCCCTGTGGGGACTCTGAGCAGAACCGTCCCTTTCCCGCAGGAAGACCTCCCCACTGCCTCCAAAGGCCGGGTGGAAGCGTTCTCGCCAGACTGCTGCCGCTCCCTGCCGAGGGAGGCCTGCTTTTCCCGCAAGTCGCGCACTCTGCTCTTAAGCCCGGGAGAAAAGCGCTTCGGGGTGGTCCTTGCTCTGGGCTCTATTCCGTGAGCCTGGAGTCAAGCTTGGACATCCACATTGCAAGGAAGAGGCAGAAACACATGCATACGTTTCTTCCTGCCCCCTGCACCTTCCGAGAACTTGTTTGAGCCTGAGTCTGTCAGACAAGTCCTCCGCAGTCCCAGCAGGCCTGCCTGTGTGTCAAGGGGCACAGATGATCTAGGGGCAGAGTGGGCCTTTTGCTCTCCCACCTTGCTGGAGGCTGCTGGGCCAAAGAGACCTTGGGAATCCACACACTTGCTCCGCACTTCCCTGTGACCAGGCCGTCTGAGCTCTAGGCTCTTGCTTGTGATAACAGCCCATGCCAGCACCTCCCCTCCTAGTAGGCCTCATATAAGGCCAAGCACAGGGGAAATGCGCTAGGGGGTAAGAGACTGGAGAGGTCACCAGGCATGTCTGGACAAACTCCCCGCAGCGTGCCCTTCATGGGGCAGCAGCCCCGGAGGCCCGGAAGGTCTGGGCAACCCTGGCCAAGGGCAGAGACCATGCTGGGTGTTGCCCCTGGCCTGTGGGTCCTCTCAGCAGAACCACCCCTTTCCCGCATGAAGACCTCCCCGGCTGCCTCCAAGGGCCGGTTGCAAGCATTCTCGCCGTCTGCCGCACTTCCCACCAAAAGGGAGGCTTGTTTTTCCCGCAAGTCGCGCAATCAGCTCCCAAGCCGGGAGAAAAGCACATCGGGGTGGTCCTTTCTCTGGGCCCTTGCCCCTGAGCCTGGAGTCAACCTTGGAGGTCCACACTCCCAGGCCAAGAAAGAACCACATGCACACGTCGTTGCCTGAGCCCTGCACCTTCCGAGAGCTCGAGTCAGCCGGAGTCTGTGAGGCACATCCTCGGCCACCCCAGCAGCACAGCCTGTGTGTCAAGGGGCAGATCTGACCTAGGGGCAGAGTGGGCCTCCTGCTCTCCCAGCTGCCCTGAGGCTGCTGGGACAAAAAGGCGTTGGGCATGCCACCCGTTGCGCCCCACTTCCCTCTCACCAGGCCGTCTGAGTTCCAAGTCCTTGCAGTGTGGAGACAGCCTCTGCCAGCACCTCCCTCCTAGTTGGACTCAAAAGAAGCCTAGGCCACAGGAAATATGCTAGGGGGTAAGTGACTGGGGAGGCGACCAGGCATGTCTAGGCACACACCCAGCAGCCTGCCCCTTCATGGGGCAGCAGCCCCGGAGGCCAGGGAGGTCTGGGCAAGGCTGGCCATGGACAGAGGTCTTGCTGGGTCCTTCCCATGGCCTGTGGGGACTCTGTGCAGAACCGGCCCTTTCCCGCAGGAAGACCTCCCCAATTGCCTCCAAAGGCCGGTTTGCAAGCATTCTCGCCAGACTGCTGCCGCTCCCTGCCGAGGGAGGACTGCTTTTCCCGCAAGTCGCGCACTCTGCTCTTCAGCCCGGGAGAAAAGCGCTTCGGGGTGGTCCTTGCTCTGGGACCTTTTCCCTGAGCCTGGAGTCAAGCTTGGACATCCACATTGCCAGGAAGAGGCAGAATCACATGAATAAGTTTGTTCCTTCCCCCTGCACCTTCCGAGGACTTGTTTGAGCCAGAGTCTGTCAGACATGTCCTCCACAGCCCGATCAGGACTGCCTGTGTTTCAAGGGGCAGAGCTGACCCACGGTAGAGTGGGCGTCTTGCTTTCCCACCTTGCTGGAGACTGCTGGGACAAAGAGTCCTTGGGCATCCACACACTTGCTCCGCACTTCCCAGTAACCAGACCGTCTGAGCTCCAGGCTCTTGCTGTGTGAAAACAGCACATTCCAGCACCTCCCTCCGAGTAGGCCTTAAATTAGGCCAAGCACAGTCGAAATGCGCTAGGGGGTAAGAGACTGGGGAGGTCACCAGGCATGTCTGGACAAACTCCCCGCAGCGTGCCCTTCATGGGGCAGCAGCCCCGGAGGCCCGGAAGGTCTGGGCAACCCTGGCCAAGGGTAGAGACCATGCTGGGTGTTGCCCCTGGCCTGTGGGTCCTCTCAGCAGAACCACCCCTTTCCCGCATGAAGACCTCCCCGGCTGCCTCCAAGGGCCGGTTGCAAGCATTCTCGCCGTCTGCCGCACTTCCCACCAAAAGGGAGGCTTGTTTTTCCCGCAAGTCGCGCAATCAGCTCCCAAGCCGGGAGAAAAGCACATCGGGGTGGTCCTTTCTCTGGGCCCTTGCCCCTGAGCCTGGAGTCAACCTTGGAGGTCCACACTCCCAGGCCAAGAAAGAACCACATGCACACGTCGTTTCCTGAGCCCTGCACCTTCCGAGAGCTCGAGTCAGCCGGAGTCTGTGAGGCACATCCTCGGCCACCCCAGCAGCACAGCCTGTGTGTCAAGGGGCAGAGCCGACCTAGGGGCAGAGTGGGCCTCCTGCTCTCCCAGCTGCCCTGAGGCTGCTGGGAGAAAAAGGCGTTGGGCATGCCACCCGTTGCTCCCCACTTCCCTCTCACCAGGCCGTCTGAGTTCCAAGTCCTTGCAGTGTGGAGACAGCCTCTGCCAGCACCACCCTCCTAGTTGGACTCAAAAGAAGCCTAAGCCACAGGAAATATGCTAGGGGGTAACTGACTGGGGAGGCGACCAGGCATGTCTAGGCACACACCCAGCAGCCTGCCCCTTCATGGGGCAGCAGCCCCGGAGGCCAGGGAGGTCTGGGCAAGGCTGGCCATGGACAGAGGTCTTGCTGGGTCCTTCCCATGGCCTGTGGGGACTCTGTGCAGAACCGGCCCTTTCCCGCAGGAAGACCTCCCCAATTGCCTCCAAAGGCCGGTTTGCAAGCATTCTCGCCAGACTGCTGCCGCTCCCTGCCGAGGGAGGACTGCTTTTCCCGCAAGTCGCGCACTCTGCTCTTCAGCCCGGGAGAAAAGCGCTTCGGGGTGGTCCTTGCTCTGGGACCTTTTCCCTGAGCCTGGAGTCAAGCTTGGACATCCACATTGCCAGGAAGAGGCAGAATCACATGAATAAGTTTGTTCCTTCCCCCTGCACCTTCCGAGGACTTGTTTGAGCCAGAGTCTGTCAGACATGTCCTCCACATCCCGATCAGGCCTGCCTGTGTGTCAAGGGGCACAGATGATCTAGGGGCAGAGTGGGCCTTTTGCTCTCCCACGTTGCTGGTGGCTGCTGGGCCAAAGAGACCTTGGGAATCCACACACTTGCTCCGCACTTCCCTGTGACCAGGCCGTCTGAGCTCTAGGCTCTTGCTTGTGATAACAGCCCATGCCAGCACCTCCCCTCCTAGTAGGCCTCATATAAGGCCAAGCACAGGGGAAATGCGCTAGGGGGAAAGAGACTGGGGAGGTCACCAGGCATGTCTGGACACACTCCACGCAGCCTGCCCTTCATGGGGCAGCAGCCCCGGAGGCCCGGAAGGTCTGGGCAACCCTGGCCAAGGGCAGAGACCATGCTGGGTGTTGCCCCTGGCCTGTGGGTCCTCTCAGCAGAACCACCCCTTTCCCGCATGAAGACCTCCCCGGCTGCCTCCAAGGGCCGGTTGCAAGCATTCTCGCCGTCTGCCGCACCTCCCACCAAAAGGGAGGCTTGTTTTTCCCGCAAGTCGCGCAATCAGCTCCCAAGCCGGGAGAAAAGCACATCGGGGTGGTCCTTTCTCTGGGTCCTTCCCCTGAGCCTGGAGTCGAGCTTGGACATCCACATTGCCAGGAAGAGGCAGAATCACATGCATACGTTTGTTCCTGCCCCCTGCACCTACCGAAGACTTGGTTGAGCCAGAGTCTGTCACATATGTCCTCCGCAGCCCCAGCAGGAATGCCTGTGTATCAAGGGGCAGAGCCGACCTAGGGGCAGAGTGGGCCTCTTGCTCTCCCAACTGCCCTGAGGCTGCTGGGAGAAAGAGGCTTTGGGCATCCAACCCGTTGCTCCCCACTTCCCTCGCACCAGGCCGTCTGAGCTCCAAGTCCTTGCAGTGTGGAGACAGCCTCTGCCAGCACCTCCCTCCGAGTTGGACTCAAAAGTGGCCTAGACCAGGGGAAATATGCTAGGGGTAAGTGACTGGGGAGGCGACCATGCATGTCTAGACACACACCCCGCAGCCTGCCCCTTCATGGGGCAGGAGTCCCGGAGGCCAGGGACGCCTGGGCAAGGCTGGCCAAGGACACGGGTCTTGCGGGGTCCTTCCCATGCCCTGTGGGGACTCTGAGCAGAACCGGCCATTTCCCGCAGGAAGACCTCCCCACTGCCTCCAAAGGCAGGTTTGCAAGCGTTATCGCCAGACTGCTGCCGCTCCCTGCCGAGGGAGGCCTGCTTTTCCCGCAAGTCGCGCACTCTGCTCTTAAGCCCGGGAGAAAAGCGCTTCGGGGTGGTCCTTGCTCTGGGCCCTATTCCGTGAGCCTGGAGTCAAGCTTGGACATCCACATTGCCAGGAAGAGGCAGAATCACATGAATAAGTTTGTTCCTTCCCCCTGCACCTTCCGAGGACTTGTTTGAGCCAGAGTCTGTCAGACATGTCCTCCACAGCCCGATCAGGACTGCCTGTGTTTCAAGGGGCAGAGCTGACCCACGGTAGAGTGGGCGTCTTGCTTTCCCACCTTGCTGGAGACTGCTGGGACAAAGAGACCTTGGGCATCCACACACTTGCTCCGCACTTCCCAGTAACCAGACCGTCTGAGCTCCAGGCTCTTGCTGTGTGAAAACAGCACATTCCAGCACCTCCCCTCCGAGTAGGCCTTAAATTAGGCCAAGCACAGGCGAAATGCGCTAGGGGGTAAGAGACTGGGGAGGTAACCAGGCATGTCTGGACACACTCCACGCAGCCTGCCCTTCATAGGGCAGCAGCCCCGGAGGCCTGTAAGTTCTGGGCAACCCTGGCCAAGGGCAGAGACCATGCTAGTTGCTGCCCCTGGCCTGTGGGTCCTCTCAGCAGAATCACCCCTTTCCCGCATGAAAACCTCCCCGGCTGCCTCAAAGGGCCAGTTGCAAGCATTCTCGAAGGCTGCCGCACTTCCGACCCCAAGCGAGGCTTGTTTTTCCCGCAAGTCGCGCAATCCGCTCCCAAGCCGGGAGAAAAGCACATCGGGGTGGTCCTTTCTCTGGGCCCTTGCCCCTGAGCCTGGAGTCGAGCTTGGACATCCACATTGCCAGGAAGAGGCAGAATCACATGCATACGTTTGTTCCTGCCCCCTGCACCTACCGAAGACTTGGTTGAGCCAGAGTCTGTCACATATGTCCTCCGCAGCCCCAGCAGGAATGCCTGTGTATCAAGGGGCAGAGCCGACCTAGGGGCAGAGTGGGCCTCTTGCTCTCCCAACTGCCCTGAGGCTGCTGGGAGAAAGAGGCTTTGGGCATCCAACCCGTTGCTCCCCACTTCCCTCTCACCAGGCCGTCTGAGCTCCAAGTCCTTGCAGTGTGGAGACAGCCTCTGCCAGCACCTCCCTCCGAGTTGGACTCAAAAGTGGCCTAGACCAGGGGAAATATGCTAGGGGTAAGTGACTGGGGAGGCGACTAGGCATGTCTAGACACACACCCCGCAGCCTGCCCCTTCATGGGGCAGGAGTCCCGGAGGCCAGGGACGCCTGGGCAAGGCTGGCCAAGGACAGGGGTCTTGCGGGGTCCTTCCCATGCCCTGTGGGGACTCTGAGCAGAACCGTCCCTTTCCCGCAGGAAGACCTCCCCACTGCCTCCAAAGGCCGGTTTGCAAGCGTTCTCGCCAGACTGCTGCCGCTCCCTGCCGAGGGAGGCCTGCTTTTCCCGCAAGTCGCGCACTCTGCTCTTAAGCCCGGGAGAAAAGCGCTTCGGGGTGGTCCTTGCTCTGGGCCCTATTCCGTGAGCCTGGAGTCAAGCTTGGACATCCACATTGCAAGGAAGAGGCAGAATCACATGCATACGTTTCTTCCTGCCCCCTGCACCTTCCGAGAACTTGTTCGAGCCTGAGTCTGTCAGACAAGTCCTCCGCAGTCCCAGCAGGCCTGCCTGTGTGTCAAGGGGCACAGATGATCTAGGGGCAGAGTGGGCCTTTTGCTCTCCCACCTTGCTGGAGGCTGCTGGGCCAAAGAGACCTTGGAATCCACACACTTGCTCCGCACTTCCCTGTGACCAGGCCGTTTGAGCTCTAGGCTCTTGCTTGTGATAACAGCCCATGCCAGCACCTCCCCTCCTAGTAGGCCTCATATAAGGCCAAGCACAGGGGAAATGCGCTAGGGGGTAAGAGACTGGGGAGGTCACCAGGCATGTCTGGACAAACTCCCCGCAGCGTGCCCTTCATGGGGCAGCAGCCCCGGAGGCCCGGAAGGTCTGGCTAACCCTGGCCAAGGGCAGAGACCATGCTGGGTGTTGCCCCTGGCCTGTGGGTCCTCTCAGCAGAACCACCCCTTTCCCGCATGAAGACCTCCCCGGCTGCCTCCAAGGGCCGGTTGCAAGCATTCTCGCCGTCTGCCGCACTTCCCACCAAAAGGGAGGCTTGTTTTTCCCGCAAGTCGCGCAATCAGCTCCCAAGCCGGGAGAAAAGCACATCGGGGTGGTCCTTTCTCTGGGCCCTTGCCCCTGAGCCTGGAGTCAACCTTGGAGGTCCACACTCCCAGGCCAAGAAAGAACCACATGCACACGTCGTTTCCTGAGCCCTGCACCTTCCGAGAGCTCGAGTCAGCCGGAGTCTGTGAGGCACATCGTCGGCCACCCCAGCAGCACAGCCTGTGTGTCAAGGGGCAGATCTGACCTGGGGCAGAGTGGGCCTCTTGCTCTCCCAGCTGCCCTGAGGCTGCTGGGAGAAAAAGGCTTTGGGCATGCAACCCGTGAATCCCCACTTCCCTCTCACCAGGCCTTCTGAGCTCCAAGTCCTTGCAGTGTGGAGACAACCTCTGCCAGCACCTCCCTCCGAGTTGGACTCAAAAGTGGCCTAGATCAGGGGAAATATGCTAGGGGTAAGTGACTGAGGAGGCGACCAGGCATGTCTAGACACACACCCTGCAGCCTGCCCCTTCATGGGGCAGCAACCTGGAGGCCAGCGAGGTCTGGGCAAGGCTGGCCAAGGACAGGGGTCTTGCTGGATCCTTCCCATGGCCTGTGGGGACTCTGAGCAGAACCGGCCCTTTCCCGCAGGAAGACCTCCCCACTGCCTCCAAAGGCCGGTTTGCAAGGGTTCTCGCCAGACTGCTGCCGCTCCCTGCCGAGGGAGGCCTGCTTTTCCCGCAAGTCGCGCACTCTGCTCTTAAGCCCGGGAGTAAAGCGCTTCTGGGTGTTCCTTTCTCTGGGCCCTTGCCCCTGAGCCTGGAGTCAACCTTGGAGGTCCACACTCCCAGGCCAAGAAAGAACCACATGCACACGTCGTTTCCTGAGCCCTGCACCTTCCGAGAGCTCGAGTCAGCCGGAGTCTGTGAGGCACATCCTCGGCCACCCCAGCAGCACAGCCTGTGTGTCAAGGGGCAGAGCCGACCTAGGGGCAGAGTGGGCCTCCTGCTCTCCCAGCTGCCCTGAGGCTGCTGGGAGAAAAAGGCGTTGGGCATGCCACCTGTTGCTCCCCACTTCCCTCTCACCAGGCCGTCTGAGTTCCAAGTCCTTGCAGTGTGGAGACAGCCTCTGCCAGCACCTCCCTCCTAGTTGGACTCAAAAGAAGCCTAGGCCACAGGAAATATGCTAGGGGGTAAGTGACTGGGGAGGCGACCAGGCATGTCTAGGCACACACCCAGCAGCCTGCCCCTTCATGGGGCAGCAGCCCCGGAGGCCAGGGAGGTCTGGGCAAGGCTGGCCATGGACAGAGGTCTTGCTGGGTCCTTCCCATGGCCTGTGGGGACTCTGAGCAGAACCGGCCCTTTCCCGCAGGAAGACCTCCCCAATTGCCTCCAAAGGCCGGTTTGAAAGCATTCTCGCCAGACTGCTGCCGCTCCCTGCCGAGGGAGGACTGCTTTTCTCACAAGTCGCGCACTCTGCTCTTCAGCCCGGGAGAAAAGCGCTTCGGGGTGGTCCTTGCTCTGGGACCTTTTCCCTGAGCCTGGAGTCAAGCTTGGACATCCACATTGACAGGAAGAGGCAGAATCACATGAATAAGTTTGTTCCTTCCCCCTGCACCTTCCGAGGACTTGTTTGAGCCAGAGTCTGTCAGACATGTCCTCCACAGCCCGATCAGGACTGCCTGTGTTTCAAGGGGCAGAGCTGACCCACGGTAGAGTGGGCGTCTTGCTTTCCCACCTTGCTGGAGACTGCTGGGACAAAGAGGCCTTGGGCATCCACACACTTGCTCCGCACTTCCCAGTAACTAGACCGTCTGAGCTCCAGGCTCTTGCTGTGTGAAAACAGCACATTCCAGCACCTCCCCTCCGAGTAGGCCTTAAATTAGGCCAAGCACAGTCGAAATGCGCTAGGGGGTAAGAGACTGGGGAGGTAACCAGGCATGTCTGGACACACTCCACGCAGCCTGCCCTTCATGGGGCAGCAGCCCCGGAGGCCTGTATGTTCTGGGCAACCCTGGCCAAGGGCAGAGACCATGCTAGTTGCTGCCCCTGGCCTGTGGGTCCTCTCAGCAGAATCACCCCTTTCCCGCATGAAGACCTCCCCGGCTGCCTCAAAGGGCCAGTTGCAAGCATTCTCGAAGGCTGCCGCACTTCCGACCCCAAGCGAGGCTTGTTTTTCCCGCAAGTCGCGCAATCCGCTCCCAAGCCGGGGAAAAGCACATCGGGGTGGTCCTTTCTCTGGGCCCTTGCCCCTGAGCCTGGAGTCGAGCTTGGACATCCACAGTGCCAGGAAGAGGCAGAATCACATGCATACGTTTGTTCCTGCCCCCTGCACCTACCGAAGACTTGGTTGAGCCAGAGTCTGTCACATATGTCCTCCGCAGCCCCAGCAGGAATGCCTGTGAATCAAGGGGCAGAGCCGACCTAGGGGCAGAGTGGGCCTCTTGCTCTCCCAACTGCCCTGAGGCTGCTGGGAGAAAGAGGCTTTGGGCATCCAACCCGTTGCTCCCCACTTCCCTCGCACCAGGCCGTCTGAGCTCCAAGTCCTTGCAGTGTGGAGACAGCCTCTGCCAGCACCTCCCTCCGAGTTGGACTCAAAAGTGGCCTAGACCAGGGGAAATATGCTAGGGGTAAGTGACTGGGGAGGCGACCAGGCATGTCTAGACACACACCCCGCAGCCTGCCCCTTCATGGGGCAGGAGTCCCGGAGGCCAGGGACGCCTGGGCAAGGCTGGCCAAGGACACGGGTCTTGCGGGGTCCTTCCCATGGCCTGTGGGGACTCTGAGCAGAACCGGCCCTTTCCCGCAGGAAGACCTCCCCACTGCCTCCAAAGGCCGGTTTGCAAGGGTTCTCGCCAGACTGCTGCCGCTCCCTGCCGAGGGAGGCCTGCTTTTCCCGCAAGTCGCGCACTCTGCTCTTAAGCCCGGGAGTAAAGCGCTTCTGGGTGTTCCTTTCTCTGGGCCCTTGCCCCTGAGCCTGGAGTCAACCTTGGAGGTCCACACTCCCAGGCCAAGAAAGAACCACATGCACACGTCGTTTCCTGAGCCCTGCACCTTCCGAGAGCTCGAGTCAGCCGGAGTCTGTGAGGCACATCCTGGGCCACCCCAGCAGCAAAGCCTGTGTGTCAAGGGGCAGAGCCGACCTAGGGGCAGAGTGGGCCTCCTGCACTCCCAGCTGCCCTGAGGCTGCTGGGAGAAAAAGCCGTTGGGCATGCAACCCGTTGCTCCCCACTTCCCTCTCACCAGGCCGTCTGAGTTCCAAGTCCTTGCAGTGTGGAGACAGCCTCTGCCAGCACCTCCCTCCTAGTTGGACTCAAAAGAAGCCTAGGCCACAGGAAATATGCTAGGGGGTGACTGGGGAGGCGACCAGGCATGTCTAGGCACACACCCAGCAGCCTGCCCCTTCATGGGGCAGCAGCCCCGGAGGCCAGGGAGGTCTGGGCAAGGCTGGCCATGGACAGAGGTCTTGCTGGGTCCTTCCCATGGCCTGTGGGGACTCTGTGCAGAACCGGCCCTTTCCCGCAGGAAGACCTCCCCAGTTGCCTCCAAAGGCCGGTTTGAAAGCATTCTCGCCAGACTGCTGCCGCTCCCTGCCAAGGGAGGACTGCTTTTCCCGCAAGTCACGCACTCTGCTCTTCAGCCCGGGAGAAAAGCGCTTCGGGGTGGTCCTTGCTCTGGGACCTTTTCCCTGAGCCTGGAGTCAAGCTTGGACATCCACATTGCCAGGAAGAGGCAGAATCACATGAATAAGTTTGTTCCTTCCCCCTGCAAATTCCGAGGACGTGTTTGAGCCAGAGTCTGTCAGACATGTCCTCCACAGCCCGATCAGGACTGCCTGTGTTTCAAGGGGCAGAGCTGACCCACGGTAGAGTGGGCGTCTTGCTTTCCCACCTTGCTGGAGACTGCTGGGACAAAGAGGCCTTGGGCATCCACACACTTGCTCCGCACTTCCCAGTAACCAGACCGTCTGAGCTCCAGGCTCCTGCTGTGTGAAAACAGCACATTCCAGCACCTCCCCTCCGAGTAGGCCTTAAATTAGGCCAAGCACAGGCGAAATGCGCTAGGGGGTAAGAGACTGGGGAGGTAACCAGGCATGTCTGGACACACTCCACGCAGCCTGCCCTTCATGGGGCAGCAGCCCCGGAGGCCTGTAAGTTCTGGGCAACCCTGGCCTGTGTGTGAAGGGACAGGGCCCACCTAGGGGCACAGTGGGCCACTTGCTTACCCTGCTGCCCTGAGGCTGCTGGGACCAAGAGGCCTTGGGCATCTTTCTCTTTCCTCTGACCAGGCCGTCCAGCCTCCAGTTCCTTGCAGTTTGGAGAGAGGCCCTGGCAGGAATCACCCTTCCAAGTAGGCCTCAAATGAGCCCTAGGAATCATGGGAAAGGCGCTAAGGAAATGAGACTGGGGAGGCAACTGGGCATGTCTGGACACACTCCCCGCCACCTGCCCATTCGGGAGGCTGTAACCCCGGAGGGCAGAAAGGTCTGGTCAAGGTTGGCCTGGGGGAGGGTCCGTGCTGGGACCTGCCACTGGCCAGTGGAGCCTCTGATCAGATACATCACTGTGCCGCAGGAAAACCTCACTGGCAGCCTCCAAAGGCTGGTTTGCAAGCACTCGCACCTAGGGAGACCCGCGCTTCCCGCAAGCCATGCACTCTGTTCCCAAGCCCAGGAAAGAAGCTCTTGTGGTGTCCCCTCTCAGGGCCTTGCCCCTGAAACTGGTGTCAGCTAGGGGCTCCAAACTCCCAGGCCAAGGCAGAGCCACGTGCACACAAGTCTTCCTGTCCACTGCACTGTCAGAGAGGTCGGGTGAGCCAGAGTCTGTCAGGCAGCTCCTGGGCAAGCCAAGCAGCTGTCCAGTGTGTGAAGCGTCAGGACTGACCTAGTGGCACAGTGGGCCACTTGCTCACCCTGATGCCCTGAGGCTGCTGGGCCAAAGAGGCCTTGGGCATCGACCCCCTTGCTGGCCTCTTCCCTCTGACCATGCCGTCCGTGCTCTAGGCCCTTGCAATGTGGAGAGAGCCCCTGCCAGAATCCTCCCCTCTAAGTATGCCTCAAATGCGGCCTAGGCACCAGGGGGAAAGTGCTCAGGGAATGAGCCTGGGGAGGTGCCTGTGCTTGTCTGGACACACTTCCCGCAGCCTGCTCCTTCGTGGGGCACTACCCCCAAAGGACAGGAAGATCTGGTCAAGACTGGCCTGGGGCAGTGTCCATGCTGTGACCTGCCCCTTGCCTGTGGGGCCTCTGAGCACAACCAGCACTCTGCTGCTGGAATACCTCACCGGCAGCCTCCAAAGGCCAGTTTGCAAGCACTCTCACAGACTGGCATCCTCTCCCTCACCAAGGGAGACCTGCATTTCCCGCAAGCCTCTCACTCTGTTCCCCAGTCCAGGACAATAGCGCATTGGGTTCGTCTGCTCTCAGGCCCTTGCCCCAGTGCATGGGGGACAGCTAGTGTCTCCACATACCCAGGACAAGGCAGAATCACATGCACACGTCTCTTTGTGCCCCCTTAACCTTCAGAGAGCTTGGGTGAGCCAGAGTCTGTCAGGCTGCTCCTGGGCAAGCCCAGCAGCAGCACCTGTGTGTGATGGTGCAGGGGCGACCTAGGGGCACTGAGGGCCACTTGCTCACCCTGGTGCCCTGAGGCTGCTTGGCCAAAGAGGCCTTGGACATCGACCCCCTTGTTGGCCTTTTCCCTCTGACCAGGCTATCCGGGCTCCAGTCCATTGCAGTGTGGAGAGAGGCCCTGCCAGAATCCTCCCCTACAAGTAGGCCTCATATGAGGCCTAGGAATCATGGGAAAGGTGCAAAGAGAATGAAAATGGGGAGGCGCCTGGCCATGTCTGGACACACTCCCCGCCGCCTGCCCCTTCATGGGGCAGAACCCGCAGAGGCCAGGAAGGTCTGGTCAAGGCTGGCCTTGGGCCGGGTCCATGTTGGGACCTGCCCCTGGCCGGTGGGTACTCTGAGCAGAATCAGCATTGTGCCGCTGGAAGACCTCACCGGCCGCCTCCAAAGGCCGCTTTGCAATCAGTCTCACCAGCTGGCTGCCTCTCTCTCACCGAGGGAGGCCCGTCTTTCCCACAAGCCGCGCACTCTGTTCCCAAACCTGGGAGAAGAGCGCTTCGGTGTGTTCCTCTCTCAGGCATTTGCTCCAGAGCCTGGGGACAGCTAGGTGTTCCACTCACCCAGGCCAATGCAGAACCACATGCACACGTCTCTTCTGGTCCTCTGCACCATCAGAGAGCTCGGGTGAGCCACAGTCTGTGAGGCTGCCCCTGGGAAAGCCAGCATCACCGCCTGTGTGTGAAGGGGCAGGGCCTAACTAGAGGCACAGTGCACTACATGCTCTTCCTGGTGCCTTTAGGCTGTTGGGCCAAAGAGGCCTTGGGAAACGAGCCCCTTGCTGGCCTCTTCCTTCTGACCAGGCCATCCGTCCTCCAGACACTTGTAGTGTGGAGCGAGCCCCTGCCAGAAACCTCCCCTCCAAGTAGGGCTCAAATGAGACCTAGGCACCAGGGAAAAGGCGCTAATGGAATGAGCCTGTGGAGGCGACTGGGCATGCATGGACACACTCCCCGCAGCCTGCCCCTTCGTGAGGCAGGTCCCCCGGAAGCCAGGAAGTTCTGTACAAGGCTGGCCTGGGGCAGGGTCCATGCTGAAACCTGCCCTTGACCTGTGGGCCCTTTGACCAGAACCAGAACTCTGCTGCTGCAAGACCTCCCCAGCTGCCTCCATAAGCCAGTTTGCAAGCACTCTCCCCGAGGGAGACAAGCGATTCCCACAAGCACCACACTCTGGCCCCAGGCCCATGAGAATAGTGCTTCGAGGTTGTCCTCTCTCAGGACCATTGCCAATGAGCCTGGGGGCCTGCTAGGGGCTCCACACTCCCAGGCCAAGACAGAACCACATGCACACGTCTTTTCCTGCTCCCTGCACCGTCAGAGAGCTTGGGTGAGCAAGAGTCTGTCAGGCAGCTCCTGGACAAGCCGAGAAGCAGCACCTATGTGTGATGGGGCAGGGCCAACCTAGGGGCACAGTGGGACACTTGCTCTTCCTGCTGCCCTGAGCCTCCTGGGACAAAGAGGCCTTGGGCGTCAACCCCCTTGCTGAGGTCTTCCCTCTGACCAGGCCATCCGAGCTCCAGTCCTTGCAGTGTGGAGAGAGGCCCTGCCAGAGACCTCCCCTCCAAGTAGGCCTCAAATGAGGCCTAGGAAACATGGGAAAGGGACTCAGGGAATGAGCCTGGGGAGGTGCCTGGGCATGTCTGGACACACTCCCCACCGCCTGCCCCTTCGTGAGACAGTATGCTCAGAGGCCAGGTAGGTCTGGTCAAGGCTGGCCTGGGTCAGGGTCAGTGTTGGGACCTGCCACTGGCCTGTGGATCCTCTGTGCAGAACCAGCACTGTGCCGCTGGAAGACATCACCGGCAGCCTCCAAAGGCCGGGTTGCAAGTCCTCTCTCCAGCTGGCAACCTCTCCGTCACCGAGGGAGGCCCGCAATTTCCGCAAGCCACCCACTCTGCTTAAAAGCCCAGGACAATAGCACTTCAGTGGTCCCCTCTCAGGGCCTTGCCCCTGAGCCTGGGAGACAGCTAGGGGCTCCAAACTCCCAGGCCAAGGCAGAACCACATGCACACGAGTCTTCCTGCCCCCTGCACCATCAGAGAGCTCGGGTGAGCCAGAGAATGTCAGGCAGGTCATGGGCAAACCCAGCAGCACGACCTGTGTGTGAAGGGGTAGGGCGAAACTAGGGGCACAGTGGGCCACTTGCTCTTCCTGCTGCCCTGAGGCTGCTGGGCCAAAGAGGCCTTCGGCATCGACCCCCTTGCTGGCCTCTTCCATCTGACCATGGTGTCCGTGCTCCAGGCCCGAGCACTGTGGAGAGAGCCCCTGCCAGAAAACACCCCTCTAAGTAGGCCTCAAATGCGGCCTAGGCACCAGGGGAAAAGTGCTCAGCGAAGGAGCCTGGGGAGGTGCCTGAGCATGTCTGGACACACTTCCCACAGCCTGCGCCTTCGTGGGGCACTAACCCCAAAGGACAGGAAGGTCTGGTCAAGACTGGCCTGGGGAAGTGTCCATGCTGGGACCTGCCCCTGGAATGTGGGGCGTCTGAGAACAACCAGCACTCTGCTGCTGGAATACCTCATCGGCAGCCTCCAAAGGCTGGTTTGCAAGCACTCTCACAGGCTGGCGTCCTCTCCCTCACCCAGTGAGACCCGCGTTTCCCGCAATCCACGCACTCTGTTCCCAAGACCAGGAAAATAGCGCATCTTGTTCGTCCGCTCTCAGCCGCTTGCCCCTAGGCCTGGGGCCAGCTACGGGCTCCACACACCCAGGCCAAGGCAGAACCACATGCACACGTCTCTTCCTGCCCCCTGCACCGTCAGAGAGCTTGGGAGAGAAAGAGTCTGTCTGTCAGCACCTGGCCAAGACCAGCAGCACATGTGTGTGATGGGGCAGGGCCGACCTAGAGGCAGTGAGGGCCAGTTGCTCACCCTGCTGCCCTGAGGCTCTTGGGACAAAGATGGCTTGTACATCGACCCCATTGCTGGCCTCTTCCCTCTGACCAGGCCGTCCAGGCTCCAGTCCCTTGTAGTGTGGAAAGAGGCCCTGCCAGAAACGTCCCCTCCAAATAGACCTGAAATGAGGCCAAGGTATCTTGAGAATAGTGCTAAGGAATGAGACTGGGGAGGCTCCTCAGCATGTCTGGCCACACTCCTTACCGCCATAAACTTCGTGGGGCAGTACACGCAGAGGCCAGGAAGGTCTGGGCAAGGCTGTCCTGGGGCAGGTCCTTGCTGGGGCCTGCCCCTGGCCTGTGGGGCCTCTGAGCAGAACCAGCACTGTGCCATTGGAACACCTCACCAGCAGCCTCCAAAGGCCGGTTTGCAAGCACTCTCACAGGCTGGCGTCCTCTCCCTAACCGAGGGAGGCCCGGAATTCCCGCAAGCCGCACACTCTGCTTCCATGCCTGGGAGAAAAGCGCTTCGGGATGTTCCTCCCTCTGGCCTTTGCCCCTGACCCTGGGAGACAGCTAGGGGCTCCACACTAACAGGCCAAGGCAGAACCACATGCACACGTATCTTCCGGCCCTCTGCAGCGTCAGAGAGCTCGGGAGAGCCACAGTCATTAGGCAGCTCCTGGGGAAGCCCAGTAGCAGTGCCTGTGTGTCAAGGGGCAGGGCCGACCTAGGGTCACTGAGGGCCACATGCTCAACCTGCTGCCCTGAGGCTTCTGGGACAAAGAGGCCTTGCGCATCGACCCCCTTGCTGACTTCTTCCCTCTCACCACACCCTCCGGGCTCGAGTCACTTGCAGTGTGGAGAGAGCCCCTGGCATAAACCTCCCCTCCAAATAGGCCTCAAACGAGGCCTAGGAACCATGGGAAAGGCGCTCCGGGAATGATCCTGGGGAGGTGTCTGGGCATGCCTGAACAACTCCCCGCCACCTGCCCTTTGGTGAGGCAGTACCCCCGGAGGCCAGGAAGGTCTGGTCATGGCTGTTCGGGGTCAGGGTCCATGATGGAACCTGCCCGTGGCCTTTGGGGCCTTTGAGCAGAACCAGGACTCTGCCGTTGGAAGACCTCACCAGCAGCCTCCAAAGGCCTGTTTGCAAGATCTCTCGTCTGCTGGCCGTAATTCCCTCATCGAGGCCCACTCTGCCCCTATGTGGGCTCTGCCCCTTGACACACAGGCAGTCCTGCTGGGGCTGAGGAGGACATGTCTGACAGACTCTGGCTCAACCAAGCCCTCGGAAGGTGCAGGGGGCAGCAACAAACGAATGCATGTGATTCTGCCTCTTCCTGGCAATGTGGATGTCCAAGCTTGACTCCAGGGTCAGGGACAAGGGCCCAGAAAAAGTACCACCCCGAAGCGCTTTTCTCCAGGGCTTAAGAACAGAGTGCGCGACTTGCGGGAAACCAAATTTCCCTCGGCAGCGAGCGGCAGCAGTCTGGTGAGAATGCTTGCAAACCGGCCTTTGGAGGCAGTTGGGGAGATCTTCCTGCGGGAAATGACCGGTTCTGCACAGAGTCCCCACAGGCCATGGGAAGGACCCAGAAGAACCCTGTCCATGGCCAGCCTCGCCCAGACCTCCCTGGCCTCCGGGGCTCCTGCCCCTTGAAGGGGCAGGCTGCGGAGTGTGCCTAGACATGCCTGGTCGCCTCCCCAGTCACTTACCCCCTAGCATATTTCCCCTGGCCTTGGCCTCTTTTGAGTCCAACTCGGAGGGGAGGTGATGGCAGAGGCTTTCTCCACACTGCAAGGACCTGGAGGTCAGATGGCCTGGTGAGAGGGAAGTGGGGAGCAACGGGTTGCATGCCCAAAGCGTTTTTCTCCCAGCTGCCTCAGGGCAGCTCGGAGAGCAAGAGGCCCACTCTGCCCCTAGGTCAGATCTGCCCCTTGACACACAGTCTGTGCTGCTGGGGTGGCCAACGATGTGCCTCACAGACTCCGGCTCACTCGAGCACTCGGAAGGTGCAGGGCTCAGGAAACGACGTGTGCATGTCGTTCTTTCTTGGCCTGGGAGTGTGGACCTCCAAGGTTGACTCCAGGCTCAGGGGCAAGGGCCCAGAGAAAGGACAACCCCGATGTGCTTTTCTCCCGGCTTGGGAGCGGATTGCACGACTTGCGGGAAAAACAAGCGTCCTTTGGGGTGGGAGGTGCGGCAGCCGGCGAGAATGCTTGCAACCGGCCCTTGGAGGCAGCCGGGACGGTCTTCATGTGGGAAAGGGGTGGTACTGCTGAGAGGAGCCACAGGCCAGGGGCAGCACCCAGCATGGTCTCTTCCCTTGGCCAGGGTTGCCCAGACCTTCCGGGCCTCTGGGGCTGCTGCCCCATGAAGAGCAGGCTGCGGGGAGTGTGTCCAGACATGCCTGGTCACCTCCCCAGTCTCTTACACCCTAGCGCATTTCCACTGTGCTTGTCCTTATTAAAGGCCTACTCGGAGGGGAGGTGCTGGCATGGGCTGTTTTCACACAGCAAGAGCCTGGAGCTCAGACGGCCTGGACACAGGGAAGTGCGGAGCAATTGTGTGGATGCCCAAGGCCTCTTTGGCCCAGCAGGCTCCGGGCAGCTGGAAGAGCAAGAGGGCCACTCTGCCCCTAGATCTTCTCTGCCCCTTGACACTCAGGCAGGCCTGCTGGGGCTGCGGAGGATATGTCTGAAAGACTCTGGCTCAAACAAGTCCTCGGAATGTGCAGGGGACAGGTCAAACGTATGCATGTGATTCTGCCTCTTCCTGGCAATGTGGATGTCCAAGGTTGACTCCAGGCTCAGGGGCAATGGCCCAGAGAAAGGACCACCCCTAAGCGCTTTTCTCCCGGGCTTTAGAGCACAGTGCGCGACTTGCGGGAAAGGCAGGCCTCCCTCGGCAGGGAGCGGCAGCAGTCTGGCGAGAATGCTTGCAAACCGGCCTTTGGAGGCAGTTGGGGAGGTGTTCCTGCGGGAAAGGGCCGGTTCGGCTCAGAGTCCCCACAGGCCATGGGAAGGGCGCAGCAAGAACCCTGTCCTTGGCCAGCCTTGCCCAGACCTCCCTGGCTTCCCGGGCTCCTGCCCCATGAAGGGGCAGGCTGCAGGGTGTGTGTCTAGACATGCCTGGTCGCCTCCCCAGGCTCTTACACCTAGCGCATTTCCCCTGAGCTTGGCCTAATTTTAGGCCTACTCAGAGGGGAGGTGCTGGGATGGGTTGTTTTCACACAGCAAGAGCCTGGAGCTCAGACGGCCTGGTCACAGGGAAATGCAGAGCAAGGGTCCACACACCCAGGCCAAGGCAGAACCACATGAACACGTCTCTTCCTGTCCCCTACACTGTCAGAGATCTTGGGTGAGCCAGAATCTGTCTCGCCAGCTCCTGGGCAAACCCAGCAGCAGCGCCTGTGTGTGATGGGGCAGTGCCGACCTAGGGGCACACAGGGCCACATGCTCCTACTGCTGCCCTGAGGCTGCTGGGACAATGAGGCCTTGGGCAACGACCCCCTTGCTGGCCTCTTCCTTCTGACCAGGTCATCCTGGTTCTAGTCCCTTGCAGTGTGGAAAGAGGGCCTGCCAGAAAACTCCCTTCCAAGTAGGCTTCAAATGAGGCCTAGTAACCAAGGGAAAGGCACTCAGGGAATGAGACTGGGGAGGTGCCTGGGCATGTCTGGACACACAGCCTGTCGCCTGCCCCTTGGTGAGGCAGTACCCTCGGAGGCCAGGATGGTCTGGTCAAGGCTGGCCTGGGGCAGGTTCCGTGCTGGGACCTGCCACTGGCCTGTGGGTCCGCTGTGCAGAAACAGCACTGTGCCCCTGGTAGACATCACCGGCAGCCTCCAAAGGCTGGTTAGCAAGTACTCTCTCCAGCTGGCAACCTCTCCCTCACCGAGGGAGGCCCGAGATTCCCACAAGCCACGCACTCTGCTCCCAATCCCAGGAGAAAACGCTTGGGTGGTCCCCTCTCAGGGCCTTGCCCCTGAGCCTGCACTCAGCTAGGGGCTCCAAACTCCCAGGCCAAGGCAGAACCACATGCACACGAATCTTCCTGCCCCCTGCCCTGTCAGAAAGCTCGGGTGAGCCAAGATCTGTCAGGCAGTTCATGGGCAAACCCAGCAGCAGCGCCTGTGTGTGAAGGGGCAGGCCCAACCTAGGGGCACAGTGGGCCATTTGCTCACCCTGCTGACCTGTGGCTTCTGGGCAACAAAGGATTGGGCATAGACCCCCTTGCTTGCCTTCTCCCTCTGACCATGCCGTCCGGGCTCCAGGCCCTTGCAGTGTGGAGTGAGCCCCTGCCAGAAACCTCCTCTCCAAGTAACCCTCAAATTCGGCCTAGGCACCAGGGGAAAAGTGCTCAGGGAATGAGCCTAGGGAGGTGCCTGAGCATGTCTGGACACGTTTCCCGCAGCCTGCCCCTTCGTGGGGCAGTACCCCCGGAGGCGAGGAAGGGCTGGGCAATGCTGGCCTGGGGCAGGGTCCATGCTGGAACCTGCTCATGGCCTGTGGGGCCTCTGAGCAGAAGCAGCACCCTGCCTTTGGAAGACCTCCCCTGCTGCCTCCAAAGGCCAGCTTGCAAGCACTCTCCCCGAGGGAGGCCCGTGATTCCCGCAAGATTCGCACTCTGATCCCAAGCCCGTGAGAAAAGCACTTCGTGGTGGTCCTATCTCAGGGCTCTTGCCCGTAAGCCTAGGGGCCAGCTAGGGGCTCCA
Organism: Muntiacus reevesi; assembly: GCF_963930625.1. Taxonomy (NCBI): domain Eukaryota; kingdom Metazoa; phylum Chordata; class Mammalia; order Artiodactyla; family Cervidae; genus Muntiacus; species Muntiacus reevesi. The sequence goes on along the minus strand of NW_027078029.1, from coordinate 809,817 downwards.
AACTCCCAGGCCATGCAGAACCACAAGCACATGTCTTTTCCTGCCCCCTACACTGTCAGAGAGCTTGGGTGAGCCAGAGTCTGTCAGGTAGCTCCTGGGAAAGCCCAGGAGCATCGCCTGTCTGTGATGGGGCAGGGCTGAACTAGGGGCACAGAGGGCCACTTGCTCTCCCTGCTGCCTTGAGGCTGCTGGGACAAAGAGGCCTTGGGCATCGACCCCCTTGCTGGCCTCTTTCCTCTGACCAGGCCGTCCGGGCTCCAGGCCCTTGCAGTGTGGAGAGAGCCCCTGCCAGAAACCTCCCCTCCAATTAGGCCTCAAATGGGGACTAGGCACCAGGAAAAGCGCTCACGGAATGAGCCTGGGGAGGTGCCTGAGCATGTCTGGACTCACTTCCCGCAGCCTGCTCCATCTCGGGGCAGTTCCCCCGGAGGCCAGGAAGGTCTGGTCAAGACTGGCCTGGGGCACTGTCCATGCTGGGACCTGCCCCTGGACTGTGGGGCCTCTGAGCACAACCAGCACTCTTCTGCTGGAATACCTCAACGGCAGCCTCCAAAGGCCGCTTTGCAAGCAGTCTCACCGGCTGGTCAACTCTCCCTCACTGAGGGAGGCCCGTCTTTCCCGCAAGCTGCGCACTCTCTTCCCAAGCCTGGGAGAAAAGCACTTCGGGGTGTTCCTCTCTCAGTCCTTTGCCCCAGAGCTTTGGGACAGCTAGGGGTTCCACTCACCCAGGGCAAGGCAGAACCACATGCACACGTCACTTCTGGCCCTCTGCACCATCAGAGATCTCGGGTCAGCCAGAGTCTGTCAGGCTGCCCCTGGGCAAGCCCAGCAGCTCGGCTGTGTGTGTAGGGGCAGGACCGACCTAGGGGCACAGTGCGCCACTTGCTCTTCCTGCTGCCCTTAGGCTGCTTTGCAGAAGAGGCCTTGGGAAATGACCCCGTTGCTGGCCCCTTTCCTCTGACCAGCCCATCCATACTCTAGACCCTTGCAGTGTGGAGAGAGCCCCTGCCAGAAACCTCCCCTGCAAGTAGGCCTCAAATGAGGCCTAGGCACCAGGGAAAAGGCGCTAATGAAATGAGGCTGGGGAGGCGCCTTGGCATGTATGGACACACACCCCACAGCCTGCTCTTTCATGGGGCAGTACCCCCGGAGGCCAGGAAGGTCTGGGCAAGTCTGGTCTGGAGCTGTATTCATGCTGGGACCTGCCCCAGGCCTGTGGGTCCTCAGAGAAAATCCAGCACTCTGGCGCTGGAAGACCTCCCCGGCTGCCTCCAAAGGCCAGTTTGCAAGCAGTCTACCCGAGGGAGACCCGCATTTCCCGCAAGCCACGCACCCTGCTCCCAAGCCCAGGACAATAACGCATCGGGTTTGTCCGCTCTCAGGCCCTTGGCCAATTGTCTTGGGGACTACTAGGGGATCCACACACCCAGGCCGAGGCAGAACCACATGAGCACGTCTCTTCCTGCCCCTTGCACCGTCAGAGAGCTCGGGTGAGCCAGTGTGTCAGTCAGCACCTGGGCAAGCCCAGCAGCAGCGCCTGTGTGTGATGGGGCAGGGCCGACCTAGGGTCTCTGAGGGCCAGTTGCTCACCCTGCTGCCCTAGGCTGCTTGGCCAAAGAGGCCTTGAACATCTACCCCATTGCTGGCCTCTTCCCTCTGACGAGTCCGTCCGGGCTCCAGTCCCTTGCAGTGTGTAGAGAGGCCCTGCCAGAATCCTCCCCTCCAAGTAGGCCTCAAATGAGGCCTAGGCATCATGGGAAAGGTGCTCAGGGAATGACACTGGGGAGGCGCCTGGGCATGTCTGGAGACACTCCCTGAAGCCTGCCTCTTCGTGGGGCAGTACACCCAGAGGCCAGGAAGGTCTGGTCAAGGCTGTTCTGGGGCAGGGTCCTTGCTGGGGCCTGCCCCTGTCCTGTGGGGCCTCTGAGCAGAACCAGCACTGTGCCGTTTGAAGACATCACCAGCAGCCTCCAAAGCCTGGTTTGCAAGCACTCTCACAGGCTGGCTGCCTCTCCCTCACCAACGGAGTCCCACGTTTCCCGCAAGCCGCGCACTCTGCACCCATGCCTGGGAGAGAAGTGCTTGTATGGTCCCATCTCAGGCGTTTGCCCATGAGCCTGGCAGACAGCTAGGGGCTCCACACACACAGGCCAAGGCAGAACCACATGCACATGTCTCTTCTGGCCCTCTGTAGTGTCAGAGAGCTCGGGTGAGCAAGACTCTGTCAGGCAGCTCCTGGGCAAGCCCAGCAGCAGCACCTATGTGTGAAGGGGCAGGGCTGACCTAGGGGCACAGTTGGCCACTTGCTCACCCTGCTGCCTTGAGGCTGCTGTGACAAAGAGGCCTTGGGCATCAACCCACATGCTGGCCTCTTCACTCTGACCAAGCCTTCCGGGCTCCAGTCCGTTGCAGTTGGAGAGAGTCCATGCCAGAAACCTCCCATCCAACTAGCCCTCAAATTAGGCCTAGGCAGCAGGGGAAAAGCGCTCAGGGAATGAGCCTGGGGAGGTGCCTGAGCCTGTTGGACACACTCCCTGCCCCCTGCCCCTTTGTGGGGCAGTACCCCCAGAGGCCAAGAAGGTCTGGTCCAGGCTGGCCTGGTACAGGGTCCTTGCTGGGACTGGTCCCTGGCCTGTGGGTCCTCTGAGCAGGACCAGCACTGTGCAGCTGGAAGAACTCACCGGCAGCCTCCAACGGCCGGTTTGCAAGTACTCTCGCCGGCTGGCCGCCTCTCACTCACCGAGGGAGGCCCACGTTTACCGCAAGCAGCGCATTCTGCTCCAAAGCCTGGAAGAAAAGCGCTACGGGGTATTTTTCTCTCAGGCCTATGCCCCTTCGCCTTACGGACAGCTAGAGGTTCCACTCATCCAGGCCAAGGCAGAACCACATGCACACGTCTCTTCTGGCCCTCTGCACCATCAGAGAGCTCGGGTGAGCCAGAGAACGTCAGGCTGTTCCTGCGGAAACCCAGCAGCAGTGCCTGTGTGTGAATGGGCATGACCGACCTAAGGGCAGAGTGGGCCCCTTGCTCTTCCTGCTGCCCTGAGGCTCCTGGGTCAAAGAGGCCTTGGGCATAGACCCCCTTCCTGGCCTCTTCCCTCTGGCCAGGCCCTCCATGCTCCAGACCCTTGGAGTGTGGAGAGAGCCCCTGCCAGAAACCTCCCCTCCAAGTAGGCCTCAAATGAGGCCTAGGCACCAGGGAAAAGGCGCTAATGCAATGAGCCTGTGGAGGCGACTGGGCATGTATGGACACACTCCCTGCAGCCTGCCCCTTCATGGGGCAATTGCCCCGGAGGCCAGGAAGGTCTAGACAAGGCTGGCCTGGGGCAGGGTCCATGCTGGAACCTGCTCGTGACCTGTGGGGCCTTTGAGCAGAACCAGTACTCGGCAGCTGGAAGACTTCCCCAGCTGCCTCCAAAGGCCAGGTTGCAACCACTCTCCCCGAGGGAGCCCCGCGATTCCCACAAGCCATGCACTCTGCTCCCAAGCCCGGGAGAAAAGCGCTTTGAGGTGGTCCTCTCTCAGGGCCATTGCCAATGAGCCTGGGGGCCAGCTATGGGCTCCACACTCCCAGGCCAAGGCAGAACCACATGCACACGTCTTTTCCTGCCTCCTGCACCGTCAGAGAGCTTGCGTGAGCAAGAGTCTGTCAGGCAGCTCCTGGGCAAGCCCAACAGGAGTGCCTGTGTGTGATGTGGCAGGGCCGACCTAGGGGCACAGTGGGCCACTTGCTCTTCCTGCTGCCCTGAGCCTCCTGGGACAAAGAGGCCTTGGGCATCGACCCAATTTCTGGCCTCTTCACTCTGACCAGGCCGTCCGGGCTCCAGTCCGTTGCAGTGTGGCGAGAGGGCCTGCCAGAAACCTCCCCTCCATGTAGGCCTCAAATGAGGCCTAGGAACCAAGGGAAAGGCACTCAGGGAATGAGCCTGGATAGGTGCCTGGGCATGTCTGGACACACTCCCCACCACCTGCCCCTTCGTGAGGCAGTATCCACGGAGGCCAGGTAGGTCTGTTCAAGGCTGGCCTGGGGCAGGGTCCGAGCTGGGACCTGCCACTGGCCTGTGGATCCTCTGTGCAGAACCAGCACTGTGCCGCTGGAATACCTCACCGGCAGCCTCCAAAGGCCGGTGTGCAAGCACTCTCACAGGCTGGCGTCCTCTCCCACACCGAGGGAGACCCACGATTCCCGCAAGCCACGTACTCTGTTCTCAGACCAGGAAAATAGCGCATCGTGTTCCTTCACTCTCAGGCCACTGCCCCAGTGCCTGGGGGACAGCTACGGGCTCCACACACCCAGGCCAAGGCAGAACCACATGCACACGTCTTTTCCTGCCCCCTGCACCATCAGAGAGCTTGGGTGAGCAAGAGTCTGTCAGGCAGCTCCTGGACAATCCAGTAGCAGCGCCTGTGTGTGATGTGGCAGGGCCGACCTAGGGGCACAGTGGGACACTTGCTCTTCCTGGTGCCCTGAGGCTGCTGGGACAAAGAGGCCTTGGCCATCAATCTCCTTGCTGGCCTCTTCCCTCTGACTAAACCGTCTGGGCTCCAGTCCTTGCAGTGTGGAGAGAGCCCCTGCCAGAAACCTCCCCTCCAAGTAGGCCTCAAATGAGGCCGAGGAACCATGGGAAAAGCGCTCAGGGAATGAGCCTGGGGAGGTGCCTGGGCATGTCTGGCCACACTCCCCACCGCCTGCCCCTTCTTGAGGCAGTATCCTCGGAGGCCAGGTAGGTCTGGTCAAGGCTGGCCTGGGGCAGGGTCCGAGCTGGAACCTGCCACTGGCCTGTGGATCCTCTGTGCAGAACCAGCACTGTGCCGCTGGAAGACATCACCGGCAGCCTCCAAAGGCCGGTTTGCAAGTACTCTCTCCAGCTGCCAACCTCTCCCTCACCGAGGGAGGCCCGCAATTCCCGCAAGCCCCCCACTCTGCTTAAAAGCCCAGGACAATAGCACTTGGGTGGTCCCCTCTCAGGGCCTTGCCCCTGAGCCTGGGGTCAGCTAGGGGCTCCAATCTCCCAGGCCAAGGCAGAACCACATGCACACTAGTCTTCCTGCTCCCTGCACCATCAGAGAGCTCGGGTGAGCCAGAGTATGTCAGGCAGCGCATGGGCAAACCCAGCAGTAGGGCCTGTGTCTCAAGGGGCAGGGCCAACCTAGGGGCACAGTTGGCACTTGCTCTTCATGCTGCCCTGAGGCTGCTGGGGCAAAGAAACCTTGGGAATCGACCCCCTTGCTGGCGTCTTTCCTCTGACCTGGCCATCCGTCCTCCAGGCCCTTGCAGTGTGGAGAGAGCCCCTGCCAGAAACCTCCCCTGCAATTTGCCTCAAATGAGGCCTAGGCACCAGGGAAAAGGTGCTAATAAAATGAGCCTGGGGAGGCGCCTGGTTATGTATGGACACACACCCCACAGCCAGCTCCTTCATGGGGCAGTACCCCCAGAAGCCAGGAAGGTCTCGGCAAGGCTGGTCTGGAGCAGTATCCATGCTGGGACCTGCCCCAGGACTGTGGGGCCACAGAGCAAATCCAGCACTCTGGCGCTGGAAGACTTCCCCGGCTGCCTCCAAAGGCCAGTTTGCAAGCACTCTACCCGAGGGAGACCCGCATTTCCCGCAAGCCACGCACTCTGCTCCCAAGCCAAGGACAATAGCGCATCGGGTTCGTCCGCTCTCAGGCCCTTGGCCAATTGCCTTGGGGACAACTAGGGGATCCACACACCCAGGCCGAGGCAGAACCACATGAACACGTCTCTTCCTGCCCCTTGCACCGTCGGAGAGGTCGGGTGAGCCAGAGTGTGTCAGTCAGCACCTGGGCAAGGCCAGCAACAGCGCCTCTGTGTGATGGGGCAGGGCCATCCTTGGGGCTCTGAGGGTCAGTTTCTCACCCTGCTGCCCTGAGGCTGCTTGGACAAAGAGGCCTTGGGAATAGACCCCCTTGCTGGCCTCTTCCCTCTGACCAGGCCATCCGTGCTCCAGACCCTTGGAGTGTGGAGAGAGCCCCTGCCAGAAACCTCCCCTCCAAGTAGGCCTCAAATGAGGCCTAGGAACCAGGGAAAAGGTGCTAATGGAATGAGCCAGTGGAGGCGACTGGGCATGTATGGACACACTCCCCGCAGCCTGCCCCTTCGTGGGGCAGTTCCCCTGGAGGCCAGTAAGGTCTGGACAAGGCTGGCCTTGGGCAGGGTCCATGCTGGAACCTGCCCGTGACCTGTGTGGCCTTTGAGCAGAACCAGGATTCTGCCTTTGGAACACCTCCCTGGCTGCCTCCAAAGGCCAGTTTGCAAGCACTCTCTCCGAGGGTGCCACGCAATTCTCACAAGCCCCGCACTCTGCTCCCAAGCCCGGGAGAAAAGCGCTTCGAGGTGGTCCTCTCTCAGGGCCATTGCCAATGAGCCTGGGGGCCAGCTATGGGCTCCACACTCCCAGGCCAAGTTAGAACCACATGCACACGTCTTTTCCTGCCCCCTGCACCGTCAGAGAGCTTGGGTGAGCAAGAGTCTGTCAGGCAGCTCCTGGGCAAGCCCAGAAGCAGCGCCTATGTGTGATGGGGCAGGGCCAACCTAGGGGCACAGTGGGCCACTTGCTCTTCCTCCTGCCCTGAGGCTGCTGTGATATAGAGGCCTTGGGCATCGACCCCCTTGCTGGCCTCTTCCCTCTGACCAGGCCATCTGGGCTCCAGTCCTTGCAGTGTGGAGAGAGACCCTGCCAGAAACCTCCCCTCCAGTAGGCCTCAAATGAGGCCTAGGAACCAAGGGAAAGGCACTCAGGGAATGAGCCTGGGGAGGTGCCTGGGCATGTCTGGACACACTCTCCACCGCCTGCCCCTTCTTGAGGCAGTATCCTCGGAGGCCAGGTAGGTCTGGTCAAGGCTGGCCTGGGACAGGGTCCGTGCTGGGACCTGCCACTGGCCTGTGGATCCTCTGTGCAGAACCAGAACTGTGCCGCTGGAAGACATCCCCAGCAGCCTCCAACGGCCGGTTTGCAACTACTCTCTCCAGCTGACAACCTCTCCCTCACCGAGGGAGGCCTGCAATTCCCGCAAGCCTCCCACTCTGCTTCCAAGCCCAGGACAATAGCGCTTGTGTGGTCCCCTCTCAGGGCCTTGCCCCTGAGCCTGGGAGACAGCTAGGGTCTCCATCTCCCAGGCCAAGGCAGAACCACATGCACACGGGTCTTCCTGCCCCCTGCACCGTCAGAGAGCTCGGGTGAGCCAGAGTATGTCAGGAAGCTCATGGACAAACCCAGCAGCATGACCTGTGTGTGAAGGGGCAGGCCAAACTAGGGGCACAGTGGGCCACTTGCTCTTCCTGCTGCCCTGAGGCTGCTGGGCGAAGGAGGCCTTCGGCATCGAACCCTTGCTGGCCTCTTCCCTCTGACCATTCCGTCTGTGCTCCAGGCCCGAGCACTGTGGAGAGAGCCCCTGCCAGAAACCTCCCCTCTAAGTAGGTCTCAAATGCGGCCTAGGCACCAGGGGAAAAGTGCTCAGGGAAGGAGCCTGGGGAGGTGCCTGAGCATGTCTGGACACACTTCCCACAGCCTGTCCCTTTGTGGGGCACTAACCCCAAAGGACAGGAAGGTCTGGTCAAGACTGGCCTGGGGAAGTGTCCATGCTGGGACCTGCCCCTGGAATGTGGGGCATCTGAGCACAACCAGCACTCTGCTGCTGGAATACCTCATCGGCAGCCTCCAAAGCCTGGTTTGCAAGCACTCTCACAGGCTGGCGTTCTCTCCCTCACCCAGTGAGACCCGCGTTTCCCGCAATCCACGCACTCTGTTCCAAAGACCAGGAAAATAGCGCATTGTGTTCGTCCGCTCTCAGCCACTTGCCCCTGTGCCTAGGGGACAGCTACGGGCTCCACACACCCAGGCCAAGGCAGGACCACATGCACACGTCTCTTCCTGCCCCCTGCACCATCAGAGAGCTTGGGAGAGAAAGAGTCTGTCAGGCAGCTCCTGGGCAAGCCCAACAGCACATGTGTGTGATGGGGCAGGGCTGACCTAGAGGCAGTGAGGGCCAGTTGCTCACCCTGCTGCCTTGAGGCTGTTGGGACAAAGACGCCTTGGAAATCGACACCATTGCTGGCCTCTTCCCTCTGACCAGGCCGTCCAGGCTGCAGTCCCTTGTAGTGTGGACAGAGGCCCTGCCAGAAACGTCCCCTCCAAGTAGACCTGAAATGAGACCAAGTTATCTTGAGAATAGTGCTAAGGAATGAGACTGGGGAGGCGCCTCAGCATATCTGGACACACTCCTTACGGCCTGCATCTTCGTGGGGCAGTACACCCAGAGGCCAGAAAGATCTGGGCAACGCTGGCCTGGGGCAGGTCCTTTTTGGGGCCTGCCCCTGGCCTGTCGGGCCTCTGAGCAAAACCAGCACTGTTCCATTGGAACACGTACCAGCAGCCTCCAAAGGCCGGTTTGCAAGCACTCTCCCAGGCTGGCATCCTCTCTCTAAGCGAGGGAGGCCCGGTTTTCCCGCAAGCCGCGCACTCTGCTTCCATGCCTGGGAGAAAAGAGTTTCGGGATGTTCCTCTCTCAGGCCTTTGCCCCTGACCCTGGGAGACAGTTAGGGGCTCCACACTAACAGGCCAAGGCAGAACCACATGCACACGTATCTTGCGGACCTCTGCACCGTCAGAGAGCTCGGGAGAGCCACAGTCTGTTAGGCAGCTCCTGGGGAAGCCCAGTAGCAGTGCCTGTGTGTCAAGGGGCAGGGCCGACCTAGGGTCACTGAGGGCCACTTGCTCACCCTGCTGCCCTGAGGCTTCTGGGACAAAGAGGCCATGGGCATCGACCCCGTTGCTGGCCTCTTCCCTCTCACCACGCCTTCCGGGCTCGAGACACTTGCAGTGTGGAGAGAGCCCCTGGCAGAAACCTCCACTCCAAATAGGCCTCAAATGAGCCCTGGGAACCATGGGAAAAGCGCTCAGGGAATGATCCTGGGGAGGTGTCTGGGCATGCCTGAACAACTCCCTGCCGCCTGCCCTTTCGTGAGGCAGTAACCCCGGAGGAAAGGAAGGTCTGGTCATGGCTGTCCTGGGGCAGGGTCCATGCTGGAACCTGCCCATGGCCTTTGGGGCCTTTGAGCAGAACCAGGACTCTGCCATTGGAAGACCTCACCAGCAGCCTCCAAAGGCCTGTTTGCAAAATCTCTCGTCTGCTGGCCGTAACTCCCTCCCTGAGGCCGACTCTGCCCCTAGGTCGGCACTTCCCATTGAAACACAGGCAGTCGTGCTGGGGCTGCGGAGGACATGTCTGACAGACTCTGGCTCAACCAAGCTCTCGGAAGGTGCAGGGGGCAGGAACAAACGTATGCATGTGATTCTGCCTCTTCCTGGCAATGTGGATGTCCAAGCTCGACTCCAGGTTCAGGGGAAAGGGCCCAGAGCAAGGACCACCCCGAAGCGCTTTTCTCCCGGCCTTAAGAGCAGAGTGCGCGACTTGCGGGAAAAGCAGATCTCCCTCGGTTGGGAGCGGCAGCATCTGGCGAGAATGGTTGCAAACCGGCCTTTGGAGACAGTTTGGGAGGTCTTTCTGTGGGAAAGGGCCGGTTTTGATCTGAGTCCACACAGGCCATGGGAAGGATCCAGCAAGACCCCTGTCCTTGGCCAGCCTTGCCCAGACCTCGCTGGCCTCCAGGTTGCTGCCCCATGAAGGGGCAGACTGCAGGGTGTGTGTCTAGACATGCCTGGTCGCCTCCTCAGTCACTTACCCCTAGCATATTTCCCCTGATCTAGGCCACTTTTGAGTCCAACTCGGAGGGAGGTGCTGGCAGAGGTTGTCTCCACACTGCAAGGACTTGGAGCTCAGACGGCCTGGTGAGAGGGAAGTGGGGATTCACGGGTTGCATGCCCAAAGCCTTTTTCTCCCAGCAGCCTCAGGGCAGCTGGGAGAGCAAGAGGCCCACTCTGCCCCTAGGTCAGATCTGCCCCTTGACACACAGGCTGTGCTGCTGGGGTGGCCGACGATGTGCCTCACAGACTCCGGCTCACTCGAGCTCTCGGAAGGTGCAGGGCTCAGGAAACGACGTGTGAATGTGGTTCTTTCTCGGCCTGGGAGTTTGGACCTCCAAGGTTGACTCCAGGCTCAGGGGCAAGGGCCCAGTGAAAGGACCACCCGGATGTGCTTTTCTCCCGGCTTGGGAGCGGATTGCGCGACTTGCGGGATAAACAAGCCTCCCTTGGGGTGGGAGGTGCGGCAGCCGGCGAGAATGCTTGCAACCGGCCCTTGGAGGCAGCCGGGGAGGTCTTCATGCGGGAAAGGGGTGGTTCTGCTGAGAGGACCCACAGGCCAGGGGCAACACCCAGCATGGTCTCTGCCCTTGGCCAGGGTTGCCCAGACATTCCGGGCCTCCGGGGCTGCTGCCCCATGAAGGGCACGCTGCGGGGAGTGTGTCCAGACATGCCTGGTGACCTCCCCAGTCTCTTACCCCCTAGCGCATTTCCCCTGTGCTTGGCCTTATATGAGGCCTACTAGGAGGGGAGGTGCTGGCATGGGCTGTTATCACAAGCAAGAGCCTAGAGCTCAGACGGCCTGGTCACAGGGAAGTGCGGAGCAAGTGTGTGGATTCCCAAGGTCTCTTTGGCCCAGCAGCCACCAGCAAGGTGGGAGAGCAAAAGGCCCACTCTGCCCCTAGATCATCTGTGCCCCTTGACACACAGGCAGGCCTGCTGGGACTGCAGAGGACTTGTCTGACAGACTCAGGCTCAAACAAGTTCTCGGAAGGTGCAGGGGGCAGGAAGAAACGTATGCATGTGATTCTGCCTCTTCCTGGCAATGTGGATGTCCAAGCTTAACTCCAGGCTCACGGAATAGGGCCCAGAGCAAGGACCACCCCGAAGCGCTTTTCTCCCGGGCTGAAGAGCAGAGTGCGCGACTTGCGGGAAAAGCAGGCCTCCCTCGGCAGGGAGCGGCAGCTGTCTGGCGAGAACGCTTGCAAACCGGCCTTTGGAGGCAGTGGGGAGGTCTTCCTGCGGGAAAGGGCCGGTTCTGTACAGAGTCCCCACAGGACATGGGAAGGACCCAGCAAGACCTCTGTCCATGGTCAGCCTTGGCCAGACCTCTCTGGCCTCCGGGGCTGCTGCCCCATGAAGGGGCTGGCTGCTGGGTGTGTGTCTAGACATGCCTGGTCGCCTCCCCAGTCACTTACCCTAGCATATTTCCCCTGGTCTAGGCCACTTTTGAGTCCAACTCGGAGGGAGGTTCTGGCAGAGGCTTTCTCCACACTGCAAGGACTTGGAGCTCAGACGGTCTGGTGAGAGGGAAGTGGGGAGCAACGGGTTGGATGCCCAAAGCCTCTTTCTCCCAGCAGCCTCAGGGCAGTTGGGAGAGCAAGAGGCCCACTCTGCCCCTAGGTCGGCTCTGCCCCTTGATTCACAGGCATTCCTGCTGGGGCTGCGGAGGACCTATGTGACAGACTCTGGCTCAACCAAGTATTCGGTAGGTGCAGGGGGCAGGAACAAACGTATGCATGTGATTCTGCCTCTTCCTGGCAATGTGGATGTCCAAGCTCGACTCCAGGCTCAGGGGCAAGGGCCCAGAGAAAGGACCACCCCGATGTGCTTTTCCCCGGCTTGGGAGCGGATTGTGCGACATGCGGGTAAAACAAGCCTCGCTTGGGGTCGGAAGTGCGGCAGCCTTCGAGAATGCTTGCAACTGGCCCTTTGAGGCAGCCGGGGAGGTCTTCATGCGGGAAAGGGGTGATTCTGCTGAGAGGACCCACAGGCCAGGGGCAGCAACTAGCATGGTCTCTGCCCTTGGCCAGGGTTGCCCAGAACTTACAGGCCTCCGGGGCTGCTGCCCCATGAAGGGCAGGCTGCGTGGAGTGTGTCCAGACATGCCTGGTTACCTCCCCAGTCTCTTACCCCCTAGCGCATTTCGCCTGTGCTTGGCCTAATTTAAGGCCTACTCGGAGGGGAGGTGCTGGAATGTGCTGTTTTCACACAGCAAGAGCCTGGAGCTCAGACGGTCTGGTTACTGGGAAGTGCGGAGCAAGTGTGTGGATGCCCAAGGTCTCTTTGTCCCAGCAGTCTCCAGCAAGGTGGGAAAGCAAGACGCCCACTCTACCCTGGGTCGGCTCTGCCCCTTGAAACACAGGCAGTCCTGATCGGGCTGTGGAGGACATGTCTGACAGACTCTGGCTCAAACAAGTCCTCGGAATTTGCAGGGGGAAGGAACAAACTTATTCATGTGATTCTGCCTATCCTGGCAATGTGGATGTCCAAGCTTGACTCCAGGCTCAGGGAAAAGGTCCCAGAGCAAGGACCACCCCGAAGCGCTTTTCTCCCGGGCTGAAGAGCAGAGTGCGCGACTTGCGGGAAAAGCAGTCCTCCCTCGGCAGGGAGCGGCAGCAGTCTGGCGAGAATGCTTTCAAACCGGCCTTTGCAGGCAATTGGGGAGGTCTTCCTGGGGGAAAGGCCGGTTCTGCACAGAGTCCCCACAGGCCATGGGAAGGACCCAGCAAGACCTCTGTCCATGGCCAGCCTTGCCCAGACCTCCCTGGCCTCCGGGGCTGCTGCCCCATGAAGGGGCAGGCTGCTGGGTTTGTGCCTAGACATGCCTGGTCGCCTCCCCAGTCACTTACCCCCTAGCATATTTCCTGTGGCCTAGGCTTCTTTTGAGTCCAACTAGGAGGGAGGTGCTGGCAGAGGCTGTCTCCACACTGCAAGGACTTGGAACTCAGACGGCCTGGTGAGAGGGAAGTGGGGAGCAACGGGTTGCATGCCCAACGCCTTTTTCTCCCAGCAGCCTCAGGGCAGCTGGGAGAGCAGGAGTCCCACTCTGCCCCTAGGTCGGCTCTGCCCCTTGACACACAGGCTGTGCTGCTGGGGTGGCCGAGGATGTGCCTCACAGACTCTGGCTGACTCGAGCTCTCGGAAGGTGCAGGGCTCAGGAAACGACGTGTGCATGTGGTTCTTTCTTGGCCTGGGAGTGTGGACCTCCAAGGTTGACTCCAGGCTCAGGGGCAAGGACCCAGAGAAAGGACCACCCCGATGTGCTTTTCTCCCGGCTTGGGAGCTGATTGCGCGACTTTCGGGAAAAACAAGCCTCCCTTTTTGTGGGAGGTGCGGCAGACGGCGAGAATGCTTGCAACCGGCCCTTGGAGGCAGCCGGGGAGGTCTTCATGCGGGAAAGGGGTGGTTCTGCTGAGAGGACCCACAGGCCAGGGGCAACACCCAGCATGGTCTCTGCCCTTGGCCAGGGTTGCCCAGACCTTCCGGGCCTCCGGGGCTGCTGCCCCATGAAGGGCACGCTGCGGGGAGTGTTTCCAGACATGCCTGGTGACCTCCCCAGTCTCTTACCCCCTAGCGCATTTCCCCTGTGCTTGGCCTTATATGAGGCCTACTAGGAGGGGAGGTGCTGGCATGGGCTGTTATCACAAGCAAGAGCCTAGAGATCAGACGGCCTGGTCACAGGGAAGTGTGTAGAAAGTGTGTGGATTCCCAAGGCCTCTTTGGCCCAGCAGCCTCCAGCAACGTGGGAGAGCAAAAGGCCCACTCTGCCCCTAGATCATCTCTGCCCCTTGACACACAGGCAGTCCTTCTGGCGCTGCGGAGGACATGTCTGACAGACTCTGGCTCAACCAAGTCCTCGGAAGGTGCAGGGGGCAGTAACAAACGTATGCATGTGATTCTGCCTGTTCCTGGCACTGTGGATGTCCAAGCTTGACTCCAGGCTCAGGGCCAAGGGCCCAGATCAAGGACCACCCCGAAGCGCTTTTCTCCCGGGCTTAAGAGCAGAGTGCGCGACTTGCGGGAAAAGCAGTCCTCCCTCGGCAGGGAGCGGCAGCAGTCTGGCGAGAATGCTTGCAAACCGGTCTTTGGAGGCAATTGGGGAGGTCTTCCTGCGGGAAAGGGCCGGTTCTGCACAGAGTCCCCACAGGCCATGGGAAGGACCCAGCAAGTCCTCTGTCCATGGCCAGCCTTGCCCAGACCTCCCTGGCCTCCGGGGCTGCTGCCCCATGAAGGGGCTGGCTCCTGGGTGTGTGACTAGACATGCCTGGTCGCCTCCCAAGTCACTTACCCCCTAGCATATTTCCTGTGGCCTAGGCTTCTTTTGAGTCCAACTAGGAGGGAGGTGCTGGAAGAGGCTGTCTCCACACTGCAAGGACTTGGAACTCAGACGGCCTGGTGAGAGGGAAGTGGGGAGCAACGGGTTGCATGCCCAACGCCTTTTTCTCCCAGCAGCCTCAGGGCTGCTGGGAGAGCAGGAGACCCACTCTGCCCCTAGGTCGGCTCTGCCCCTTGACACACAGGCTGTGCTGCTGGGGTGGCCGAGGATGTGCCTCACAGACTCCGGCTGACTCGAGCTCTCGGAAGGTGCAGGGCTCAGGAAACGACGTGTGCATGTGGTTCTTTCTTGGCCTGGGAGTGTGGACCTCCAAGGTTGACTCCAGGCTCAGGGGCAAGGGCCCAGAGAAAGGACCACCCCGATGTGCTTTTCTCCCGGCTTGGGAGCTGATTGCGCGACTTGCGGGAAAAACAAGCCTCCCTTTTGGTGGGAGGTGCGGCAGATGGCGAGAATGCTTGCAACCGGCCCTTGGAGGCAGCCGGGGAGGTCTTCATGCAGGAAAGGGGTGGTTCTGCTGAGAGGACACACAGGCCAGGGGCAGCACCCAGCATGGTCTCTGCCCTTGGCCAGGGTTGCCCAGTACTTCCGGGCCTCCGGGGCAGCTGCCACATGAAGAGCACAATGCGGGGAGTTTGTCCAGACATACCTAGTCACCTGCCCAGTCCCTTACCCCCTAGCGCATTTCCCCTGTGCTTGGCCTTATTTAAGGCCTACTCGGAGGGGAGGTGCTGGCATGGGCTGTTATCACACAGCAAGAGCCTGGAGCTCAAACGGCCTGTTCACTAGGAAGTGCGGTGAAAGTGTGTGGATTCTCAAGGCCTCTTTGGCCCAGCAGCCTCAGGGCAGCTGGGAGAGCAAGAGGCCCATTCTGCCCCTAGATCATCTCTGCCCCTTGACACACAGGCAGTCCTTCTGGCGCTGCGGAGGACAGGTCTGACAGACTCTGGCTCAACCAAGTCCTCGGAAGGTGCAGTGAGCAGGAACAAACGTATGCATGTGATTCTGCCTGTTCCTGGCACTGTGGATGTCCAATCTTGACTCCAGGCTCAGGGCCAAGGGCCCAGATCAAGGACCACCCCGAAGCGCTTTTCTTCCGGGCTTAAGTGCAGAGTGCGCGACTTGCGGGAAAAGCAGATCTCCCATGGCAGGGAGCGGCAGCAGTCTGGCGAGAATGCTTTCAAACCGGCCTTTGGAGGCAGTTGAGGAGGTCTTCCTGCGGGAAAGGGCCAATTCTGCTCAGAGTACCCACAGGACATGGGAAGGACCCCGTAAGACCCCTGTCTTGGCCAGCCTTGCCCAGACCTGCCTGGCCTCCGGGGCTCCTGCCCCATGAAGGGGCCGGCTGCGGGGTGTGTGTCTAGACATGCCTGGTCGCCTCCCCAGTCACTTACCCCCTAGCATATTTCCTGTGGCCTAGGCTTCTTTTGAGTCCAACTCGGAGGGGAGAAGCTGGCATGGGCTGTTTTCACACAGCAAGAGCCTGGAGCTCCGACGGGCTGGTCACTTGGACATGCGGAGCAAGTGTGTCTATGCCCAAGGCCACTTTGTCCCAGCAGCCTCCAGCAAGGTGGGAAAGCAAGAGGCCCACTCTGCACCTAGATCATCTCTGCCCCTTTACACACAGGCAGTCCTGCTGGGGCTGCGCACGACATGTCTGACAGACTCTGGCTCAAACAAGTCCTCGGAAGGTGCATCGGGCAGGAACAAACGTGTGCATGTGATTCTGCCTCTTCCTGGCAATGTGGATGTCCAAGGTTGACTCCAGGCTCAGGGGCAAGGGCCCAGAGAAAGGACCACCCCGAAGCGCTTTTCTCCCGGGCTTAAGAGCAGAGTGCGCGACTTGCGGGAAAAGCAGGCCTCCCTCGTCAGGGAGCGGCAGCAGTCTGGCGAGAATGCTTGCAAACCGGCCTTTGCAGGCAGTTGGGGTGGTCTTCCCGCGGGAAAGGGCCGGTTCTGCTCAGAGTCCCCACAGGCCATGGGAAGCACCCAGCAAGACCCCTGTCCTTGGCCAGCCTTGCCCAGACCCCCCCTGGCCTCCGGGGCTCCTGCCCCATGAAGGGGCAGGCTGCAGGGTGTGTGTCTTGACATGCCTGGTCGCCTCCCCATGCTCTTACCCCTAGCGCATTTCCCCTGAGCTTAACCTAATTTTAGGCCTACTTAGAGGGGAGGTGCTGGCATGGGCTGTTTTCACACAGCAAGAGCCTGGAGCACAGAGTGCCTGGTCACAGGGAAGTGCAAAGCAAGAGTCCACACACCCAGGCCAAGGCAGAACCACATGAACACGTCTCTTCCTGCCCCCTACACTGTCAGAGACCTTGGGTGAGCCAGAGTCTGTCAGGCCCACTCCTGGGCAAACCCAGCAGCAGCGCCTGTGTGTGATGGGGCAGGTCCGACCTAGGGACACAGTGGGCCACTTACTCTCCCTACTGCCCTGAGGATTCTGGGCCAAAGAGACCTTGGACATCGACCCCCTTCCTGGCCTCTTCCCTCTGACCAAGCCATCCGGCCTCCAGGCCCTTGCAGTGTGGATAGAGCCCCTGCCAGAAACCTCCCCTCCAAGTAGGCCTCAAATGAGGCCTAGGCACCAGGGGAAAAGCGCTCAGGGAAGGAGCCTGGGGAGGTGCCTGAGCATGTCTGGACACACTTCCCGCAGCCTGCCCCTTCATGGGCAGTTCCCCGGAGGCCAGGAATGTCTGGGCAAGTCTGGCCTGGGACAGGTTCCATGCTGGAATCTGCCTGTGGCCTGTGGGGGATCTGAGCAGAACCAGCTCTTTGCCGCTGGAAGAACTCCCCAGCTGATTCAAAGGCCAGTTTGCGAGCACTCTCCCCGAGCGAGGCCCGCAATTGCCTTAAGCTGCACACTCTGCTCCCAGCCCGAGAGAAAAGTGCTTCGGGGTGGCCCTCTCTCAGGGCCCTTGCCCCTGAGCCTAGGGGATAGCTAGTGGCGCCACACACCCAGGCCAAGGGAGAACCCCATATACACGTCCTTTCCTGCCCCCTACACCGTCAGAGGTCTCGGGTGAACCAGTGTCTGTCAGGCAGCTCCTGGGCAAGCCCAGGAGCAACGGTTGTCTGTGATGGGTCAGGGCCCACGTAGGGGACTGAGGGCTACCAGCTCAACCTGCCTCCCTGAGGCTGCTGGGAGAAAGAGGCCTTGGGCATCGACCCCCTTGCTGGCCTCTTCCCTCTGACCAGGCCGTGTGGGATCCAGGCCCTTGCAGTGTGGAGAGAGGCCCTGCCAGAAACCTGCCCTCTAATTAGGCCTCACGTGAGGCCTAGAAACCATGGAAAAGGCGTTCAGGGAATGAGATTGCGGAGGCGCATAGGCATGTCTGGACACACTCCCCGCTACCTGCCCCTTCGTTGTGCATTACCCCCGGAGGCCAGGAACGTCTGGTCAAGGCTGGTGTCGGGCAGGGTCCAGGCTGGGACCTGACCCTGGCCTGTGGGGCCTCTGAGCACAACCAGCACTTGTGCTGCTGTAAGACATCACCAGTAGCCTACAAAGGCAGTTTTGCAAGGACTCTCGCCGGCTGGCTGCCTATCCCTCACCGAGGGAGGCCCGCATTTCCCCCAAGCCGCGCACTCTACTCCGAAGACTGGGAGAAAAGTGTTTCGGGGTGTTCCTCTCTCAGGCCTTTGCCACTGAGCCTGGGAGAAAGCTAGGGGCTCCACACACCCAGGCTAAGGCAGAACCACATGCACAGTCTCTTCCGGCCCTCTGCATCGTCAGAGAGCTCGGGTGAGCCAGAGTCTGTTAGGCAGCTCCTGGGCAAGCCCAGCAGCAGCGCCTGTGTGGGAAGGGGCAGGGCCGACCGTGGCGCACAGTGGGCCACTTGCTCTCCCTACTGCCCTGAGGCTGCTGGGCCAAAGAGGCCTTGGGCATCAACCCCCTTGTTGTCCTCTTCCCTCTGACCATGCCGTCCAGGCCCCAGGCGCTTGCAGTGTGGAGAGAGTCCCTGCCAGAAACCTCCCCTCCAAGTAGCCCTCAAATGAGGCCTAAGCACCATGGGAAAAGCACTCAGGGAATGAGATCGGGGAGGTGCCTGAGCATGTCTGGACACACACCCCGCCCCCTGCACCTTTGAGGAGCAGTACCACCAGAGGCCAGGAAGGTCTGGTCAAGGCTGGCCTGGTGCAGGTTCCTTGCTGGGACCGGCCCCTGGCCTGTGGGTCCTCTGAGCTGGACCAGCACTGTGCCGCTGGAAGACCACACCGGCAGCCTCCAAAGGCCGGTTTACAAGCACTCTCGGCCGCTGGTCGCCTCTCACTCAACGAGGGAGGCCCACGTTTACCGCAAGCAGCGCATTCTGCTCCCAAGCCTGGGAGAAAAGCGCTTCGGGGTATTCCTCACTCATGCCTTTGCCTCTGAGCCTTAGGGACAGCTAGATGTTCCCCTCACCCAGGCCAGGCCGAACCACATGCACACGTCTCTTCCGGCCCTCTGCACCATCAGAGAGCTCGGGTGAGCCAGAGAATGTCAGGCTGGTCCTGGCCAAACCCAGCAGCAGCGCCTGTGTGTGAATGGGCATGACAGACCTAACGGCACAATGGGCCCCTTGCTCTTCCTGTTGCCCTGATGTTCCTGAGCCAAAGTGTCCTTGGGCATAGACCCCCTTCCTGGCCTCTTCCCTCTGACCACGCCATCCGTGCTCCAGACCCTTGGGGTGTGTAGAGAGCCCCTGCCAGAAACCTCCCCTCCAAGTAGGCCTCAAATGAGGCCTAGGCACCAGGGAAAAGGCGCTAATGCAATGAGCCTGTGGAGGCGACTGGGCATGTATGGACACACTCCCTGCAGCCTGCCCCTTCATGGGGCAGTTCCCCCGGAGGCCAGGAAGGTCTGGACAAGGCTGGCCGGGGACAGGGTCCATGCTGGAACCTGCCCATGTCCTGTGGGTCCTTTGAGCAGAACCAGGACTCTGTTGCTGGAAGAACTCGCCGGCTGACTCCAAAGGCCAGTTTGCAAGAACTCTCCCCGAGGTGGCCCGCGATTCCCACAAGCCCCGAACTCTGCTACCAAGCCCGGGAGAAAAGCGCTTCGATGTGGTCCTGTCTCAGGGCCATTGCGCCTGGGCCTGGAGGCCAGCTATGGGCTCAACACTCCCATGCCATGGCAGAAGCACATGCACACATCTTTTCCTGCCCCCTGCACCGTCAGAGAACTTGGGTGAGCAAGAATCTGTCAGGCAGCTCCTGGGCAAGCCCAGCAGCAGCGCCTGTGTGTGAGGGGCAGGGCCAATCTAGGGGCACAGTTGGCAAATTGCTCCTCCTGCTGCCCAGAGGCTGCTGGGACAAAGGGGCCTTGGACATCGAACCCCTTGCTGGCCTCTTCCCTCTGAGCAGGCCGTCCGGGCTCCAGTCCCTTGCAGTGTGGAGAGAGGCCCTGCCAGAAACCTCCCCTCCAAGTAGGCCTTAAAAGAGGCCTAGGAACCAAGGGAAAGGCACTCAGGGAATGAGCCTGGGGAGGTGCCTGGGCATGTCTGGACACACTCCCCGTCGCCTGCCCCTTTGTGAGGCAGTACCCTGGGAGGCCAGAATGGTCTGGTCAAGGCTTGCCTGGGGCAGGGTCCTTGCTGGGACCTGCCACTGGTTGTGGGTCCTCTGTGCAGAAACAGCACTGTGCCGCTGAAAGACATCACCGGCAGACTCCAAAGGGTGGTTTGCAAGTAAACTCTCCAGGTGGCAACCTCTCCCTCACTGAGGGAGGCCTGTGATTCCCGCAAGCCACGCACTCTGCTTCCAAGCCCAGGAGAAATGCGCTTGGGTGGTCCCCTCTCAGGGCCTTGCCCCTGAGCCAGGGGTCAGCTAGGGGCTCCAAACTCCCAGGCCAAGGCAGAGCCACATGCACATGAATCTTCCTGCCCCCTGTACCGTCAGAGAGCTCGGGTGAGCCAGAGTCTATCAGGCAGTTCATGGGCAAACCCAGCAGCAGCGCCTGTGTGTGAAGGGCCTGGGAGGACCTAGGGGCACAGTGGGCAACTTGCTCACCCTGCTGCCCTGAGGCTGCTGGGCAAAGAAGGCCTTGGGCTTCGACCCCCTTGCTGGCCTCTTGCCTCGGACCATGCCGTCCGGGCTGCAGGTCTTTGCAGTGTGGAGTGAGCCCCTGCCAGAAACCTCCCCTCCAAGTAGCCCTCGAATTAGCTCTAGGCACCAGGGGAAAATCATTCAGGGAATGAGCCTGGGGAGGTGCCTCAGCATGTCTGGACACATTTCCCACAGCCTACCCCTTCGTGGGGCAGTACCCCCGGAGGCCAGGTAGGGCTGGGCAAGGCTAGCCTGGGGCAGGGTCCATGCTGGAACCTGCCCATGGCCTGTGGGGCCTCTGAGCAGAACCAGCACTCGGCCGCTGGAAGACCTCCCGGGCTGCCTCCAAAGGCCAGTTTGCAAGCACTCTCCCCGAGGGAGACCCGCGATTCCGGCAAGGTTCGCACTCTGATCCCAAGCCTGGGAGAAAAGCGCTTCGCGGCGGTCCTATCTCAGGGGCCTTGCCCCTGAGCCTGGGGGCCAGCTTGGGGCTCCAAACTCCCAGGCCATGCAGAACCACAAGCACATGTCTTTTCCTGCCCCCTACACTGTCAGAGAGCTTGGGTGAGCCAGAGTCTGTCAGGTAGCTCCTTGGAAAGCCCAGGAGCATCGCCTGTCTGTGATGGGCAGGGCCGAACTAGGGGCACAGAGGGCCACTTGCTCTCCTTGCTGCCTTGAGGCTGCTGGGACAAAGAGGCCTTGGGCATCGACCCCCTTGCTGGCCTCTTTCCTCTGCCCAGGCCATCCGGGCTCCAGGCCCTTGCAGTGTGGAGGGAGCCCCTGCCAGAAACCTCCCCTCCAATTAGACCTCAAATGAGGCCTAGGCACCAGGGAAAGGCGCTCACGGAATGAGCCTGGGGAGGTGCCTGAGCATGTCTGGACTCACTTCCCGCAGCCTGGTCCTTCGTGGGGCAGTTCCCCCAGAGGCCAGGAAGGTCTGGGCAAGGCTGGCCTGGGGGCAGGGTCTATGCTGGAACCTGCCCGTGGCCTGTGGGTACTTTGAGCAGAACCAGGACTCTGGTGCTGGAAGACCTCCCCGGCTGCCTCCAACGGCCAGTTTGTAAGCACTTTCACCGAGGGAGGCCCGCGATTCCCAGAAGCTGCGCACTCTGCTCCCAAGCCCGGGAGATAAGCGCTTCGTGTCTGTCCTCTCTCAGGGCCATTTCCCATAAGCCTGGGGGCCAGCTAGGGGCTCCAAACTCCCAGGCCATTGCAAAACCACATGCACACGTCTTTTCCTGCCCCCTGCACCATCAGAGACCTTGGGTTAGCAAGAGTCTGTCAGGCAGCTCCTGGACAAGCCCAGCAGGAGCACCTGTGTGTGATGGGGCAGGGCTGACCTAGGGACACAGTGGGCCACTTTCTCACCCTGCTTCCCTGAGGCTGTTGGGCCAAAGAGGCCTTGGGCATCGACCCCCTTGCTGGCCTCTTCCCTCTGACCAGGCTGTCTGGGCTCAAGTCCATTGCAGTGTGTAGAGAGTCCCTGCCAGAAACATCCCCTCCAAGTAGGCCTCAAATATGGCCTATGAACCATGGGAAAGGTGCGAAAAGAATTCGACTGGGAAGGCAACTGGCATGTCTGGACACAATCCCCGCCACCTGCCCCTCTCTGGGGCAGTACCCCCAGAGGCCACGAAGGTCTGGTCAAGGCTGGCCTGGTGCAGGGTCCTTACTGGATCATCCCCCTGGCGTGTGGGTCCTCTGAGAAGAACCAGCACTGTGCCGCTAGAAGACATCACCACCAGCCTCCAAAGGCCGGTTTGCAAGCACTCTCGCCGGCTGGCCGCCTCTCCCTCACCAAGGGAGTCCCGCGTTTACCACAAGCAGGGTACTCTGCTCCCAAACCTGGGAGAAAAGTGCTTCAGGGTGTTCCTCCCTCAGACCTTTGCCACTGAGCCTTAGGGAGAGCTAGGAGTTCAAATCACCCAGGCCAAGGCAGAACCACATGCAAACGTCTCTTCCGCCCCTCTGCACCATCAGAGAGCTCGGGTGAGCCAGAGAATGTCAGGCTGCTCCTGGGCAAGTCGGCAGCAGCGCCTGTGTTTGAATGGGCAGGACCGACCTAGGGGCACAGTGGGCCACTTGCTCTTCCTGCTGCCCTGAAGCTGCTGGGCCAAAGAGGCCTTGGGCATCGACCCCCTTGCTGGCCTCTTCCCTCTGACCAGGCCATCCGTGCTCCAGAACCTTGAAGTGTGGAGACAGCCCCTGCCAGAAACCTCCCCTCCAAGTAGGCCTCAAATGAGGCCTAGGCACCAGGGAAAAGGCGCTAATGGGATGAGTCTGTGGAGGCGACTGGGCATGTATGGACACGCTCCCCGTAGCCCACCCCTTCGTGGGGCAGATCCCCGGGAGGCCAGGAAGGTCTGGACAAGGCTGCCCTGGGGCAGGGTCCATGCTGGAAGCTGCCCGTGTCCTGTGGGGCCTTTGAGCAGAACCAGGGCTGTGCCGCTGGAAGACCTCCCCAGCTGCCTCCAAAGGCCAGGTTGCAAGCACTCTCCCCGAGGGAGGCCCGCGATGCCTGAGCATGTCTGGACACACTTTCCGAAGCCTGCCCCTTCCTGGGGCACTACCCCCAAAGGACAGGAAGATCTGGTCAGGACTGGCCTGGGGCAGTGTCCATGCTGGGACCTGCCCCAGGCCTGTGGGGCCTCTGAGCACAGCCAGCATTCTGATGCTGGAATACCTCACCGGCAGCCTCCAAAGGCCGGTGTGCAAGCACTCTCACAGGCTGGCATCCTCTCCCTCACCGAGGGAGACCTGCATTTCCCGCAAGCCACGTACCCTGTTCCCAAGTCCAGGACAATAGTGCATCGGGTTCGACCGCTCTCAGGCCCTTGCCCCAGTGCCTGGGGGACACTAGGGGCTCCACACACCCAGGCCAAGGCAGAACCATATGCACATATCTCTTTGTGCCCCCTGCAACGTCAGAGAGCTTGGGTGAGCCAGAGTCTGTCAGGCCGGTCCTGGGCAAGCCCAACAACAGCGCCTGTGTGTGATGGTGCAGGGGCGACCTAGGGGCACTGATGGCACTTGCTCACCCTGCTGCCCTGAGGCTGCTGGGCCAAACAGGCCTTGGACATCGACCCCCTTGCTGGCCTTTTCCCTCTGACCAGGCCATCCGGGCTCCAGTCCTTTGCAGTGTGGAAAAAGGCCCTGCCAGAATCCTCCCTTCCAAGTAGGCCTCACATGAGGCCTAGAAATCATGGGAAAGTCGCTAAGGGAATGAAACTGGGGAGGCGCCTGGCCATGTCTGGACACACTCCCCGCCGCCTGCCCCTTCGTGGGGCAGTACCCCCAGAGGCCAGGAAGGTCTGGTCAAGGCTGGCCTGGGGCAGGGTCCTTGCTGGGACCTGGCCCTGGCTGGTGGGTACTCTGAGCAGAACCAGCATTGTGCCGCTTGAAGACCTCACCAGGAGCCTCCAAAGGCCGCTTTGCAAGCAGTCTCACCGGCTGGTCAACTCTCCCTCACTGAGAGAGGCCCGTCTCTCCCGCAAGCTGCGCACTCTCTTCCCAATCCTGGGAGAAAAGCGCTTCGGGGTGTTCCTCTCTCAGGCCTTTGCCCCAGAGCTTGGGGACAGCTAGGGGTTCCATTCACCCAGGCCAAGGCAGAACGACATGCACACGTCCCTTCTGGCCCTCTGCACCATCAGAGATCTCGGGTCAGCCAGAGTCTGTCAGGCTGCCCCTGGGCAAGCCCAGCAGCAACGCCTGTGTGTGAAGGGGCAGGAACGACCTAGGGGCACAGTGCACCTTTTGCTCTTCCTGCTGCCCTTAGGCTGCTGGGCCAAAGAGGCCTTGGGGAACGACCCCCTTGCTGGCCCCTTTCCTCTCACCAGGCCATCCGTCCTCCAGACCCTTGCAGTGTGGAGAGAGCCCCTGCCAGAAACCTCCCCTGCAAGTAGGCCTCAAATGAGGCCTAGGCACCAGGGAAAAGGCGCTAAAAAAATGAGCCTGGGGAGATGCCTGGGCATGTATTGACACACACCCCACAGCTTGCTCCTTCATGGGGCAGTACCCCCGGAGGCCAGGAAGGTCTGGGCAAGTCTGGTCTGGAGCAGTATCCATGCTGGGACCTGCCCCAGGCCTGTGGGGCCACAGAGCAAATGCAGCACTCTGGCGCTGGAAGACCACCCCGGCTGCCTCCAAAGGCCAGTTTGCAAGCACTCTACTCGAGGGAGACCCGCATTTACCGCAAGCCACGCACTCTGCTCCCAAGCCCAGGACAATAGCGCATCGGGTTCTTCCGCTCTCAGGTCCTTGACCAATTGCCTTGGGGACAACTAGGGGATCCACACACCCAGGCCGAGGCAGAACCACATGAACACGTCTCTTCCTGCCCCTTGCACCGTCAGAGAGCTCGGGTGAGCCAGAGTGTGTCAGTCAGCACCTGGGCAAGGCCAGCAGCAGCGCCTGTGTGTGATGGGGCAGGGCCAACCTAGGGGCCCTGAGGGCCAGTTCCTCACCGTGCTGCCCTGAGGCTGCATGGCCAAAGAGGCCTTGGACATCGACCCCATTGCTGGCCTCTTCCCTCTGACGAGGCTGTCTGGGCTCCAGTCCCTTGCAGTGTGGAGAGAGGCCCTGCCAGAATCCTCCCCTCCAAGTAGGCCTCAAGTGAGGCCTAGGTATCATGGGAAAGGTGCTCAGGGAATGAGACTGGGGAGGCGCCTGGGCATGTCTGGAGACACTCCCTGCAGCCTGCCTCTTCGTGGGGCCGTACACCCAGAGGCCAGGAAGGTCTGGTCAAGGTTGGTCTGGGGCAGGGTCCTTGCTGGGACCTGCCCCTGTCCTGTGGGCCCTCTGAGCAGAACCAGCACTGTGCCGTTGGAAGACGTCACCAGCAGCCTCCAAAGGCTGGTTTGCAAGCACTCTCGCAGGCTGGCCGCCTCTCCCTCACCGACGGAGTCCCACATTTCCCGCAAGCCGCGCACTCTGCTCCCATGCCTGGGAGAAAAGCGCTTGTGTGGTCCAATCTCAGGCCTTTGCCCATGAGCCTGGGGGACAACTAGGGGCTCCACACACACAGGCCAAGGCAGAACCACATGCACACGTCTTTTCCTGCCCTCTGCACCGTCCGAGAGTTTGGGTGAACAAGAGTCTGTCAGGCAGCTCCTGGGCAAGCCCAGTAGCAGCTCCTGTGTGTGATGGGGCAGGGCCGACCTAGGGGCACAGTGGGCCACTTGCTCACCCTGTTACCCTGCGGCTGCTGGGACAAAGAGGCCTTGGGCATCAACTCACTTGCTGGCCTCTTCACACTGACCAGGCTGTCCGGGCTCCAGTCCGTTGCAGTTGGAGAGAGGTCATGCCAGAAATCTCCCCTCCAAGTAGGCCTCAAATGTGGCCTATGAAGCATGGGAAAGGCGCGAATGGAATTCGAATGGGGAGGCGCCTGGGCATGTCTGGACACACTCCCCGCCACCTGCCCCTTTGTGGGGCAGTACCCCCAGAGGCCAGGAATGTCTGGTCAAGGCTGACCTGGTGCAGGGTCCTTGCTGGGACCTGCCTCTGGCCTGTGGGTCCTCTGAGCAGAACCAGCACTCTGCCGCTGGAAGACCTCACCGGGAACCTCCAAAGGCCGGTTTGCAAGCACTCTCGCTGGCTGGCTGCCTCTCTCTCACCGAGGGACGCCTGCCTTTCCCGGAATCCACACACTCTGCTCCGAAGCCTGGGAGAGAAGCGCTTCGGGGTGATCCTCTCTCAGGCCATTGCCCCTGAACCTGGGAGACAGCTAGGGGCTCCACACACCCAGGCCAAGGCAGAACCACATGCACACGGCTCTTCTGGCCCTCTGCACCGTCAGAGAGCTCGGGTGAGCCACAGTCTGTTAGGCAGCTCCTGGGCAAGCCCAGCAGCAGCGCCTGTGTTTGAATGGGAAGGGCCGACCTAGGGGCACAGTGGGCCACTTGTTCTCCCTGCTGCCCTGAGGCTGCTGGGCCAAAGAGGGCTTGGGCATTGACCCCCTTGCGGGCCTCTTCCCTCTTACCAGGCCATCTGGGATCCAGGCCCTTGCAGTGTGGAGAGAGCCCCTGCCAGAAACCTCCACTTCTAGTAGGCCTCAAATGAGGCACAGAGACCAGGGAAAAGGCGCTATTGGAATGAGCCTGGGGAAGTGCCTTGAGCATGTATGGACACACGCCCTGCCCCTTGCACCTTCGTGGGGCAGTACCCCCGGAGGCCAGGAAGGTCTGGGCAAGGCTGGCCTGGGGCATGGTCCATGCTGGAACCTGCCCATGGCCCATGGGGTCTCTGAGCAGAACCAGGACTCTGCCGCTGCAAGACCTCCCTGGCTGCCTCCAAAGCCTTGTTTGCAAGCAGCCTCCCCGAAGGAGGCCCGCGCTTCCCGCAAGCTGCGCACTCTGCTCCCAAGCCCGGGAGAAGAGCGCTTCGAGGTGGTCCTCTCTCAGGGCCATTTCCATTGAGCCTGGGGGCCAGCTAGGGGCTCCACACTCCCAGGCCAAGGCAGAACCACATGCACACGTCGTTTCCTACTCTCTGCACTGTCAGAGAGCTTAGGTGAGCCAGAGTCTGTCAGGCAGCTCCTGGGCAAGCCCAGAAACAGCACGTGTGTGTGATGGGGCAGGGCTGACCTAGGGGCACTGAAGGCCACTTCGTGACCCTGGTGCCCTGAGGTTGCTGGGATAAAGAGGCCTTGGGCATTGAACCCGTTGCTGGCCTCTTCCCTCTGACCAGGCCGTCCGGGCTCCAGTCCCTTGCAGTGTGGATAGAGGCCCTGCCAGAAACCTCCCCTCCAAGTAGGGCTCAAATGAGACCTAGGCACCAGGGAAAAGGCGCTAATGGAATGAGCCTGTGGAGGCGACTGGGCATGCATGGACACACTCCCCGCAGCCTGCCCCTTCGTGAGGCAGTTCCCCCGGAAGCCAGGAAGTTCTGTACAAGGCTGGCCTGGGGCAGGGTCCATGCTGAAACCTGCCCTTGACCTGTGGGCCCTTTGACCAGAACCAGAACTCTGCTGCTGGAAGACCTCCCCAGCTGCCTCCATAGGCCAGTTTGCAAGCACTCTCCCCGAGGGAGACAAGCGATTCCCACAAGCACCACATTCTGGCCCCAGGCCCAGGAGAATAGTTCTTCGAGGTGGTCCTCTCTCAGGACCATTGCCAATGAGCCTGGGGGCCTGCTAGGGGCTCCACACTCCCAGGCCAAGACAGAACCACATGCACACGTCTTTTCCTGCTCCCTGCACCGTCAGAGAGCTTGGGTGAGCAAGAGTCTGTCAGGCAGCTCCTGGACAAGCCCAGAAGCAGCACCTATGTGTGATGGGGCAGGGCCAACCTAGGGGCACAGTGGGACACTTGCTCTTCCTGCTGCCCTGAGCCTCCTGGGACAAAGAGGCCTTGGGCATCAACCCCCTTGCTGGCGTCTTCCCTCTGACCAGGCCATCCGAGCTCCAGTCCTTGCAGTGTGGAGAGAGGCCCTGCCAGAGACCTCCCCTCCAAGTAGGCCTCAAATGAGGCCTAGGAAACATGGGAAAGGGACTCAGGGAATGAGCCTGGGGAGGTGCCTGGGCATGTCTGGACACACTCCCCACCGCCTGCCCCTTCGTGAGACAGTATGCTCAGAGGCCAGGTAGGTCTGGTCAAGGCTGGCCTGGGTCAGGGTCGGTGCTGGTACCTGCCACTGGCCTGTGGATCCTCTGTGCAGAACCAGCACTGTGCCGCTGGAAGACATCACCGGCAGCCTCCAAAGGCCGGGTTGCAAGTCCTCTCTCCAGCTGGCAACCTCTCCGTCACCGAGGGAGGCCCGCAATTTCCGCAAGCCACCCACTCTGCTTAAAAGCCCAGGACAATAGCACTTCAGTGGTCCCCTCTCAGGGCCTTGCCCCTGAGCCTGGGAGACAGCTAGGGGCTCCAAACTCCCAGGCCAAGGCAGAACCACATGCACACGAGTCTTCCTGCCCCCTGCACCGTCAGAGAGCTCGGGTGAGCCAGAGAATGTCAGGCAGGTCATGGGCAAACCCAGCAGCACGACCTGTGTGTGAAGGGGTAGGGCGAAACTAGGGGCACAGTGGGCCACTTGCTCTTCCTGCTGCCCTGAGGCTGCTGGGCCAAAGAGGCCTTCGGCATCGACCCCCTTGCTGGCCTCTTCCATCTGACCATGGTGTCCGTGCTCCAGGCCCGAGCACTGTGGAGAGAGCCCCTGCCAGAAACCACCCCTCTAAGTAGGCCTCAAATGCGGCCTAGGCACCAGGGGAAAAGTGCTCAGCGAAGGAGCCTGGGGAGGTGCCTGAGCATGTCTGGACACACTTCCCACAGCCTGCGCCTTCGTGGGGCACTAACCCCAAAGAACAGGAATGTCTGGTCAAGACTGGCCTGGGGAAGTGTCCATGCTGGGACCCGCCCCTGGAATGTGGGGCGTCTGAGAACAACCAGCACTCTGCTGCTGGAATACCTCATCGGCAGCCTCCAAAGGCTGGTTTGCAAGCACTCTCACAGGCTGGCGTCCTCTCCCTCACCCAGTGAGACCCGCGTTTCCCGCAATCCACGCACTCTGTTCCCAAGACCAGGAAAATAGCGCATCTTGTTCGTCCGCTCTCAGCCGCTTGCCCCTAGGCCTGGGGCCAGCTACGGGCTCCACACACCCAGGCCAAGGCAGAACCACATGCACACGTCTCTTCCTGCCCCCTGCACCGTCAGAGAGCTTGGGAGAGAAAGAGTCTGTCTGTCAGCACCTGGCCAAGACCAGCAGCACATGTGTGTGATGGGGCAGGGCCGACCTAGAGGCAGTGAGGGCCAGTTGCTCACCCTGCTGCCCTGAGGCTCTTGGGACAAAGATGGCTTGTACATCGACCCCATTGCTGGCCTCTTCCCTCTGACCAGGCCGTCCAGGCTCCAGTCCCTTGTAGTGTGGAAAGAGGCCCTGCCAGAAACGTCCCCTCCAAGTAGACCTGAAATGAGACCAAGGTATCTTGAGAATAGTAGTAAGGAATGAGACTGGTGAGGCTCCTCAGCATGTCTGGCCACACTCCTTACCGCCATAAACTTCGTGGGGCAGTACACGCAGAGGCCAGGAAGGTCTGGGCAAGGCTGTCCTGGGGCAGGTCCTTGCTGGGGCCTGCCCCTGGCCTGTGGGGCCTCTGAGCAGAACCAGCACTGTGCCATTGGAACACCTCACCAGCAGCCTCCAAAGGCCGGTTTGCAAGCACTCTCACAGGCTGGCGTCCTCTCCCTAACCGAGGGAGGCCCGGAATTCCCGCAAGCCGCACACTCTGCTTCCATGCCTGGGAGAAAAGCGCTTCGGGATTTTCCTCCCTCTGGCCTTTGCCCCTGACCCTGGGAGACAGCTAGGGGCTCCACACTAACAGGCCAAGGCAGAACCACATGCACACGTATCTTCCGGCCCTCTGCAGCGTCAGAGAGCTCGGGAGAGCCACAGTCATTAGGCAGCTCCTGGGGAAGCCCAGTAGCAGTGCCTGTGTGTCAAGGGGCAGGGCCGACCTAGGGTCACTGAGGGCCACATGCTCAACCTGCTGCCCTGAGTCTTCTGGGACAAAGAGGCCTTGCACATCGACCCCCTTGCTGACTTCTTCCCTCTCACCACACCCTCCGGGCTCGAGTCACTTGCAGTGTGGAGAGAGCCCCTGGCATAAACCTCCCCTCCAAATAGGCCTCAAACGAGGCCTAGGAACCATGGGAAAGGCGCTCAGGGAATGATCCTGGGGAGGTGTCTGGGCATGCCTGAACAACTCCCCGCCACCTGCCCTTTGGTGAGGCAGTACCCCCGGAGGCCAGGAAGGTCTGGTCATGGCTGTTCGGGGTCAGGGTCCATGATGGAACCTGCCCGTGGCCTTTGGGGCCTTTGAGCAGAACCAGGACTCTGCCGTTGGAAGACCTCACCAGCAGCCTCCAAAGGCCTGTTTGCAAGATCTCTCGTCTGCTGGCCGTAATTCCCTCATCGAGGCCCACTCTGCCCCTATGTGGGCTCTGCCCCTTGACACACAGGCAGTCCTGCTGGGGCTGAGGAGGACATGTCTGACAGACTCTGGCTCAACCAAGCCCTCGGAAGGTGCAGGGGGCAGCAACAAACGTATGCATGTGATTCTGCCTCTTCCTGGCAATGTGGATGTCCAAGCTTGACTCCAGGGTCAGGGACAAGGGCCCAGAAAAAGTACCACCCCGAAGCGCTTTTCTCCAGGGCTTAAGAGCAGAGTGCGCGACTTGCGGGAAACCAAATTTCCCTCGGCAGCGAGCGGCAGCAGTCTGGTGAGAATGCTTGCAAACCGGCCTTTGGAGGCAGTTGGGGAGATCTTCCTGCGGGAAATGACCGGTTCTGCACAGAGTCCCCACAGGCCATGGGAAGGACCCAGAAGAACCCTATCCATGCCCAGCCTCGCCCAGACCTCCCTGGCCTCCGGGGCTCCTGCCCCTTGAAGGGGCAGGCTGCGGAGTGTGCCTAGACATGCCTGGTCGCCTCCCCAGTCACTTACCCCCTAGCATATTTCCCCTGGCCTAGGCCTCTTTTGAGTCCAACTTGGAGGGGAGGTGATGGCAGAGGCTTTCTCCACACTGCAAGGACCTGGAGGTCAGACGGCCTGGTGAGAGGGAAGTGGGGAGCAACGGGTTGCATGCCCAAAGCATTTTTCTCCCAGCTGCCTCAGGGCAGCTCGGAGAGCAAGAGGCCCACTCTGCCCCTAGGTCAGATCTGCCCCTTGACACACAGGCTGTGCTGCTGTGGTGGCCAACGATGTGCCTCACAGACTCCGGCTCACTCGAGCACTCGGAAGGTGCAGGGCTCAGGAAAAGACGTGTGCATGTGGTTCTTTCTTGGATGGGAGTGTGGACCTCCAAGGTTGACTCCAGGCTCAGGGGCAAGGGCCCAGAGAAAGGACAACCCCGATGTGCTTTTTTCCCGGCTTGGGAGCTGATTGCGCGACTTGCGGGAAAAACAAGCGTCCCTTGGGGTGGGAGGTGCGGCAGCCGGCGAGAATGCTTGCAACCGGCCCTTGGAGGCAGCCGGGACGGTCTTCATGTGGGAAAGGGGTGGTAATGCTGAGAGGACCCACAGACCAGGGGCAGCACCCAGCATGGTCTCTGCCCTTGGCCAGGGTTGCCCAGACCTTCCGGGCCTCTGAGGCTGCTGCCCCATGAAGAGCAGGCTGCGGGGAGTGTGTCCAGACATGCCTGGTCACCTCCCCAGTCTCTTACACCCTAGCGCATTTCCACTGTGCTTGTCCTTATTTAAGGCCTACTCGGAGGGGAGGTGCTGGCATGGGCTGTTTTCACACAGCAAGAGCCTGGAGCTCAGACGGCCTGGACACAGGGAAGTGCGGAGCAATTGTGTGGATGTCCAAGGCCTCTTTGGCCCAGCAGGCTCCGGGCAGCTGGGAGAGCAAGAGGGCCACTCTGCCCCTAGATCTTCTCTGCCCCTTGACACTCAGGCAGGCCTGCTGGGGCTGCGGAGGACATGTCTGAAAGACTCTGGCTCAAACAAGTCCTCGGAATGTGCAGGGGACAGGTCAAACGTATGCATGTGATTCTGCCTCTTCCTGGCAATGTGGATGTCCAAGGTTGACTCCAGGCTCAGGGGCAATGGCCCAGAGAAAGGACCACCCCTAAGCGCTTTTCTCCCGGGCTTTAGAGCACAGTGCGCGACTTGCGGGAAAGGCAGGCCTCCCTCGGCAGGGAGTGGCAGCAGTCTGGCGAGAATGCTTGCAAACCGGCCTTTGGAGGCAGTTGGGGAGGTGTTCCTGCGGGAAAGGGCCGTTTCGGATCAGAGTCCCCACAGGCCATGGGAAGGGCGCAGCAAGAACCCTGTCCTTGGCCAGCCTTGCCCAGACCTCCCTGGCTTCCCGGGCTCCTGCCCCATGAAGGGGCAGGCTGCAGGGTGTGTGTCTAGACATGCCTGGTCACCTCCCCAGTCTCTTACACCTAGCGCATTTCCCCTGAGCTTGGCCTAATTTTAGGCCTACTCAGAGGGGAGGTGCTGGGATGGGTTGTTTTCACACAGCAAGAGCCTGGAGCTCAGACGGCCTGGTCACAGGGAAGTGCAGAGCAAGGGTCCACACACCCAGGCCAAGGCAGAACCACATGAACACGTCTCTTCCTGCTCCCTACACTGTCAGAGAGCTTGGGTGAGCCAGAGTCTGTCAGGTAGCTCCTGGGAAAGCCCAGGAGCATCGCCTGTGTGTGATGGGGCAGGGTGAACTAGGGGCACAGAGGGCCACTTGCTCTCCCTGCTGCCTTGAGGCTGCTGGGACAAAGAGGCCTTGGGCATCGACCCCCTTGCTGGCCTCTTTCCTCTGACCAGGCCGTCCGGGCTCCAGGCCCTTGCAGTGTGGAGAGAGCCCCTGCCAGAAACCTCCCCTCCAATTAGGCCTCAAATGGGGACTAGGCACCAGGAAAAGCGCTCACGGAATGAGCCTGGGGAGGTGCCTGAGCATGTCTGGACTCACTTCCCGCAGCCTGCTCCATCTCGGGGCAGTTCCCCCGGAGGCCAGGAAGGTCTGGTCAAGACTGGCCTGGGGCACTGTCCATGCTGGGACCTGCCCCTGGACTGTGGGGCCTCTGAGCACAACCAGCACTCTTCTGCTGGAATACCTCAACGGCAGCCTCCAAAGGCCGCTTTGCAAGCAGTCTCACCGGCTGGTCAACTCTCCCTCACTGAGGGAGGCCCGTCTTTCCCGCAAGCTGCGCACTCTCTTCCCAAGCCTGCGAGAAAAGCGCTTCGGGGTGTTCCTCTCTCAGGTCTTTGCCCCGGAGCTTTGGGACAACTAGGGGTTCCACTCACCCAGGGCAAGGCAGAACCACATGCACACGTCACTTCTGGCCCTCTGCACCATCAGAGATCTCGGGTCAGCCAGAGTCTGTCAGGCTGCCCCTGGGCAAGCCCAGCAGCTCGGCTGTGTGTGTAGGGGCAGGACCGACCTAGGGGCACAGTGCGTCACTTGCTCTTCCTGCTGCCCTTAGGCTGCTTTGCAGAAGAGGCCTTGGGAAATGACCCCCTTGCTGGCCCCTTTCCTCTGACCAGCCCATCCATACTCTAGACCCTTGCAGTGTGGAGAGAGCCCCTGCCAGAAACCTCCCCTGCAAGTAGGCCTCAAATGAGGCCTAGGCACCAGGGAAAAGGCGCTAATGAAATGAGGCTGGGGAGGCGCCTTGGCATGTATGGACACACACCCCACAGCCTGCTCTTTCATGGGGCAGTACCCCCGGAGGCCAGGAAGGTCTGGGCAAGTCTGGTCTGGAACTGTATTCATGCTGGGACCTGCCCCAGGCCTGTGGGTCCTCAGAGAAAATCCAGCACTCTGGCGCTGGAAGACCTCCCCAGCTGCCTCCAAAGGCCAGTTTGCAAGCACTCTACCCGAGGGAGACCCGCATTTCCCGCAAGCCACGCACCCTGCTCCCAAGCCCAGGACAATAACGCATCGGGTTTGTCCGCTCTCAGGCCCTTGGCCAATTGTCTTGGGGACTACTAGGGGATCCACACACCCAGGCCGAGGCAGAACCACATGAGCACGTCTCTTCCTGCCCCTTGCACCGTCAGAGAGCTCGGGTGAGCCAGTGTGTCAGTCAGCACCTGGGCAAGCCCAGCAGCAGCGCCTGTGTGTGATGGGGCAGGGCCGACCTAGGGTCTCTGAGGGCCAGTTGCTCACCCTGCTGCCCTAGGCTGCTTGGCCAAAGAGGCCTTGAACATCTACCCCATTGCTGGCCTCTTCCCTCTGACGAGTCCGTCCGGGCTCCAGTCCCTTGCAGTGTGTAGAGAGGCCCTGCCAGAATCCTCCCCTCCAAGTAGGCCTCAAATGAGGCCTAGGCATCATGGGAAAGGTGCTCAGGGAATGACACTGGGGAGGCACCTGGGCATGTCTGGAGACACTCCCTGAAGCCTGCCTCTTCGTGGGGCAGTACACCCAGAGGCCAGGAAGGTCTGGTCAAGGCTGTTCTGGGGCAGGGTCCTTGCTGGGGCCTGCCCCTGTCCTGTGGGGCCTCTGAGCAGAACCAGCACTCTGCCGTTTGAAGACGTCAACAGCAGCCTCCAAAGCCTGGTTTGCAAGCACTCTCACAGGCTGGCTGCCTCTCCCTCACCAACGGAGGCCCACGTTTCCCGCAAGCCGCGCACTCTGCACCCATGCCTGGGAGAGAAGTGCTTGTATGGTCCCATCTCAGGCGTTTGCCCATGAGCCTGGCAGACAGCTAGGGGCTCCACACACACAGGCCAAGGCAGAACCACATGCACATGTCTCTTCTGGCCCTCTGTAGTGTCAGAGAGCTCGGGTGAGCAAGACTCTGTCAGGCAGCTCCTGGGCAAGCCCAGCAGCAGCACCTGTGTGTGAAGGGGCAGGGCTGACCTAGGGGCACAGTTGGCCACTTGCTCACCCTGCTGCCTTGAGGCTGCTGTGACAAAGAGGCCTTGGGCATCAACCCACATGCTGGCCTCTTCACTCTGACCAAGCCTTCCGGGCTCCAGTCCGTTGCAGTTGGAGAGAGTCCATGCCAGAAACCTCCCATCCAACTAGCCCTCAAATTAGGCCTAGGCAGCAGGGGAAAAGCGCTCAGGGAATGAGCCTGGGGAGGTGCCTGAGCCTGTTGGACACACTCCCTGCCCCCTGCCCCTTTGTGGGGCAGTACCCCCAGAGGCCAAGAAGGTCTGGTCCAGGCTGGCCTGGTACAGGGTCCTTGCTGGGACTGGTCCCTGGCCTGTGGGTCCTCTGAGCAGGACCAGCACTGTGCAGCTGGAAGAACTCACCGGCAGCCTCCAACGGCCGGTTTGCAAGTACTCTCGCCGGCTGGCCGCCTCTCACTCAGCGAGGGAGGCCCACGTTTACCGCAAGCAGCGCATTCTGCTCCCAAGCCTGGGAGAAATGCGCTTCGGGGTATTCCTCACTCAGGCCATTGCCCCTGAGCCTTAGGGACAGCTAGATGTTCCACTCGCCCAGGCCAAGGCAGAACCACATGCACACGTCTCTTCTGGCCCTCTGAACCATCAGAGAGCTGGGGTGAGCCGGAGAATGTCAGGCTTCTCCTGGCCAAACCCAGCAGCAGCGCCTGTGTGTGAATGGGCATGAGAGACCTAACGGCACAGTGGGCCCCTTGCTCTTCCTGCTGCCCAGATGTTCCTGAGCCAAAGTGTCCTTGGGCATAGACCCCCTTCCTGGCCTCTTCCCTCTGACCCGGCCATCCGTGCTCCAGACCCTTGGAGTGTGGACAGAGCCCCTGCCAGAAACCTCCCCTCCAAGTAGGCCTCAAATGAGGCCTAGTCACCAGGGAAAAGGCGCTAATGCAATGAGCCTGTGGAGGCGACTGGGCATGTATGGACACACTCCCTGCAGCCTGCCCCTTCGTGGGGCAGTTCCCCCGGAGGCCAGGAAGGTCTGGACAAGGCTGGACGGGGACAGAGTCCATGCTGGAACCTGCCCGTGTCCTGTGGGGCCTTCGAGCAGAACCAGGACTCTGTTGCTGGAAGACCTCGCCGGCTGACTCCAAAGGCCAGTTTGCAAGCACGCTCCCCGAGGGAGGCCCGCGATTCCCACAAGCCCCGCACTCTGCTACCAAGCCCGGGAGAAAAGTGCTTCGATGTGGTCCTGTCTCAGGGCCATTGCGCCTGGGCCTGGAGGCCAGCTATGGGCTCAACACTCCCATGCCATGGCAGAAGCACATGCACACATCTTTTCCTGCCCCCTGCACCGTCAGAGAACTTGGGTGAGCAAGAATCTGTCAGGCAGCTCCTGGGCAAGCCCAGCAGCAGCGCCTGTGTGTGAGGGGCAGGGCTAATCTAGGGGCACAGTTGGCAACTTGCTCCTCCTGCTGCCCAGAGGCTGCTGGGACAAAGGGGCCTTGGACATCGAACCCCTTGCTGGCCTCTTCCCTCTGAGCAGGCCGTCCGGGCTCCAGTCCCTTGCAGTGTGGAGAGAGGCCCTGCCAGAAACCTCCCCTCCAAGTAGGCCTTAAATGAGGCCTAGGAACCAAGGGAAAGGCACTCAGGGAATGAGCCTGGGGAGGTGCCTGGGCATGTCTGGACACACTCCCCGTCGCCTGCCCCTTTGTGAGGCAGTACCCTGGGAGGCCAGGATGGTCTGGTCAAGGCTTGCCTGGGGCAGGGTCCTTGCTGGGACCTGCCACTGGTTGTGGGTCCTCTGTGCAGAAACAGCACTGTGCCGCTGAAAGACATCAGCGGCAGCCTCCAAAGGGTGGTTTGCAAGTAAACTCTCCAGGTGGCAACCTCTCCCTCACTGAGGGAGGCCTGCGATTCCCGCAAGCCACGCACTCTGCTTCCAAGCCCAGGAGAAATGCGCTTGGGTGGTCCCCTCTCAGGGCCTTGCCCCTGAGCCAGGGGTCAGCTAGGGGCTCCAAACTCCCAGGCCAAGGCAGAGCCACATGCACATGAATCTTCCTGCCCCCTGTACCGTCAGAGAGCTCGGGTGAGCCAGAGTCTACCAGGCAGTTCATTGGCAAACCCAGCAGCAGCGCCTGTGTGTGAAGGGCCTGGGAGGACCTAGGGGCACAGTGGGCAACTTGCTCACCCTGCTGCCCTGAGGCTGCTGGGCAAAGAAGGCCTTGGGCTTCGACCCCCTTGCTGGCCTCTTGCCTCGGACCATGCCGTCCGGGCTGCAGGTCTTTGCATTGTGGAGTGAGCCCCTGCCAGAAACCTCCCCTCCAAGTAGCCCTCGAATTAGCTCTAGGCACCAGGGGAAAATCATTCAGGGAATGAGCCTGGGGAAGTGCCTCAGCATGTCTGGACACATTTCCCGCAGCCTACCCCTTCGTGGGGCAGTACCCCCGGAGGCCAGGTAGGGCTGGGCAAGGCTAGCCTGGGGCAGGGTCCATGCTGGAACCTGCCCATGGCCTGTGGGGCCTCTGAGCAGAACCAGCACTCGGCCGCTGGAAGACCTCCCGGGCTGCCTCCAAAGGCCAGTTTGCAAGCACTCTCCCCGAGGGAGACCCGCGATTCCGGCAAGGTTCGCACTCTGATCCCAAGCCTGGGAGAAAAGCGCTTCGCGGCGGTCCTATCTCAGGGGCCTTGCCCCTGAGCCTGGGGGCCAGCTAGGGGCTCCAAACTCCCAGGCCATGCAGAACCACAAGCACATGTCTTTTCCTGCCCCCTACACTGTCAGAGAGCTTGGGTGAGCCAGAGTCTGTCAGGTAGCTCCTTGGAAAGCCCAGGAGCATCGCCTGTCTGTGATGGGCAGGGCCGAACTAGGGGCACAGAGGGCCACTTGCTCTCCTTGCTGCCTTGAGGCTGCTGGGACAAAGAGGCCTTGGGCATCGACCCCCTTGCTGGCCTCTTTCCTCTGCCCAGGCCATCCGGGCTCCAGGCCCTTGCAGTGTGGAGGAAGCCCCTGCCAGAAACCTCCCCTCCAATTAGACCTCAAATGAGGCCTAGGCACCAGGGAAAGGCGCTCACGGAATGAGCCTGGGGAGGTGCCTGAGCATGTCTGGACTCACTTCCCGCAGCCTGGTCCTTCGTGGGGCAGTTCCCCCAGAGGCCAGGAAGGTCTGGGCAAGGCTGGCCTGGGGCAGGGTCTATGCTGGAACCTGCCCGTGGCCTGTGGGTACTTTGAGCAGAACCAGGACTCTGGTGCTGGAAGACCTCCCCGGCTGCCTCCAACGGCCAGTTTGTAAGCACTTTCACCGAGGGAGGCCCGCGATTCCCAGAAGCTGCGCACTCTGCTCCCAAGCCCGGGAGATAAGCGCTTCGTGTCTGTCCTCTCTCAGGGCCATTTCCCATAAGCCTGGGGGCCAGCTAGGGGCTCCAAACTCCCAGGCCATTGCAAAACCACATGCACACGTCTTTTCCTGCCCCCTGCACCATCAGAGACCTTGGGTTAGCAAGAGTCTGTCAGGCAGCTCCTGGACAAGCCCAGCAGCAGCACCTGTGTGTGATGGGGCAGGGCTGACCTAGGGACACAGTGGGCCACTTTCTCACCCTGCTTCCCTGAGGCTGTTGGGCCAAAGAGGCCTTGGGCATCGACCCCCTTGCTGGCCTCTTCCCTCTGACCAGGCCGTCTGGGCTCAAGTCCATTGCAGTGTGTAGAGAGTCCCTGCCAGAAACATCCCCTCCAAGTAGGCCTCAAATATGGCCTATGAACCATGGGAAAGGTGCGAAAAGAATTCGACTGGGAAGGCAACTGGCATGTCTGGACACAATCCCCGCCACCTGCCCCTCTCTGGGGCAGTACCCCCAGAGGCCAGGAAGGTCTGGTCAAGGCTGGCCTGGTGCAGGGTCCTTACTGGATCATCCCCCTGGTGTGTGGGTCCTCTGAGAAGAACCAGCACTGTGCCGCTAGAAGACATCACCACCAGCCTCCAAAGGCCGGTTTGCAAGCACTCTCGCCGGCTGGCCGCCTCTCCCTCACCAAGGGAGTCCCGCGTTTACCACAAGCAGGGTACTCTGCTCCCAAACCTGGGAGAAAAGTGCTTCGGGGTGTTCCTCCCTCAGACCTTTGCCACTATGCCTTAGGGAGAGCTAGGAGTTCAACTCACCCAGGCCAAGGCAGAACCACATGCAAACGTCTCTTCCGCCCCTCTGCACCATCAGAGAGCTCGGGTGAGCCAGAGAATGTCAGGCTGCTCCTGGGCAAGCCCAGCAGCAGCGCCTGTGTGTGAATGGGCAGGACCGATCTAGGGGCACAGTGGGCCACTTGCTCTTCCTGCTGCCCTGAAGCTGCTGGGTCAAAGAGGCCTTGGGCATCGACCCCCTTGCTGGCCTCTTCCCTCTGACCAGGCCATCCGTGCTCCAGAACCTTAAAGTGTGGAGACAGCCCCTGCCAGAAACCTCCCCTCCAAGTAGGCCTCAAATGAGGCCTAGGCACCAGGGAAAAGGCGCTAATGGGATGAGTCTGTGGAGGCGACTGGGCATGTATGGACACGCTCCCCGTAGCCCACCCCTTCGTGGGGCAGATCCCCGGGAGGCCAGGAAGGTCTGGACAAGGCTGCCCTGGGGCAGGGTCCATGCTGGAAGCTGCCCGTGTCCTGTGGGGCCTTTGAGCAGAACCAGGGCTGTGCCGCTGGAAGACCTCCCCAGCTGCCTCCAAAGGCCAGGTTGCAAGCACTCTCCCCGAGGGAGGCCCGCGATGCCTGAGCATGTCTGGACACACTTCCCGAAGCCTGCCCCTTCCTGGGGCACTACCCCCAAAGGACAGGAAGATCTGGTCAGGACTGGCCTGGGGCAGTGTCCATGCTGGGACCTGCCCCAGGCCTGTGGGGCCTCTGTGCATCAGAATGCACAGCCAGCATTCTGATGCTGGAATACCTCACCGGCAGCCTCCAAAGGCCGGTGTGCAAGCACTCTCACAGGCTGGCATCCTCTCCCTCACCGAGGGAGACCCGCGTTTCCCGCAAGCCACGTACCCTGTTCCCAAGTCCAGGACAATAGTGCATCGGGTTCGACCGCTCTCAGGCCCTTGCCCCAGTGCCTGGGGGACACTAGGGGCTCCACACACCCAGGCCAAGGCAGAACCACATGCACACATCTCTTTGTGCCCCCTGCAACGTCAGAGAGCTTGGGTGAGCCAGAGTCTGTCAGGCCGGTCCTGGGCAAGCCCAACAACAGCGCCTGTGTGTGATGGTGCAGGGGCGACCTAGGGGCACTGATGGCACTTGCTCACCCTGCTGCCCTGAGGCTGCTGGGCCAAACAGGCCTTGGACATCGACCCCTTTGCTGGCCTTTTCCCTCTGACCAGGCCATCCGGGCTCCAGTCCTTTGCAGTGTGGAAAAAGGCCCTGCCAGAATCCTCCCTTCCAAGTAGGCCTCACATGAGGCCTAGAAATCATGGGAAAGTCGCTAAGGGAATGAAACTGGGGAGGCGCCTGGCCATGTCTGGACACACTCCCCGCCGCCTGCCCCTTCGTGGGGCAGTACCCCCAGAGGCCAGGAAGGTCTGGTCAAGGCTGGCCTGGGGCAGAGTCTTTGCTGGGACCTGGCCCTGGCTGGTGGGTACTCTGAGCAGAACCAGCATTGTGCCGCTTGAAGACCTCACCAGGAGCCTCCAAAGGCCGCTTTGCAAGCAGTCTCACCGGCTGGTCAACTCTCCCTCACTGAGAGAGGCCCGTCTCTCCCGCAAGCTGCGCACTCTCTTCCCAATCCTGGGAGAAAAGCGCTTCGGGGTGTTCCTCTCTCAGGCCTTTGCCCCGGAGCTTGGGGACAGCTAGGGGTTCCATTCACCCAGGCCAAGGCAGAACGACATGCACACGTCACTTCTGGCCCTCTGCACCATCAGAGATCTCGGGTCAGCCAGAGTCTGTCAGGCTGCCCCTGGGCAAGCCCAGCAGCAACGCCTGTGTGTGAAGGGGCAGGAACGACCTAGGGGCACAGTGCACCTTTTGTTCTTCCTGCTGCCCTTAGGCTGCTGGGCCAAAGAGGCCTTGGGGAACGACCCCCTTGCTGGCCCCTTTCCTCTCACCAGGCCATCCGTCCTCCAGACCCTTGCAGTGTGGAGAGAGCCCCTGCCAGAAACCTCCCCTGCAAGTAGGCCTCAAATGAGGCCTAGGCACCAGGGAAAAGGCGCTAAAAAAATGAGCCTGGGGAGACGCCTGGGCATGTATTGACACACACCCCACAGCTTGCTCCTTCATGGGGCAGTACCCCCGGAGGCCAGGAACGTCTGGGCAAGTCTGGTCTGGAGCAGTATCCATGCTGGGACCTGCCCCAGGCCTGTGGGGCCACAGAGCAAATGCAGCACTCTGGCGCTGGAAGACCACCCCGGCTGCCTCCAAAGGCCAGTTTGCAAGCACTCTACTCGAGGGAGACCCGCATTTACCGCAAGCCACGCACTCTGCTCCCAAGCCCAGGACAATAGCGCATCGGGTTCTTCCGCTCTCAGGTCCTTGGCCAATTGCCTTGGGGACAACTAGGGGATCCACACACCCAGGCCGAGGCAGAACCACATGAACACGTCTCTTCCTGCCCCTTGCACCGTCAGAGAGCTCGGGTGAGCCAGAGTGTGTCAGTCAGCACCTGGGCAAGGCCAGCAGCAGCGCCTGTGTGTGATGGGGCAGGGCCAACCTAGGGGCCCTGAGGGCCAGTTCCTCACCGTGCTGCCCTGAGGCTGCATGGCCAAAGAGGCCTTGGACATCGACCCCATTGCTGGCCTCTTCCCTCTGACGAGGCTGTCTGGGCTCCAGTCCCTTGCAGTGTGGAGAGAGGCCCTGCCAGAATCCTCCCCTCCAAGTAGGCCTCAAGTGAGGCCTAGGTATCATGGGAAAGGTGCTCAGGGAATGAGACTGGGGAGGCGCCTGGTCATGTCTGGAGACACTCCCTGCAGCCTGCCTCTTCGTGGGGCCGTACACCCAGAGGCCAGGAAGGTCTGGTCAAGGTTGGTCTGGGGCAGGGTCCTTGCTGGGACCTGCCCCTGTCCTGTGGGCCCTCTGAGCAGAACCAGCACTGTGCCGTTGGAAGACGTCACCAGCAGCCTCCAAAGGCTGGTTTGCAAGCACTCTCGCAGGCTGGCCGCCTCTCCCTCACCGACGGAGTCCCACATTTCCCGCAAGCCGCGCACTCTGCTCCCATGCCTGGGAGAAAAGCGCTTGTGTGGTCCAATCTCAGGCCTTTGCCCATGAGCCTGGGGGACAACTAGGGGCTCCACACACACAGGCCAAGGCAGAACCACATGCACACGTCTTTTCCTGCCCTCTGCACCGTCCGAGAGTTTGGGTGAACAAGAGTCTGTCAGGCAGCTCCTGGGCAAGCCCAGTAGCAGCTCCTGTGTGTGATGGGGCAGGGCCGACCTAGGGGCACAGTGGGCCACTTGCTCACCCTGTTACCCTGAGGCTGCTGGGACAAAGAGGCCTTGGGCATCAACTCACTTGCTGGCCTCTTCACACTGACCAGGCTGTCCGGGCTCCAGTCCGTTGCAGTTGGAGAGAGGTCATGCCAGAAATCTCCCCTCCAAGTAGGCCTCAAATGTGGCCTATGAAGCATGGGAAAGGCGCGAATGGAATTCGAATGGGGAGGCGCCTGGGCATGTCTGGACACACTCCCCGCCACCTGCCCCTTTGTGGGGCAGTACCCCCAGAGGCCAGGAATGTCTGGTCAAGGCTGACCTGGTGCAGGGTCCTTGCTGGGACCTGCCTCTGGCCTGTGGGTCCTCTGAGCAGAACCAGCACTCTGCCGCTGGAAGACCTCACCGGGAACCTCCAAAGGCCGGTTTGCAAGCACTCTCGCTGGCTGGCTGCCTCTCTCTCACCGAGGGACGCCTGCCTTTCCCGGAATCCACACACTCTGCTCCGAAGCCTGGGAGAGAAGCGCTTCGGGGTGATCCTCTCTCAGGCCATTGCCCCTGAACCTGGGAGACAGCTAGGGGCTCCACACACCCAGGCCAAGGCAGAACCACATGCACACGGCTCTTCTGGCCCTCTGCACCGTCAGAGAGCTCGGGTGAGCCACAGTCTGTTAGGCAGCTCCTGGGCAAGCCCAGCAGCAGCGCCTGTGTTTGAATGGGAAGGGCCGACCTAGGGGCACAGTGGGCCACTTGTTCTCCCTGCTGCCCTGAGGCTGCTGGGCCAAAGAGGGCTTGGGCATTGACCCCCTTGCGGGCCTCTTCCCTCTTACCAGGCCATCTGGGATCCAGGCCCTTGCAGTGTGGAGAGAGCCCCTGCCAGAAACCTCCACTTCTAGTAGGCCTCAAATGAGGCACAGAGACCAGGGAAAAGGCGCTATTGGAATGAGCCTGGGGAAGTGCCTTGAGCATGTATGGACACACGCCCTGCCCCTTGCACCTTCGTGGGGCAGTACCCCCGGAGGCCAGGAAGGTCTGGGCAAGGCTGGCCTGGGGCATGGTCCATGCTGGAACCTGCCCATGGCCCATGGGGTCTCTGAGCAGAACCAGGACTCTGCCGCTGCAAGACCTCCCTGGCTGCCTCCAAAGCCCTGTTTGCAAGCAGCCTCCCCGAAGGAGGCCCGCGCTTCCTGCAAGCTGCGCACTCTGCTCCCAAGCCCGGGAGAAGAGCGCTTCGAGGTGGTCCTCTCTCAGGGCCATTTCCATTGAGCCTGGGGGCCAGCTAGGGGCTCCACACTCCCAGGCCAAGGCAGAACCACATGCACACGTCGTTTCCTACTCTCTGCACTGTCAGAGAGCTTAGGTGAGCCAGAGTCTGTCAGGCAGCTCCTGGGCAAGCCCAGAAACAGCACGTGTGTGTGATGGGGCAGGGCTGACCTAGGGGCACTGAAGGCCACTTCGTGACCCTGGTGCCCTGAGGTTGCTGGGATAAAGAGGCCTTGGGCATTGAACCCGTTGCTGGCCTCTTCCCTCTGACCAGGCCGTCCGGGCTCCAGTCCCTTGCAGTGTGGATAGAGGCCCTGCCAGAAACCGCCCCTCCAAGTAGGCCTCATATGAGGCCTATGAACCATGGGAAAGTCGCTCAGGGAATGAGCCTTTGGAGGTCCCTGGGCATGTTATGA
This sequence comes from Muntiacus reevesi, assembly GCF_963930625.1. Classification (NCBI taxonomy): domain Eukaryota; kingdom Metazoa; phylum Chordata; class Mammalia; order Artiodactyla; family Cervidae; genus Muntiacus; species Muntiacus reevesi. The sequence goes on along the minus strand of NW_027078029.1, from coordinate 766,389 downwards.
CACACACCCCGCCGCCTGCCCCTTCATGAGGAAATACCCCCGGAGGCCAGGAAGGTCTAGTCAAGGCTGGACAGGGGCAGGATCCGTGCTGGGACCTGCCACTGGCCTGTGGGACCTCCGAGCAGAACCAGCATTGTGGCCTTGGACGACATCACCGGCAGCTTCCAAAGGCTGGTTTGCAAGCACTCTCGCTGGCTGTCAACCTCTCCCTCACCGAGGGAGGCCCGCGATTCCCGCAAGCCACGCACTCTGCTCCCAAGCCCAGGACAATAGTGCCTTGGGTTCGTCTGCTCTCAGGCTCTAGCCCCAGTGCCTGGGGGACAGTTCATGGCTCAACACACCCAGGTCAAGGCAGAACCACATGCACACGTCTCTTCCGGCCCTCTGCACCGTCAGAGAGCTCGGGTGAGCCACAGTCTGTTAGGAAGTTCCTGGGCAAGCCCAGCATCAGCGCCTGTGTGTGAAGAGGCAGGGCTGACCTAGGGGCACAATGGACCACTTGCTCTCCCTGCTGCACTAAGGCTGCTGGGCCAAGGAGTCCTTGGTCATCGACCCCCTTGCTGGCCTCTTCCCTCTGACCATGCCGTCCGCGCTCATGGCCCTAGCATTGTGGACAGAGCCCCTGCCAGAAACCTCCCCTCTAAGTAGGCCTCAAATGCGGCCTATGAACCATGGGAATGGCGCTCAGGGAATGAGCCTGTGGAGGTCCCTGGGCATGTTATGACACACACCCCACCACTTTCCCCTTCATGAGGAAGTATCCCCGGAGGCCAGGAAGGTCTAGTCAAGGCTGGCCTGGGTCAGGGTCGGTGCTGGGACCTGCCACTGGCCTGTGGATCCTCTGTGCAGAACCAGCACTGTGCCGCTGGAAGACATCACCGGCAGCCTCCAAAGGCCGGGTTGCAAGTCCTCTCTCCAGCTGGCAACCTCTCCGTCACCGAGGGAGGCCCGCAATTTCCGCAAGCCACCCACTCTGCTTAAAAGCCCAGGACAATAGCACTTCAGTGGTCCCCTCTCAGGGCCTTGCCCCTGAGCCTGGGAGACAGCTAGGGGCTCCAAACTCCCAGGCCAAGGCAGAACCACATGCACACGAGTCTTCCTGCCCCCTGCACCGTCAGAGAGCTCGGGTGAGCCAGAGAATGTCAGGCAGGTCATGGGCAAACCAAGCAGCACGACCTGTGTGTGAAGGGGAAGGGCGAAACTAGGGGCACAAGGGGCCACTTGCTCTTCCTGCTGCCCTGAGGCTGCTGGGCCAAAGAGGCCTTTGGCATCGACCCCCTTGCTGGCCTCTTCCATCTGACCATGGTGTCCGTGCTTCAGGCCCGAGCACTGTGGAGAGAGCCCCTGCCAGAAACCACCCCTCTAAGTAGGCCTCAAATGCGGCCTAGGCACCAGGGGAAAAGTGCTCATCGAAGGAGCCTGGGGAGGTGCCTGAGCAAGTCTGGACACACTTCCCACAGCCTGCGCCTTCGTGGGGCACTAACCCCAAAGGCCAGGAAGGTCTGGTCAAGACTGGCCTGGGGAAGTGTCCATGCTGGGACCTGCCCCTGGAATGTGGGGCGTCTGAGAACAACCAGCACTCTGCTGCTGGAATACCTCATCGGCAGCCTCCAAAGGCTGGTTTGCAAGCACTCTCACAGGCTGGCGTCCTCTCCCTCACCCAGTGAGACCCGCGTTTCCCGCAATCCACGCACTCTGTTCCCAAGACCAGGAAAATAGCGCATCTTGTTCGTCCGCTCTCAGCCGCTTGCCCCTAGGCCTGGGGCCAGCTACGGGCTCCACACACCCAGGCCAAGGCAGAACCACATGCACACGTCTCTTCCTGCCCCCTGCACCGTCAGAGAGCTTGGGAGAGAAAGAGTCTGTCTGTCAGCACCTGGCCAAGACCAGCAGCACATGTGTGTGATGGGGCAGGGCCGACCTAGAGGCAGTGAGGGCCAGTTGCTCACCCTGCTGCCCTGAGGCTCTTGGGACAAAGATGGCTTGTACATCGACCCCATTGCTGGCCTCTTCCCTCTGACCAGGCCGTCCAGGCTCCAGTCCCTTGTAGTGTGGAAAGAGTCCCTGCCAGAAATGTCCCCTCCAAATAGACCTGAAATGAGGCCAAGGTATCTTGAGAATAGTAGTAAGGAATGAGACTGGGGAGGCTCCTCAGCATGTCTGGCCACACTCCTTACCGCCATAAACTTCGTGGGGCAGTACACGCAGAGGCCAGGAAGGTCTGCGCAAGGCTGTCCTGGGGCAGGTCCTTGCTGGGGCCTGCCCCTGGCCTGTGGGGCCTCTGAACAGAACCAGCACTGTGCCATTGGAACACCTCACCAGCAGCCTCCAAAGGCCGGTTTGCAAGCACTCTCACAGGCTGGCGTCCTCTCCGTAACCGAGGGAGGCCCGGAATTCCCGCAAGCCGCACACTCTGCTTCCATGCCTGGGAGAAAAGCGCTTCGGGATGTTCCTCCCTCTGGCCTTTGCCCCTGACCCTGGGAGACAGCTAGGGGCTCCACACTAACAGGCCAAGGCAGAACCACATGCACACGTATCTTCCGGCCCTCTGCAGCGTCAGAGAGCTCGGGAGAGCCACAGTCATTAGGCAGCTCCTGGGGAAGCCCAGTAGCAGTGCCTGTGTGTCAAGGGGCAGGGCCGACCTAGGGTCACTGAGGGCCACATGCTCAACCTGCTGCCCTGAGGCTTCTGGGACAAAGAGGCCTTGCGCATCGACCCCCTTGCTGACTTCTTCCCTCTCACCACACCCTCCGGGCTCGAGTCACTTGCAGTGTGGAGAGAGCCCCTGGCATAAACCTCCCCTCCAAATAGGCCTCAAACGAGGCCTAGGAACCATGGGAAAGGCGCTCAGGGAATGATCCTGGGGAGGTGTCTGGGCATGCCTGAACAACTCCCCGCCACCTGCCCTTTGGTGAGGCAGTACCCCCGGAGGCCAGGAAGGTCTGGTCATGGCTGTTCGGGGTCAGGGTCCATGATGAAACCTGCCCGTGGCCTTTGGGGCCTTTGAGCAGAACCAGGACTCTGCCGTTGGAAGACCTCACCAGCAGCCTCCAAAGGCCTGTTTGCAAGATCTCTCGTCTGCTGGCCGTAATTCCCTCATCGAGGCCCACTCTGCCCCTATGTGGGCTCTGCCCCTTGACACACAGGCAGTCCTGCTGGGGCAGAGGAGGACATGTCTGACAGACTCTGGCTCAACCAAGCGATCGGAAGGTGCAGGGGGCAGCAACAAACGTATGCATGTGATTCTGCCTCTTCCTGGTAATGTGGATGTCCAAGCTTGACTCCAGGGTCAGGGACAAGGGCCCAGAAAAAGTACCACCCCGAAGCGCTTTTCTCCAGGGCTTAAGAGCAGAGTGCGCGACTTGCGGGAAACCAAATTTCCCTCGGCATCAAGCGGCAGCAGTCTGATGAGAATGCTTGCAAACCGGCCTTTGGAGGCAGTTGGGGAGATCTTCCTGCGGGAAATGACCGGTTCTGCACAGAGTCCCCACAGGCCATGGGAAGGATCCAGCAAGACCCCTGTCCTTGGCCAGCCTTGCCCAGACCTCGCTGGCCTCCAGGTTGCTGCCCCATGAAGGGGCAGGCTGCAGGGTGTGTGTCTAGACATGCCTGGTCGCCTCCCCAGTCACTTACCCCTAGCATATTTCCCCTGATCTAGGCCACTTTTGAGTCCAACTCGGAGGGAGGTGCTGGCAGAGGCTGTCTCCACACTGCAAGGACTTGGAGGTCAGATGGCCTTTTGAGAGGGAAGTGGGGAGCAACGGGTTGGATGCCCAAAGCCTCTTTCTCCCAGCAGCCTCAGGGCAGTTGGGAGAGCAAGAGGCCCACTCTGTCCCTAGGTCGGCTCTGCCCCTTGATACACAGGCATTCCTGCTGGGGCTGCGGAGGACATGTCTGACAGACTCTGGCTCAACCAAGTCCTCGGAAGGTGCAGAGGGCAGGAACAAACGTATGCATGTGATTCTGCCTCTTCCTGCAATGTGGATGTCCAAGCTCGACTCAAGGCTCAGGGGCAAGGGCCCAGAGAAAGGACCACCCCGATGTGCTTTTCTCCCGGCTTGGGAGCTGATTGCGCGACTTGCGGGAAAAACAAGCCTCCCTTGGGGTGGGAGGTGCGCAGCCGGCGAGAATGCTTGCAACCTGCCCTTGGAGGCAGCCGGGTAGGTCTTCATGCGGGAAAGGGGTGGTTCTGCTGAGAGGACCCACAGGCCAGGGGCAGCACCCAGCAAGGTCTCTGCCCTTGGCCAGGGTTGCCCAGACCTTCCAGGCCTCCAGGGCAGCTGCCACATGAAGAGCACACTGCGGGGAGTGTGTCCAGACATGCCTGGTCACCTCCACAGTCCCTTACCCCCTAGCTCATTTCCCCTGTGCTTGGCCTTATTTAAGGCCTACTCGGAGAGGAGGTGCTGGCATGGGCTGTTATCACACAGCAAGAGCCTGGAGCTCAGACGGCCTGGTCACAGGGAAGTGCGGAGCTAGTGTGTGGATTCTCAAGGCCTCTTTGGCCCAGCAGCCTCAGGGCAGCTGGGAGAGCAAGAGGCCCATTCTGCCCCTAGATCATCTCTGCCCCTTGACACACAGAAAGTCCTTCTGGCGCTGCGGAGGATATGTCGGAAAGACTCTTGCTCAACCAAGTCCTCGGAAGGTACAGGGGGCAGGAAGAAACGTATGCATGTGATTCTGCCTCTTCCTGGCAATGTGGATGTCCAAGCTTGACTCCAGGCTCAGGGGAAAGGGCCCAGAGCAAGGACCACCCTGAAGCGCTTTTCTCCCGGGCTTAAGAGCAGAGTGCGCGACTTGCGGGAAAAGCAGGCCTCCCTCGGCAGGGAGCGGCAGCAGTCTGGCGAGAACGCTTGCAAACCGGCCTTTGGAGGCAGTGGGGAGGTCTTCCTGCGGGAAAGGGCCTGTTATGCACAGAGTCCCCACAGGCCATGGGAAGGACCCAGCAAGACCTCTGTCCATGGCCAGCCTTGCCCAGACCTCCCTGGCCTCCGGGGCTGCTGCCCCATGAAGGGGCTGGCTGCTGGGTGTGTGCCTAGACATGCCTGGTCGACTGCCAGTCACTTGCCCCCTAGCATATTTCCCCTGGCCTTGGATTCTTTTGAGTCCAACTCGGAGGGGAGGTGCTGGAAGAGGCTGTCTCCACACTGCAAGGACTTGGAGCTCAGACGGCCTGGTGAGAGGGAAGTGGGGAGCAACGGGTTGGATGCCCAAAGCCTCTTTTTCCCAGCAGCCTCAGGGCAGTTGGGAGAGCAAGAGGCCCACTCTGCCCCTAGGTCGGCTCTACCCCTTGACACACAGGCAGTCCTCTGGGGCTGCAGAGGACATGTCTGACAGAGTCTGGCTCAACCAAGTCCTCGGAAGGTGCAGGGGGCGGGAACAAACGTATGCATGTGATTCTGCCTCTTCCTGGCAATGTGGATGTCCAAGCTCGACTCCAGGCTCAGGGGCAAGGGCCCAGAGAAAGGACCACCCCGATGTGCTTTTCCCCGGCTTGGGAGCGGATTGCGCGACTTGCGGGAAAAACGGACGACCTCCCCAACTGCCTCCAAAGGCCGGTTTGCAAGCATTCTCGCCAGATTGCTGCCGCTCACTGCCGAATGAGGCCTGCTTTTCCCGCAAGTCGCGCACTTTGCTCTTAAGCCCGGGAGAAAAGCGCTTCGGGGTGGGCCTTGCTCTGGGCCCTATTCCGTGAGCCTGGAGTCAAGCTTGGACATCCACATTGCCAGGAAGAGGCAGAATCACATGCATACGTTTCTTCCTGCCCCCTGCACCTTCCGAGAACTTGTTTGAGCCTGAGTCTGTCAGACAAGTCCTCTGCAGTCCCAGCAGGCCTGCTTGTGTGTCAAGGGGCACAGATGATCTAGGGGCAGAGTGGGCCTTTTGCTCTCCCACCTTGCTGGAGGCTGCTGGGCCAAAGAGGCCTTGGGAATCCACCCACTTGCTCCGCACTTCCCTGTGACCAGGCCGTCTGAGCTCTAGGCTCTTGCTTGTGATAACAGCCCATGCCAGCACCTCCCCTCCTAGTAGGCCTCATATAAGGCCAAGCACAGGGGAAATGCGCTAGGGGGTAAGAGACTGCGGAGGTCACCAAGCATGTCTGGACAAACTCCCTGCAGCATGCCCTTCATGGGGCAGCAGCCCCGGAGGCCCGGAAGGTCTGGGCAACCCTGGCTAAGGGCAGAGACCATGCTGGGTGTTGCCCCTGGCCTGTGGGTCCTCTCAGCAGAACCACCCCTTTCCCGCATGAAGACCTCCCCGGCTGCCTCCAAGGGCCGGTTGCAAGCATTCTCGCCGTCTGCCGCACCTCCCACCAAAGGGAGGCTTGTTTTTCCCGTTTTTTCTTGTTTTGCCTTTGCTCCAAAGGCAAACTGGCCTTTGGAGTCAGCTGGCGAGTTCTTCCAACAACAGAGTCCTGGTTCTGCTCAAAGGCCCCACAGGACACCGGCAGGTTCCAGCATGGACCCTGTCCCCGGCCAGCCTTGTCCAGACCTTCCTGGCCTCCGGGGGAACTGCCCCACGAAGGGGCAGACTGCAGGGAGTGTGTCCATACATGCCCAGTCGCCTCCACAGGCTCATTGCATTAGCGCCTTTTCCCTGGTGCCTAGGCCTCATTTGAGGCCTACTTGGAGGGAAGGTTTCTGGCAGGTGCTCTCTAGAAACCCCAAGGGTCTGGAGCACGGATGGCATGGTCAGAGGGAAGAGGCCAGGAAGGGGGTCTATGCCCAAGGACACTTTGGCTCAGGAACATCTAGGCAGCAGGAAGAGCAAGAGGCCCACTGTGCCGTTAGGTCTCTCATGCCCATTCACACACAGACGCTGCTGCTGGGTTTGGCCAGGAGAAGCCTGACATTCTCCGGCTCACCCCAGCTCTCTGATGGTGCAGAGGGCCAGAAGAGACGTGTGCATGTGGTTCTGCCTTGGCCTGGGTGAGTGGAACATCTAGCTGTCCCTAAGGCTCAGGGGCAAAGGCCTGAGTGAAGAATACCCCGAAGCGCTTTTCTCCCAGGCTTGGGAGCAGAATGCGCTGCTTGCGGTAAACGTGGGCCTCCCTCGCTGAGTGAGAGGCGACTAGCGGTCGAGAGTGCTTGTAAACCGGCCTTTGGAGGCTGCCGGAGTGGTCTTCCAGCGGCACAGTGCTGGTCCAGCTCAGAGGACCCACAGGCCAGGGGCCGGTCCCAGCAAGGAACCTGCACCAGGCCAGCCTTGACCAGACCTTCCTGGCCTCTGGTGGTGCTGCTCCTCAAAGGGGCAGGGGACGGGGTGTGTGTCCAGACATGCTCAGGCACCTCCCCGAACTCATTCCCTGAGTGCTTTTCCCATGGTGCTTAGGCCTCATTTGAGGACTACTTGGAGGGGAGGTTTCTGGCAGGGACTCTCTCCACACTGCAAGCGCCTGGGGCCTGGACGGCATGGTCAGAGGGAAGAGGACAACAAGGGGGTTGATGCCCAAGGCCTCTTTGGCCCAGCAGCCTCAGGGCAGTAGGGAGAGCAAGTGGCCCACTGTGCGCCACGGTCGGCCCTGCCCCTTCCCACACAGGCGCTGCTGCTGGGCTTGCCCAGGAGCTGCCTAACAGACTCTGGCTCACCCGAGCTCTCTGACGATGCAGAGGGCCGGAAGAGACTGTGCATGTGGTTCTGCCTTAGCCTGGGTGTGTGGAGCCCCTAGCTTTCTCCCAGGCTCAGTGGCAAAGGCCTGAGAGAGGAACACCCCGAAACACTTTTCTCCCAGTCTTCGGAGTAGAGTGCGCGGCTTGGGGGAAATGCGGGCCTCCCTCGGTGAGGGATAGGCAGCCAGCCGGCGAGAGTCCTTGCAAAACTGCCTTTGTAGGCTACTGGTGATGTCTTACAGCAGCACAAGTGCTGGTTGTGCTCAGAGGCCCCACAGGCCAGGGTCAGGTCCCAGTCTGGACCCTGCCCGACACCAGCCTTGACCAGACGTTCCTGGCCTCCGGGGGTAATGCACAACGAAGGGGCAGGTAGCGGGGAGTGTGTCCAGACATGCCTATGCGCCTCCGCAATCTCATTCCCTGAACGCCTTTCCCATGGTTCCTAGGCCTCACGTGAGGCCTAATTAGAGGGCAGGTTTCTGGCAGGGCCTCTCTCCACACTGCAAGGGCCTGGATCCCACACGGCCTGGTCAGAGGGAAGAGGCCAGCAAGGGGGTCGATGCCCAAGGCCTCTTTCTCCCAGCAGCCTCAGGGAAGCAGGTTGAGCTGGTAGCCCTCAGTCCCCTACGTGGGCCCTGACCCATCACAGACAACCGTTGCTCCTGGGCTTGCCCAGGAGCTGCCTTACAGACACTGGTTCACCCGAGACCTCTGACGGTGTAGGGGGCAGGAAAGGACGTGTATATGGGGTTCTCCCTTGGCCTGGGTGTGTGGCGCCACTAGCTATCCCCTAGGCTCAGGGGCAAGGGCCCTGAGAGAGGGCCACCCTGAAGCACTTTTCTCCCGGGCTGGGAGCAGAGTGTGCAGCTTAAGGCAATTGCGGGCCTCGCTCGGGGAGAGTGCTCGCAAACTGGCCTTTGAATCAGCTGGGGAGTTCTTCCAGCGGCAAAGAGCTGGTTCTGCTCAGATCCCCCACTGGCCACAGGCAGATTCCAGCATGGAACCTGTCCCAGGCCAGACTTGCCCAGACATTCCTGGCCTCCGAGGTACTGCCCATGAAGGGGCAGGCTGCGGGAAGTGTGTCCAGACATGCTCAGGCACCTCCCCAGGCTCCTTCCCTGAGCGCTTTTCCCCTGGTGCCTAGGCCTCATTTGAGGCCTACTTGGAGGGGAGGTTTCTGGCAGGGGCTCTATCCACACTGCAAGGGCCTGGAGGCCGGATGGCTTGGTCAGAGGGAAGAGGCCAGGAAGGGGGTCGATGTCCAAGGTCTCTTTGGCCCAGAAGCCTCAGGGCAGTAGGGAGAGTAAGTGGCCCACTGTGTCCCTAGGTCGGACCTGCCCCATCACACACAGGCGCTGCTGCTGGGTTTGCCCAGGAGTGGGCCTGACAGACTCTGGCTCACCCAAGGTCTCTGACAGTGTAGGGGGCAGGAAGAGACGTGTTCATGTGGTTCTGCCTTGGCCTGGGTGTGTGGACTCTTGCTTTGCACTTCCCTGTGACCAGGCACTCTGTGCTCCAGGCTCTTGCTGTGTGAAAACAGCCCATGCCAGCACCTCCCCTCTAAGTAGGCCTAAAATTAGGTTAAGCTCAGGGGAAATGCGCTAGGGGTAAGAGCATGGGGAGGCGACCAGGCATGTCAAGACACACACCCTGCAGCCTGCCCCTTCATGGGGCAGGAGCCCCGGAGGCCAGGGGGGGTCTGGGCAAGGCTGGCCAAGGACAGGGGTCTTGCTGGGTGCTTCCCATGGCCTGTGGGGACTCTGAGCAGAACCGGCCCTTTCCCGCGGGAAGACCACCCCAACTGCCTGCAAAGGCCGGTTTGCAAGCATTCTCGCCAGACTGCTGCCGCTCCCTGACGAGGGAGGCCTGCTTTTCCCGCAAGTCGCGCACTCTGCTCTTAAGCCCGGGAGAAAAGCGCTTCGGGGTGGTCCTTTCTCTGGGCCCTTGCCCCTGAGCCTGGAGTCAACCTTGGACATCCACATTGCCAGGAAGAGGCAGAATCACATGCACACGTTTGTTCCTGCCCGATGCACCTTCCGAGGACTTGTTTGAGCCAGAGTCTGTCAGACATGTCGTGCGCAGCCCCAGCAGGACTGCCTGTGTGTCAAGGAGCAGAGATGATCTAGGTGCAGAGTGGGCCTCTTGCTTTCCCACCTTGCTGGAGGCTGCTGGGACAAAGTGGCCTTGGGCATAGACACACTTGCTCCGCATGTCCAAGTGACCAGCCCGTCGGAGCTCCAGGCTCTTGCTGTGTGAAAACAGCCCATGCCAGATTCTCCCCTCCGAGTTGGACTCAAAAGAAGCCTATGCCAGGGGAAATATGCTAGGGGGTAAGTGACTGGGGAGGCGACCAGGCATGTCTAGACACACACCCCGCAGCCGGCCCCTTCATGGGGCAGGAGCCCCGGAGGTCAGGCAGGTCTGGGCAAGGCTGGCCAAGACAGGGGTCTTACGGGGTCCTTCCCATGTCCTGTGGGTACTCTGAGCAGAACTGGCCCTTTCCCGCAGGAAGACCTCCTCAACTGCCTCCAAAGGCCGGTTTGAAAGCATTCTCGCCAGACTGCTGCCGCTCCCTGCCGTGGGAGATCTGCTTTTCCCGCAAGTCGCGCACTCTGCACTTAAGCCCGGAAGAAAAGCGCTTCGGGGTGGTCCTTGATCTGGGCCCTTGGCCCTGAGCCTGGAGTCAAGATTGGACATCCACAGTGCCAGGAACAGGCAGAATCACATGCATACGTTTGTTCCTGCTCACTGCACCTTCCGAGGACTTGGTTGAGCCAGAGTCTGTCAGACCTGTCCTCCGCAGCGCCAGAAGGACTGCCTGTGTGTCAAGGGGCAGAGATGATCTAGGGGAAGAATGGGCCTCTTGCTCTCCCAGCTGCCCTGAGGCTGCTGGGCCAAAGAGGCCTTGAGAATCCACACACTTTCTCCGCACTTCCTAGTGAACAGGCCGTTTGAGCTCCAGGCTCTTGCTGTGTGATAACAGCCCATGCCAGCACCTCCCTCCGAGTAGGCCTTAAATAAGGCCAAGCACAGGGGAAAAGCGCTAGGGGGTAAGGGACTGGGCAGGTGACTAGGTATGTCTGGACAAACTCCCCGCATTGTGCTCTTCATGTGGCAGCTGCCCCGGAGGCCCGGAAGTACTGGGCAACCCTGGCCAAGGGCAGAGACCATGCTGGGTGCTGCCCCTGGCCTGTGGGTCCTCTCAGCAGAACCACCCCTTTCCTGCAAGAAGACCTCCCCGGCTGCCTCCAAGGGCCGGTTGCAAGCATTCTCGCCATCTGCCGCACCTCCCACCAAAAGGGAGGCTTGTTTTTCCCGCAAGTCGCGCAATCAGCTCCCAAGCCGGGAGAAAAGCACATCGGGGTGGTCCTTTCTCTGGGCCCTTGCCCCTGAGCCTGGAGTCAACCTTGGAGGCCCACACTCCCAGGCCAAGAAAGAACCACATGCACACGTCGTTTCCTGAGCCCTGCACCTTCCGAGAGTCGAGTCAGCCGGAGTCTGTGAGGCACATCCTCGGCCACCCCAGCAGCACAGCCTGTGTGTCAAGGGGCAGAGCCGACCTAGGGGCAGAGTGGGTCTCCTGCTCTCCCAGCTGCCCTGAGGCTGCTGGGAGAAAAAGGCGTTGGGCATGCAACCCGTTGCTCCCCACTTCCCTCTCACCAGGCCGTCTGAGTTCCAAGTCCTTGCAGTGTGGAGACAGCCTCTTCCAGCACCTCCCTCCTAGTTGGACTCAAAAGAAGCCTAGGCCACAGGAAATATGCTAGGGGGTAAGTGACTTGGGAGGCGACCAGGGATGTCTAGTCACACACCCAGCAGCCAGCCCCTTCATGGGGCAGCAGCCCCGGAGGCCAGGGAGGTCTGGGCAAGGCTGGCCATGGACAGAGGTCTTGCTGGGTCCTTCCCATGGCCTGTGGGGACTCTGTGCAGAACCGGCGCTTTCCCGCAGGAAGACCTCCCCAATTGCCTCCAAAGACCGGTTTGCAAGCATTCTCGCCAGACTGCTGCCGCTCCCTGCCGAGGGAGGACTGCTTTTCCCGCAAGTCGCGCACTCTGCTCTTAAGCCCGGGAGAAAAGCGCTTCGGGGTGGTCCTTGATCTGGGCCCTTGGCCCTGAGCCTGGAGTCAAGCTTGGACATCCACAGTGCCAGGAACAGGCAGAATCACATGCATACGTTTGTTACTGCCCCCTGCACCTTCCGAGGACTTGGTTGAGCCAGAGTCTGTCAGACATGTCCTCCGCAGCGCCAGAAGGACTGCCTGTGTGTCAAGGGGCAGAGATGATCTAGGGGCAGAGTGGGCCTTTTGCTCTCCCACGTTGCTGGAGGCTGCTGGGCCAAAGACGCCTTGGGAATCCACACACTTGCTACGCACTTCCCTGTGACCAAGCCGTCTGATCTCTAGGCTCTTGCTTGTGATAACAGCCCATGCCAGCACCTCCCCTCCTAGTAGGCCTCATATAAGGACAAGCACAGGGGAAATGCGCTAGGGGGTAAGAGACTGGGGAGGTCACCAGGCATGTCTGGACACACTCCCCGCAGCGTGCCCTTCATGGGGCAGCAGCCCCGGAGGCCCGGAAGGTCTGGGCAACCCTGGCCAAGGGCAGAGACCATGCTGGGTGTTGCCCCTGGCCTGTGGGTCCTCTCAGCAGAACCACCCCTTTCCCGCATGAAGACCTCCCCGGCTGCCTCCAAGGGCCGATTGCAAGCATTCTCGCCGTCTGCCGCACCTCCCACAAAAAGGGAGGCTTGTTTTTCCCGCAAGTCGCGCAATCAGCTCCCAAGCCGGGAGAAAAGCACATCGCGGTGGTCCTTTCTCTGGGCCCTTGCCCCTGAGCCTGGAGTCAACCTTGGAGGTCCACACTCCCAGGCCAAGAAAGAACCACATGCACACGTCGTTTCCTGAGCCCTGCACCTTCCGAGAGCTCGAGTCAGCCGGAGTCTGTGAGGCACATCCTCGGCCACCCCAGCAGCACAGCCTGTGTGTCAAGGGGCAGAGCCGACCTAGGGGCAGAGTGGGACTCCTGCTCTCCCAGCTGCCCTGAGTCTGCTGGGAGAAAAAGGCGTTGGGCATGCAACCCGTTGCTCCCCACTTCCCTCTCACCAGGCCGTCTGAGTTCCAAGTCCTTGCAGTGTGGAGACAGCCTCTGCCAGCACCTCCCTCCTAGTTGGACTCAAAAGAAGCCTAGGCCACAGGAAATATGCTAGGGGGTAAGTGACTGGGGAGGCGACCAGGCATGTCTAGGCACACACCCAGCAGCCTGCCCCTTCATGGGGCAGCAGCCCCGGAGGCCAGGGAGGTCTGGGCAAGGCTGGCCATGGACAGAGGTCTTGCTGGGTCCTTCCCATGGCCTGTGGGGACTCTGTGCAGAACCGGCCCTTTCCCGCAGGAAGACCTCCCCAATTGCCTCCAAAGGCCGGTTTGAAAGCATTCTCGCCAGACTGCTGCCGCTCCCTGCCGAGGGAGGACTGCTTTTCCCGCAAGTCGCGCACTCTGCTCTTCAGCCCGGGAGAAAAGCGCTTCGGGGTGGTCCTTGCTCTGGGACCTTTTCCCTGAGCCTGGAGTCAAGCTTGGACATCCACATTGCCAGGAAGAGGCAGAATCACATGAATAAGTTTGTTCCTTCCCCCTGCACCTTCCGAGGACTTGTTTGAGCCAGAGTCTGTCAGACATGTCCTCCACAGCCCGATCAGGACTGCCTGTGTTTCAAGGGGCAGAGCCGACCCAGGGTAGAGTGGGCGTCTTGCTTTCCCACCTTGCTGGAGACTGCTGGGACAAAGAGGCCTTGGGCATCCACACACTTGCTCCGCACTTCCCAGTAACCAGACCGTCTGAGCTCCAGGCTCTTGCTGTGTGAAAACAGCACATTCCAGCACCTCCCCTCCGAGTAGGCCTTAAATTAGGCCAAGCACAGGCGAAATGCGCTAGGGGGTAAGAGACTGGGGAGGTAACCAGGCATGTCTGGACACACTCCACGCAGCCTGCCCTTCATGGGGCAGCAGCCCCGGAGGCCTGTAAGTTCTGGGCAACCCTGGCCAAGGGCAGAGACCATGCTAGTTGCTGCCCCTGGCCTGTGGGTCCTCTCAGCAGAATCACCCCTTTCCCGCATGAAGACCTCCCCGGCTGCCTCAAAGGGCCAGTTGCAAGCATTCTCGAAGGCTGCCGCACTTCCGACCCCAAGCGAGGCTTGTTTTACCCGCATGTCGCACAATCCGCTCCCAAGCCGGGGAAAAGCACATCGGGGTGGTCCTTTCTCTGGGCCCTTGCCCCTGAGCCTGGAGTCGAGCTTGGACATCCACATTGCCAGGAAGAGGCAGAATCACATGCATACGTTTGTTCCTGCCCCCTGCACCTACCGAATACTTGGTTGAGCCAGAGTCTGTCACATAGGTCCTCCGCAGCCCCAGCAGGAATGCCTGTGAATCAAGGGGCAGAGCCGACCTAGGGGCAGAGTGGGCCTCTTGCTCTCCCAACTGCCCTGAGGCTGCTGGGAGAAAGAGGCTTTGGGCATCCAACCCGTTGCTCCCCACTTCCCTCTCACCAGACCGTCTGAGCTCCAAGTCCTTGCAGTGTGGAGAAAGCCTCTGCCAGAACCTCCCTCCGAGTTGGACTCAAAAGTGGCCTAGACCAGGGGAAATATGCTAGGGTAAGTGACTGGGGAGGCGACCAGGCATGTCTAGACACACACCCAGCAGCCAGCCCCTTCATGGGGCAGCAGCCCCGGAGGCCAGAGAGGTCTGGCCAAGGCTGACCATGGACAGAGGTCTTGCTGGGTCCTTCCCATGTCCTGTGGGGACTCTGTGCAGAACCGGCCCTTTCCCGCAGGAAGACCTCCCCACTGCCTCCAAAGGCCGGTTTGCAAGCGTTCTCGCCAGACAGCTGCCGCTCCCTGCCGAGGGAGGCCTGCTTTTCCCGCAAGTCGCGCACTCTGCTCTTAAGCCCGGGAGAAAAGCGCTTCGGGGTGGTCCTTGCTCTGGGCCCTATTCCGTGAGCCTGGAGTCAAGCTTGGACATCCACATTGCCAGGAAGAGGCAGAATCACATGCATACGTTTCTTCCTGCCCCCTGCACCTTCCGAGAACTTGTTTGAGCCTGAGTCTGTCAGACAAGTCCTCTGCAGTCCCAGCAGGCCTGCCTGTGTGTCAAGGGGCACAGATGATCTAGGGGCAGAGTGGGCCTTTTGCTCTCCCACCTTGCTGGTGGCTGCTGGGCCAAAGAGACCTTGGGAATCCACACACTTGCTCCGCACTTCCCTGTGACCAGGCCGTCTGAGCTCTAGGCTCTTGCTTGTGATAACAGCCCATGCCAGCACCTCCCCTCTTAGTAGGCCTCATATAAGGCCAAGCACAGGGGAAATGCGCTAGAGGGTAAGAGACTGGGGAGGTCACCAGGCATGTCTGGACACACTCCCCGCAGCGTGCCCTTCATGGGGCAGCAGCCCCGGAGGCCCGGAATGTCTGGGCAACCCTGGCCAAGGGCAGAGACCATGCTGGGTGTTGGCCCTGGCCTGTGGGTCCTCTCAGCAGAACCACCCCTTTCCCACATGAAGACCTCCCCGGCTGCCTCCAAGGGCCGGTTGCAAGCATTCTCGCCGGCTGCCGCACCTCCCACCCCAAGGGAGGCTTGTTTATCCCGCAAGTCGCGCAATCCGCTCCCAAGCCGGGAGAAAAGCACATCCGGGTGGTCCTTTCACTGGGCCCTTGCCCCTGAGCCTGGAGTCAACCTTGGAGGTCCAAACTCCCAGGCCGAGAAAGAACCACATTCACACGTCGTTTCCTGAGCCCTGCACCTTCCGAGAGCTCGAGTGAGCCGGAGTCTGTGAGGCACATCGTCGGCCACCCCAGCAGCACAGCCTGTGTGTCAAGGGGCAGATCTGACCTGGGGCAGAGTGGGCCTCTTGCTCTCCCAGCTGCCCTGAGGCTGCTGGGAGAAAAAGGCTTTGGGCATGCAACCCGTGAATCCCCACTTCCCTCTCACCAGGCCGTCTGAGCTCCAAGTCCTTGCAGTGTGGAGACAACCTCTGCCAGCACCTCCCTCCGAGTTGGACTCAAAAGTGGCCTAGATCAGGGGAAATATGCTAGGGGTAAGTGACTGAGGAGGCGACCAGGCATGTCTAGACACACACCCTGCAGCCTGCCCCTTCATGGGGCAGCAACCTGGAGGCCAGCGAGGTCTGGGCAAGGCTGGCCAAGGACAGGGGTCTTGCTGGATCCTTCCCATGGCCTGTGTGGACTCAGAGCAAAACCGGCCCTTTCCCACAGAAAGACCTCCCAAACTGTCTCCAAAGGCCGGTTTGCAACCATTCTCGCCAGATGCTGCCGCTCCCAACCGAGGGAGATCTGCTTTTCCCGCAAGTCGCGCACTCTGCTCTTAAGGCCGGGAGAAAAGCGCTTCGGGGTGGTCCTTGCTCTGGGCCCTTTCCCCTGAACCTGGAGTCGAGCTTGGACATCCACATTGCCAGGAAGAGGCAGAATCACATGCATACGTTTGTTCCTGCCCCCTGCACCTTCCGAGAGCTTGGTTGAGCCAGAGTCTGTCAGACATGTCCTCCGCAGCCCCAGCACGACTGCCTGTGTTTCAATGGGAAGTGCCGACCTAGGGGCAGAGTCGGCCTCAGGGAGGGAGTTACGGCCAGCAGACGAGAGATTTTGCAAACAGGCCTTTGGAGGCTGCTGGTGAGGTCTTCCAATGGCAGAGTCCTGGTTCTGCTCAAAGGCCCCAAAGGCCATGGGCAGGTTCCAGCATGGACCCTGCCCCAGGACAGCCATGACCAGACCTTCCTTTCCTCCGGGGTTACTGCCTCACGAAAGGGCAGGCGGCAGGGAGTTGTTCAGGCATGCCCAGACACCTCCCCAGGATCATTCCCTGAGCGCTTTTCCCATGGTTCCCAGGGCTCATTTGAGGCCTATTTGGAGGGGAGGTTTCTGCCAGGGGCTCTCTCCACACTGCAAGTGTCTCGAGCCCGGAAGGCGTGGTGAGAGGGAAGAGGCCAGCAACGGGGTCGATGCCCATGGCCTCTTTGTCCCAGAAGCCTCAGGGCAGCAGGGTGAGCAAGTGGCCCTCAGTGACCCTAGGTCGGCCCTGCCCCTTGACACACAGGCACTGCTACTGGGCTTCCCCAGGAGCTGCCTAACAGACTGTGGCTCTCCCGAGCTCTCTGACGGTGCAGAGGTCCGCAAGATACGTGTGCATGTGGTTCTGCCTTGGCCTGTTAGTGTGGAGCCCCTAACTGTCTCCCAGGGTCAGGGGCAAAGGCCTGAGAGAGGAACATCCCGAAACTCTTTTCTCCCAGGCATGGAAGCAGAGTGCGCGGCTTGCGGGAAAACCGGGCCTCCCTCGCTTAGGGAGAGGATGCCAGCCTGGGAGAGTGCTTGCAAACCGGCCTTTGGAGGCTGCTGGTACGTGTTCCAATGGAACAGTGCTGGTTCTGCTCAGAGGCCCGACAGGCCAGGGGCAGGCCCCAGCAAGGACCTGCCCCAGGCCAGCATTGCCCAGATCTTTCTGGCCTCTGGGTGTACTGCCCCACGAAGATGCAGGCCGTAAGGAGTGTGTCCATATATGCTGAGGCGCCTCCCCAGTCTCATTCCTTAGCACTATTCTCAAGATAACTTGGTCTCATTTCAGGTCTACTTGGAGGGGACGTTTCTAGCAGGGCCTCTGTCCACACTACAAGGGACTGCAGCCTGGACGGCCTGGTCAGAGGGAAGAGGCCAGCAATGGTGTCGATTTCCAAGGCGTCTTTGTCCCAACAGCCTCAAGGCAGCAGGGTGAGCAACTGGCCCTCACTGCCTCTAGGTCAGCCCTGCCCCATCACACACATGTGCTGTTGGGATTGCCCAGGAGCTGCCTGACAGACTCTTTCTCTCCCAAGCTCTCTGACGGTGCAGGGGGCAGGAAGACCCGTGTGCATGTGGTTCTGCCTTGGCCTGGGAGATGGAGACCCTAGCTGTCTCCCAGGCTCAGGGGCAAGGCCCTGAGAGGGGACCACACAAGCGCTATTGTCCTGGGCTTGGAAGCAGAGTGGGAGGCTTGCGGGAATTGCAGGCCTCCCTCGGTGAGGGAGAGGTTGCCACCTGGAGAGAGTAGTTGCAAACCGGCCGTTGGAGGCTGCTGGGGATGTCTTCCAGCGGCACAGTTCTGGTTCTGCACAGAGGATCCACAGGCCAGTGGCAGGTCCCAGCACGGACCCTGTCCCAGGCCAGCCTTGACCAGACCTACCTGGCCTCCGAGGATACTGCCTCAAGAAGGGGCAGGCGGTGGGGAGTGTGTCCAGACATGCCCAGGCACCTCCCCAGGCTCATTCCCTGAGTGCCTTTCCCTTGGTTCCTAGGCCTCATTTGAGGCCTACTGGAGGGGAGGTTTCTGGCAGGGTCTCTCTCCACACTGCAAGGACTGGAACCCAGATGGCCTGGTCAGAGGGAAGAGGCCAGCAAGGGGGTCGATGCCCAAGGCCTCTATATCACAGCAGCCTCAGGGCAGCAGGAAGAGCAAGTGGCCCACTGTGCCCCTAGGTTGGCCCTGCCCCATCACACATAGGCGCTGCTTCTGGGCTTGCCCAGGAGCTGCCTGACAGACTCTTGCTCACCCAAGCTCTCTGACGGTGCAGGGGGCAGGAAAAGACGTGTGCATGTGGTTCTAACTTGGCCTGGGAGTGTGGAGCCCATAGCTGGCCCCCAGGCTCATTGGCAATGGCCCTGAGAGAGGACCACCTCGAAGCGCTTTTCTCCCGGGCTTGGGAGCAGAGTGCGGGGCTTGTGAGAATTGCGTGGCACCCTCGGAGAGAGTGCTTGCAAACTGGCCTTTGGAGGCAGCCAGGGAGGTGTTCCAAAGGCAGAATCCTGGTTCTGCTCAAAGGACACACAGGTCACGGGCAGGTTCCAGCATGGACCCTGCCCAAGGCCAGCCTTCTCCAGACCTTACTGGCCTCCAGGGGAACTGCCCCACGAAGGGGCAGGCTGCGGGGAGTGTGTCCATACATGCCCAGTCGCCTCCACTGGCTCATTCCATTAGCACCTTTTCCCTGGTTCCTAGGCCTCATTTGAGGCCTACTTGGAGGGGAGGTTTCTGGCAGGGGCTCTATCCACACTCCAAGGGTCTGGAGCACGGATGGCCTGGTCAGAGGGAAGAGGCCAGCAAGGGGGTCTATTCCCAAGGCCTCTTTGTCCAAGCAGCCTCAGGGCAGCAGGGTGAGAAACTGACCCTCAGAGCCCCAAGGATGGCCCTGCCCCATCACACAGAGGCGCTGCTGCTGGCCTTGCCCAGGTGCTGACTGACACACTCTGGCTCGCCCGACCTCTCCGACGGTGCAAGGGGCAGGAAGAGACGTGTTCATGTGGTTCTGCCTCGGCCTGGGTGTGTGGATCCCCTAGTTGTCCCCAAGGCAATTGGCCAAGGGCCTGAGAGCGGACGAACCCGATGCGCTATTGTCCTTGGCTTGGGAGCAGAGTGCGTGGCTTGCGGGAAATGCGGGTCTCCCTCGGGTAGAGTGCTTGCAAACTGGCCTTTGGAGGCAGCCGGGGAAGTCTTCCAGAGCCAGAGTGCTGGATTTGCTCTGTGGCCCCACAGTCCTGGGGCAGGTCCCAGCATGGATACTGCTCCAGACCAGCCTTGCCGAGACCTTCCTGGCTTCCGGGGGTACTGCCCCATGAAGGAGCTGGCTGTGGGGTGTGTGTCCATACATAACCAGGCGCCTCCCCAGGCTCATTTTATTAGCACCTTTTCCCTGGTGCCTAGGCCTCATTTGAGGCAAATTGCAGGGGAGGTTTCTGGCAGGGGCTCTCTCCACACTGCAAGGGCCTGGAGGACGGATGGCCAGGTCAGAGGAAAGACGCCAGCAAGGGGGTCGATTCCCAAGGTTTCTTTGCCCCAGCAGCCTCAGGGCAGCATGAAGAGCAAGTGCCAACTGTGCCCCTAGGTTGGCCCTGCCCCTTGAGACACAGGCCCTACTGCTGGGTTTGCCCATGCGCTGCCTGACATACTCTGGCTCACCCGAGCTCTCTGATGGTGCAGGGAGCAGGAAGACTAGTGTGCATGTGGTTCTGCCTTGGCCTGGGAGATTGGAGCCCCTAGCTGACCCCAGGCTCAGGGGCAAGGCCCTGAGAGGGGACCACCCAAGTGCTATTGTCCTGGGCTTTTAAGCAGAGTGGGGGGCTTGTGGGAATTGCGGGCCTCCCTCGGTGAGGGAGAGGTTGGCAGCTGGAGAGAGTACTTGCAAACCGGCCTTTGGAGGCTGCCGGTGATGTCTTCCAGCGGCACAGTGCTGGTTCTGCACAGAGGATCCACAGGCCAGTGGCAGGTTCCAGCTCGGACCCTGCCCCAGGCCAGCCTTGACCAGACCTACCTGGCCTCCGAGGATACTGCCTCAAGAAGGGGCAGGCGGTGGGGAGTGTGGCCAGACATGCCCAGGCACCTCCCCAGGCTCATTCCCTGAGCGCTTTTCCCATGGTTCCTCGGCCTCATTTGAGGCCTACTTGGAGGGGAGGTTTCTGGCAGGGGCTCTCTCCACACTGCAAGGACTGGAGCCCAGACGGTTTAGTCAGAGGGAAGAGGCCAGCAAGGAGATTGATGGCCAAGGCCTCTTTGTCCCAGCAGCCTCAGGGCACCAGGAAGAGCAAGTGTCCCACTGTGCCCCTAGGTCGGCCCTGCCACATCACACACAGGCGCTGCTACTGGGATTGTCCAGGAGCTGCCTGACAGACTCTTGCTCACCCAAGCTCTCTGATGGTGCAGGGGGCAGGAAAAGACGTGTGCATGTGGTTCTGCCTTGGCCTGGGTGTGTGGAGCCCGTAGCTGTCCCCCAGGCACTGGGGCAGTGGCCTGAGAGTGAAGGAACACGATGCGCTATTTTCCTGGTCTGAGAACAGAGTGCGTGGCTTGCGGGAATCGTGGGTCTCCCTCGGTGTGGGAGAGGACGCCAGCCTGTGAGAGTGCTTGCACACCGGCCTTTGGAGGCTGCCGGTGAGGTATTCCAGCAGCAGAGTGCTGGTTGTGCTCAGAGGCCCCACATTCCAGGGGCAGCTCACACCATGGACACTGCACCAGGCCATTCTTGACCAGACTTTCCTGTCCTTTGGGAATAGTGACCCACGAAGGGGCAGGGTGTGGGAAGTGTGTCTAGACAGGCACAGGCACCTCACCAGGCTCATTCCCTGAGCACTTTTCCACTGGTGCCTAGGCCGCATTTGAGGCCTACTTAGAGGGGAGGTTTCTGGCAGGGGCTCTCTCCACAATGCTAGGGCCATGAGCGCAGACGGCATGGTCAGAGGGAAGAGGCCAGCAAGGGGGCCGATGCCCAAGGTCTCTTTGGCACAGCAGCTTCAGGGCAGCATGAAGAACAAGTGCCATCTGTGCCCCTAGTTTGGCCCTGCCCCTTCACACACAGGCCCTGCTGCTGAGTTTGCCCATGAGGTGCCTGACATACTCTGGCTCACCCGAACTCTCTGATGGTGCAGGGGGCAGGAAGACGCGAGTGCATGTGGTTCTGCCTTGGCCTGGGAGTTTGGAGCCCCTAGCTGACCCCAGGCTCAGGGGCAAGGCCCTGAGAGGGGACCACCCAAGTGCTATTGTCCTGGGCTTTTAAGCAGAGTGGGTGGCTTGCGGGAATTGAGAGCCTCCCTCGGTGAGGGAGAGGTTGCCAGCTGGAGAGAGTACTTGCAAACCGGCCTTTGGAGGCTGCCGGTGATGTCTTCCAGCGGCACAGTTCTGGTTCTGCACAGAGGATCCACAGGCCAGTGGCAGGTCCCAGCTCGGACCCTGCCCCAGGCCAGCCTTGAGCAGACCTACCTGGCCTCCGTGGATACTGCCTCACGAAGGGGCAGCTGGTGGGGAGTGTGTCCAGACATGCCCAGGCACCTATCCAGGCTCATTCCCTGAGTGCCTTTCCCTTGGTTCCTAGGCCTCATTTGAGGCCTACATGGAGGGGAGGTTTCTGGCAGGCCCTCTCGCCACACTGCAACGGACTGGAGCACGGACGGCCCGGTCAGAGTGAAGAGGCCAGAAATTGGGTCGATGCCCAAGGCCTCTTTGTCCCAGGAGGCTCAGGGCAGCAGGAAGAGCAAGTGGCCCACTGTGCCCCTAGGTCGGCCCTGCCACATCACACACAGGCACTCCTGTTGGGCTTGCCCAGGAGCTGCCTGACAGACTCTTGCTCACCCAAGCTCTCTGACGGTGCAGGGGGCAGGAAAAGACGTGTGCATGTGGTTCTGCCTTGGCCTGGGAGTGTGGAGCCCATCGCTGGCCCCCAGGCTCATTGGCAATGGCCCTGAGAGAGGACCACCTCAAAACGCTTTTCTCCCGGGCTTGGGAGCAGAGTGCATGGCTTGTGGGAATCGCGGGGCTCCCTCGGGGAGAGTGGTTGCAACCTGGCCTTTGGAGGCAGCTGGGGAAGTCTTCCAGCTGCCGAGTACTGGTTCTGCTCAAAGGCCCCACAGGTCACGAGCAGGTTCCAGCATGGACCCTGCCCCAGGCCAGCCTTGTCTAGACCTTCCTGGCCTCCGGGGCAATTGCCCCATGAAGGGGCAGGCTGCAGGGAGTGTGTCCATACATGCCCAGTCGCCTCCACAGGCTCATTGCATTAGCGCCTTTTCCCTGGTGCCTAGGCCTCATTTGAGGCCTACTTGGAGGGGAGGTTTCTGGCAGGGGCTCTCTCCACACTCCAAGGGTCTGGAGCATGGAGGGCCTGGCCAGAGGGAAGAGGCCAGGAAGGGGGTCTATGCCCAAGGCCTCTTTGACCCAGGAGCCTCAGGGCAGCAGGAAGAGCAAGGGGCCCACTCTGCCCTTAGGTCGGTCATGCCCATTCACACACAGGCACTGCTGCTGGGTTTCCGCAGGAACAGCCTGACGTTCTCTGGCTCACCCGAGCTCTCTGATGGTGCAGAGGGCCAGAAGAGACGTGTGCATGTGGTTCTGCCTTGGCCTGGATGAGTGGAACCTCTAGCTGTCCGTAAGGCGAAGGGGCATAGGCCTGAGAGAAAAATACCCCGTAGCGCTTTTCTTCCAGGCTTTGGAGTAGAATGCGCTGCTTGCGGTAAACGTGGGCCTCCCTCGGTGAGTGAGAGGCGGCCAGCCGGCGAGAGTACTTGCAAACCGGCCGTTGGAGGCTGCCGGTGAGTTCTTCCAGCTGCACAGTGCTGGTCCTGCTCAGAGGACCCACAGGCCAGGGACCAGTCCCAGCAAGGACCCTGTACCAGGCCAGCCTGGACCAGACCTTCTTGGCCTCTGGGGGTACTGCCCCACAAAGGGGCAGGGGGCAGGGAGTGTGTCCAACAGGCTCAGGCACCTCCCCAGGCTCATTCCCTGAGCGCTTTTCCCCTGCTGCCTAGGCCTAATTTGAGGGCTAGTTGGATGGGAGGTTTCTGGCATGGACTCTCTCCAACTGCAACGGACTGGAGCCCGGAAGGCTTGGTCAGAGTGAAGAGGCCAGCATGTGGGTTGATGCCCAAGGCCTCTTTGTCACAGCAGCCTCAAGGCAGCAGGGTGAGCAAGTGGCCAACTGTGCCCCTAGGTCAGCCCTGCCCCTTCACACACAGGTGCTGCTGCTGGGCTTGCCCAGGAGCTGCCTGACAGAGTCTTGCTCACCCGAGCTCTCTGACACTACAGAGGGCCAGAAGAGACATGTGCATGTGGTTCTGCCTTGGCCTGTGTGTGTGGAGCCCCTAGCTGTCAGCCAGGCTCATGGGCAAACGCCTGAGATGGGACCATACAAGCACTTCTCTCCCAGGCATGGGTGCAGAGTGCGCGGCTTGCGGGAAATGTGGGCCTCCGTTGGTGAGGGAGAGGCAGCCAGCCTGTGAGAGTGCTTGCAAACCAGGCTTTGGAGGCTGCTGGTGACGTCTTCAAACGGCAGAGTGCTGGTTCTGCTCAGAGGCCCCACAGGACAGGGGCAGGCCCCAGCAAGGACCCTGCCCCAGAACAGCCTTGACCAGACCTTCCTGGCCTCTGGGTGTACTGCCCCACGAAGAGGCAGGCTTCAGGGAGTGTCTCCAGACATGCCCAGGCGCCTCCCCAGTGTCATTCCCTGAGCACCTTTCCCATGATGCCTAGGCCTCATTTGAGGCCTACTTGGAGGGGAGGATTCTGGCAGGGCCTCTCTACACACTGCAAGGGACTGGAGCCCGGACGGACTCGTCAGAGGGAAGAGGCCAGTAATGGGGTAGATGTTCAAGGCCTCTTTGGCCAAGCAGCCTAGGGCAGCAGGGTGAGCAACTGGCCCTCAGAGACCCTAGGTCGGCCCTGCCCCATCACACACAGGCGCTGCTGCTGGGCTTGCCCAGGTGCTGACTGACACACTGGCTCACCCGAGCTCTCTGACGGTGCAAGGGGCAGGAAGAGACGTGCTCATGTGGTTCTGCCTCGGCCTGGGTGTGTGGATCCCCTAGTAGTCCCCAAGACAATTGGCCAAGGGCCTGAGAGCGGACAAACCCGATGCGTTATTGTCCTGGGCTTGGGAGCAGGGTGCGTGGCTTGCGGGAAATGTGGGTCTCCCTCGGGTAGAGTGCTTGCAAACTGGCCTTTGGAGGCAGCCGGGGAGGTCTTCCAGCGCCAGAGTGCTGGATTTTCTCTGAGGACCCACAGGCCTGGGGCAGGTCCCAGCATGAATACAGCTCCAGACCAGACTTGCCCAGACCTTCCTGGCCTCCGGGGGTACTGCCCCATGAAAGAGCAGGCTGTGGGGTGTGTGTCCATACATGCCAAGGCGCCTCCCCAGCCTCATTTCATTAGCGCCTTTTCCCTGGTGCCTAGGCCTCATTTGAGGCCTACTTGCAGGGGAGGTTTCTGGCAGGGGCTCTCTCCACACTGCAAGGGTCTAGAGTATGGATGGGCTGGTCAGAGGAAAGGGGCCAGCAAGGGGGTCATTTCCCAAGGCCTCTTCTGCAAAGCAGCCTAAGGGCAGCAGAAAGAGCAAGTGGCACACTGTGCCCCTAGGTCGGTCCTGCCCCTACACACACAGCCGAGCTGCTGGGCTTGCCCAGGGGCAGCCTGACAGACTCTGGCTGACCCGAGATCTCTGATGGTGCAGAGGGCCAGAAGTGACGTGTGCATGTGGTTCTGCCTTGCCCTGGGTGAGTGGAACCCCTAGCTGTCCCAAAGCTCCGGGGCAAAGGCCTGAGAGAGGAACACCCCGAAGTGCTTTTCTCCCAGGCTTGGGAAGAGAGTGCGCAGCTTGCGGGAAAGACGGGCCTCCCTCAGTGAGGGAGAGTTGACCAGCCGGTGAGACTGCTTGCAAAGCGGCCTTTGGAGGCTGCCGTTGAGGTATTCCAGCAGAAGAGTGCTGGTTGTGCTCAGAGGCCCCACAGGCCAGGGGCAGGTCCCAGCATGGACAGTGCCCCAGGCCAGTCTTGCCCAGACCTTCCTGGCCTCCGGGGGAACTGCCCCGAGATGGAGCAGGCTGCGGGAAGTGAGTCCAGACATGCTCAGGCACCTCCCCAGGCTCATTCCGTGAGCGCTTTTCCTGGTGCCTAGTCCCCATTTGAGGCCTAATTGGAGGGGAGGTTTCTGGCAGGGGCTCTCTCCACACTGCAAGGGCCTGGAGCCCGGACGGCCTGGTCAGAGGAAAGAGGCCAGCAAGGGGGTCGATGCCCAAGGCCTCTTTGTCCCAGCAGCCTCAAGGCAGCAGGGAAAGCAAGTGGCCCTCTGTGCCCCTAGTTCAGCCCTGCCCCATCACAGACAGGCGATGCTCCTGGGCTTTCCCAGGAGCTACCTGACAGACTCTGGCTCACCCAAGCTCTCTGACAGTGTAGGGGGCAGGAAAAGACATGTGCTTGTGGTTCTGCATGGCCTGGGAGTTTGGAGCCCCTAGCTGGCCCCTAGGCTTACGGGCAAGAGCCCTGAGATAGGACCACCACGAAGTGCTTTTCTCACGGGCTTGGGATCAGAGTGCGAATCTTGCGGGAATCACGGGCCTCCCTCGGGGAGAGTGCTTGCAAGCTGGCCTTTGGAGGCAGCAGGGGAGGTCTTCCAAAGGCAGGGTGCTGCTTCTGCTCAGAGGCCCCACAGGCCATGAGCAGGTTCCAGCATGGACCCTGCCCCAGGCCAGCATTGCCCAGCCCTTCCTCGCCTCCGGGGGTACTGCCCCACGAAGGGGCAGGCTGCGGGAAACGTGTCCAGACATGCTCAGGCACCTCCCTAGGCTCATTCCCTGAGCACTTTTCCCCTGGTGCCTAGGCCGAATTTGAGGGTTACTTGGAGAGGAGGTTTCTGGCAGGGGCTCACTCCACACTGCAAGGGCCTGGAGCCCGGACGGCATGGTCAGAGGGAGAAGGCAAGCAAGGGGGTCTATGCCCAATCCTTTGTTGCCCAGAAGCCACAGGTCAGCAGGGTGAGCAAATGGCCCACTGTGCCCCTAGGTTGGGCCTGCCCCTTCACACACAGGCGCTGCTGCTGGGTTTGCCCATGAACTGCCTGACAGATCTTGGCTCACCCGAGCTTTCTGACAGGGCAGGGGGCAGGAAGATTCGTGTGCATGTGGTTCTGCCTTGGCCTGGGAGTTTGGAGCCCCTAGCTGAGTGCAGGCTCAGGGGCAAGGCCCTGAGAGGGGACCACCCAAGCGTTTTCTCCTGGGATTGGGAGCAGAGTGCGTGGCTTGTGGGAATCTCGGGCCTCCCTCGGTGAGGGAGAGGTTGCCAGCTGGAGAGAGTACTTGCTAACCAGCCTTTGGAGGCTGCCGGTGATGTCTACCAGGGGCACAGTGCTGTTTCTGCACAGCGGACCCACAGGCCAGTGGCAGGTCCCAGCACGGAACCTGCCCCAGGCCAGCCTTGACCAGACCATCCTGGCCTCCGAGGGTACTGCCTCACCAAGGGGCAGGCGACAGGCTGTGTGTCCAGACATGCCCAGGCACCTCCCCAGTCTCATTCCCTGAGTGCCTTTCCCTTGGTTACTAGGCCTCATTTGAAGCCTACTTGGAAGGGAGTTTTCTGGCAGGCCCTCTTTCCACACTGCAAGGGACTAGAACCAGGATGACCTGGTCAGAAGGAAGAGGCCAGCAAGGGGGTCGTTGCCCAAGGCCTCATTGTCCCAGCAGCCTCAGGGCAGCAGTAGGAGCATGTGGCCCTGTGTGCCCCTAGGTCGGCACTGCCCCATCACACACAGGCGCTGCTGCTGGGTTTGCCCAGGAGCTGGCGAGACAGATTCTGGCTCACCCAAGATCTCTGACAGTGTAGGGGACAGGAAGAGACGTGTTCATGTGGTTCTGCCTTGGCCTGGGTGTGTGGACCCTTGCTCTGCATTTCCCTGTGACCAGGCCGTCTGAGCTCCAGGCTCTTGCTGTGTGAAAACAACCCATCCCAGCACCTCCCCTCTGAGTAGGCCTAAAATTAGGCCAAGCTCAGGGGAAATGCGCTAGGTGTAAGAGCCTGGGGAGGCGACCAGGCATGTCTAGACACACACCCTGCAGCCTGCCCCTTCATGGGGCAGGAGCCCGGGAAGCCAGGGAGGTCTGGGCAAGGCTGGCCAAGGACAGGGTTCTTGCTGCGCCCTTCCCATGGCCTGTGGGGACTCTGAGCCGAACCGGCCCTTTCCCGCAGGAACACCTCCCCAACTGCCTCCAAAGGCCGGTTTGCAAGCATTCTCGCCAGACTGCTGCCGCTCCCTGCCGAGGGAGGCCTGCCTTTCCCGCAAGTCGCGCACTGTGCTCTAAAGCCCGGGAGAAAAGCGCTTAGGGGTGGTCCTTTCTCTGGGCCATTGCCCCTGAGCCTGGAGTCAACCTTGGACATCCACATTGCCAGGAAGAGGCAGAATCACATGCATACGTTTGACCTGTCCCCTGCACATTCCGAGGACTTGTTTGAGCCAGAGTCTTTCAGACATATCCTCCGCAGCCCCAGCAGGCCTGCCTGAGTGTCAAGGGGCAGAGAAGATCTAGGGGCAGAGTGGCCCTCTTGCTCTTCCAGCTGCCCGGAGCCTGCTGGGCCAAAGAGGCCTTGGGCATCCACACAATTGCTCCGCACTTCCCTGTGTCCAGGCCGTCTGAGCTCCAGGCTCTTGCTGTGTGAAAACAGCCCATGCCAGCACCTCCCCTCCGAGTAGGCCTTTAATAAGGACAAGCACAGTGGAAATGCGCTAGGGTGTAAGAGACTGGGGAGGTGACCAGGCATGTCTGGACACACTCCCCGCAGCCTGCTCTTCATGGGGCAGCAGCCCCAGAGGCCCGGAAGGTCTGGGCAACCCTGGCCAAGGGAAGAGACCATGCTGGGTGCTGCCGCTGGCCTGTGGCTCCTCTCAGCAGTACCACCCCTTTCCCACATGAAGACCGTCCCGGCTGCCTCCAAGGGCCGGTTGCAAGCATTCTCACCGGCTGCCGCACCTCCCACCCCAAAGGACGCTTGTTTTTCCCGCAAGTCGTGCAATCCGCTCCCAAGCCGGGAGAAAAGCACATCGGGGTTGTCCTTTCTCTGGGCCCTTGCCCCTGAGCCTGGAGTCAACCTTGGAGGTCCACACTCCCAGGCCAAGAAAGAACGACATGCACACGTCGTTTCCTGAGCCCTGCACCTTCCGAGTGCTCGAGTGAGCCGGAGTCTGTGAGGCACATCGTTGGCCACCCCAGCAGCACAGACTGTGTGTCAAGGGGCAGATCTGACCTAGGGGCAGAGTGGGCCTCTTGCTCTCCGAGCTGCCCTGAGGCAGCTGGGAGAAAAACGCTTTGGGCATGCAACCCGTTGCTCCCCACTTCCCTCTCACCAGGCCATCTGACCTCCAGGTCCTTGCAGTGTGGAGAAAGCCTCTGCCATCACCTCCCCTCCGAGTTGGACTCAAAAGAGGCCAAGGCCAGGGGAAATATGCTAGGGGGTAAGTGACTGGGGAGGCGACCAGGCATGTCTAGGCACACTCCGCAGCCTGCCCCTTCAAGGGGCAGGAGCCCCGGAGGCCAGGGAGGTCTGGGCGAGGCTGGGCATGGACAGGGTTCTTCTGGGTCCTTCCCATGGCCTGTGGGGACTCTGTGCAGAACCGGTCATTTCCCGCAGGAAGATCTCCCCAACTGCCTCCAAAGGCCGGTTTGCAAGCATTCTCACCAGATTGCTGCCGCTCGCTGCCGAGGGAAATTTGGTTTCCCGCAAGTCGCGCACTCTGTTCTTAAGCCCTGGAGAAAAGCGCTTCGGGGTGGTACTTTTTCTGGGCCCTTGTCCCTGACCCTGGAGTCAAGCTTGGACATGCACATTGCCAGGAAGAGGCAGAATCACATGCATTCGTTTGTTGCTGCCCCCTGCACCTTCCGAGGGCTTGGTTGAGCCAGAGTCTGTCAGACATGTCCTCCTCAGCCCCAGCAGGACTGCCTGTGTGTCAAGGGGCAGAGCCCACATAGGGGCAGAGTGGGCCTCGATGAGGGAATTACGGCCAGCAGACGAGAGATCTTGCAAACAGGCCTTTGGAGGCTGCTGGTGAGGTCTTCCAACGGCAGAGTCCTGGTTCTGCTCAAAGGCCCCAAAGGCCACGGGCAGGTTCCATCATGGACCCTGACCCCGAACAGCCATGACCAGACCTTCCTGGCCTCCGGGGGTACTGCCTCACCAAAGGGCAGGTGGCGGGGAGTTGTTCAGGCATGCCCAGACACCTCCCCAGGATCATTCCCTGAGCGCCTTTCCCATGGTTCCTAGGCCTCGTTTGAGGCCTATTTGGAGGGGAGGTTTATGCCAGGGGCTCTCTCCACACTGCAAGTGACTCGAGCCCGGAGGGTGTGGTGAGAGGGAAGAAGTCAGCAAGGGGGTCGATGCGCAAGGCCTCTTTGTCCCAGAAGCCTCAGGGCAGCAGGTTGAGCATGTGGCCCTCAGTGACCTAGGTCGGCCCTGCCCCTTGACACACAGGCACTGCTACTGGGCTTCCCCAGGAGCTGCCTAATGACTGTGGCTCTCCCGAGCTCTCTGACGCTGCAGAGGGCCGGAAGATACGTGTGCATGTGGTTCTGCCTTGGCCTGTTAGTGTGGAGCCCCTAGCTGTCTCCCAGGGTCAGGGGCAAAGGCCAGAGGGAGGAACATCCCGAAGCGCTTTTCTCCCAGGCATGGAAGCAGAGTGTGCGGCTTGCGGGAATTCCGGGCCTCCCTCGGTTAGGGAGAGGACGCCAGCCTGTGAGAGTTCTTGCAAACCGGCCTTTGGAGGCTGCTGGTGAGGTGTTCCAATGGCACAGTGCTGGTTCTGCTCAGAGGCCCCACAGGCCAGGGGCAGGCCCCAGCAAGGACCTGCCCCAGGACAGCCTTGCCCAGACCTTCCTGGCCTCTGCGTGTACTGCCCCACGAAGTTTATGGCGGTAAGGAGTGTGGCCAGACATGCTGAGGAGCCTCCCCAGTCTCATTCCTTACTACTATTCTCAAGATACCTTGGCCGCATTTCAGGTCTATTTGGAGGGGACGTTTCTGGCAGGGCCTCTTTCCACACTACAAGGGACTGGAGCCTGGACGGCCTGGTCAGAGGGAAGAGGCCAGCAATGGGGTCGATGTACAAGCCATCTTTGTCCCAAGAGCCTCAGGGCAGCAGGGTGAGCAACTGGCCCTCACTGCCTCTAGGTCGGCCCTGCCCCATCACACACATGTGCTGCTGGTCTTGGCCAGGTGCTGACAGACAGACTCTTTCTCTCCCAAGCTCTCTGACGGTGCAGGGGGCAGGAAGAGACGTGTGCATGTGGTTCTGCCTTGGCCTGGGTGTGTGGAGCCCGTAGCTGGCCCCAGGCCTAGGGGCAAGCGGCTGAGAGCGGACGAACAAGATGCACTACTTTCCTGGTCTTGGGAACAGAGTGCGTGGATTGCGGGAAACGCGGGTCTCACTGGGTGAGGGAGAGGACGCCAGCCTGTGAGAGTGCTTGCAAACCAGCCTTTGGAGGCTGCCGATGAGGTACTCCAGCAGCAGAGTGCTGGTTGTTCTCAGACGCCCCACATTCCAGGGGCAGGTCCCAGCACCGAACCTGACCCAGGCCAGCCTTGACCAGACCTACCTGGCCTCTGAGCATACTGTCTCACGAAGGGGCAGGCAGTGGGGAGTGTGTCCAGACATGCCCAGGCACCTCCCCAGGCTCATTCCCTGAGTCCCTTTCCCATGTTTCCTAGGCCTCATTTGAGGCCTACTTGAGGGGAGGTCTCTGGCAGGGCCTCTCTCCACACTGCAAGGACTGGAGCTCGGATGGCCTGGTCAGAGGGAAGACGCCAGCAAGGGAGTTGATGCCCAAGGCCTCTTTGTCCCAGGAGGCTCAGTGCAGCAGGAAGAGCAAGTGTCCCACTGTGCCCTTAGGTTGGCCCTGCCCCATCACACATAGGTGCTGCTTCTGGGCTTGTCCAGGAGCTGCCTGACAGACTCTTGCTCACCCAAGCTCTCTGACGGTGCAGGGAGCAGGAAAAGACGTGTGCATGTGGTTTTGTCTTGGCCTGGGAGTGTGGAGCCCCTAGCAGGCACCCAGGCTCATTGGCAATGGTCCTGAGAGAGGACAACCTCGAAGCACTATTCTCCTGGGCCTGGGGCCAGAGTGCGGTGCTTGTGGGAATCGCTTGTTTCCCTCGGGGAGAGTGCTTGCAAACTGGCCTATGGAGGCAGCTGGGGAGGTCTTCCAGCAGCAGAGTTCTGGTTCTGGTCAAAGGGCCCACAGGTCAAGGGCAGGTTTCAGCATGGACCCTGCCCCAGGCCAGCCTTGTACAGAACTTCCTGGCTTCCGGGGGAACTGCCTCACGAAGGGGCAGGCTGCGGGGAGTGTGTCCATGCATGCCCAGTCGCCTCCACAGGCTCATTCCATTAGCGCCTTTTCCCTGGTGCCTAGGTCTCATTTGAGCCCTACTTGGAGGGGAGGTTTCTGGCAGGGGCTCGCTCCACACTACAAGTGTCTGGAGGACGGATGGCCTGGTCAGAAGGAAGAGGCCAGCAAGGGGCTCGTTTCCCAAGGCCTCTTTGGCCCAACAGCCTAAACGCACCAAGAAGAGCATGTAGTGCACTGTACCTCTAGTTAGGCCCTGCCCCTTCACACACAGGCGGTGCTGCTGGCTTTCCCAGGGGCAGCCTCACAGACTGTGGCTCACCCGAGCTCTCTGATGGTGCAGAGGACCAGAAGAGACGTGTGCATGTGGTTCTGCATTGGCCTGGGTGAGTGGAACACCTAGCTGTCCCCAGGCTCTGGGGCAAATGCCTGAGAGAGGAACACACCGAAGCGCTTTTCTCCCAGGTTTGGGAACAGAGTGCGCGGCTTGTGGGAAAGACGGGCCTCCCTCGGTGAGAGAGAGGCAGCCAGCTGGTGAGACTGATTGCAAAGCGGCCTTTGGAGGCGGCCGGTGAGGTCTTCCAGCGGCACAATGCTGATTCTGCTCAGAGTACCCACCGGCCAGGGGCAGGTCCCAACATGGACCCGGCCCAAGGCCAGCCTTGACCAGACCTTCCTGGCCTCTGCGGGTTCTGCCCCATGAAGGGGCAGGCGGCGGGGAGTGTGTCCAGACATGGCCAGGCGCCTCCCCATTTTCATTCTCTTTGCACCTTTCCCATGATTCCTAGGCCTCATATGAGGCCTACTTGTAGGGGAGGATTCTGGCAGGGCCTCTCTCCACACTGCAATGGACTGGAGCCCGGATGGCCTGGTCAGAGGGAAAAGGCCAACAAGGGGGTCGATGTCCAAGGCCTCTTTGGCCAAGCAGCCTCAGGGCACCAGGGTGAGCAAGTGGCCCTCAGTGCCCCTAGGTCGCCCCTGCACCATCACACACAGGCGCTGCTGCTGGGCTTGCCCAGGAGCAGCCTGACAGACTCTGGCTCACCCAAGCTCTCTGAAGGTTAAGGGGGCAGAAGGAGACGTGTGCATGTGATTCTGCCTTGTCCTGGGTATGTGGAGACACTAGCTGTCCCCCATGCACTGGGGCAAGGGCCTGAGAGCAGACGAACCCAATGCGCTCTTGTCCTGGACTGGGGAACAGAGTGAGAGGCTTGCGGGAAATGCAGGTCTCCCTTGGTGAGGGAGAGGATGCCAGTCTGTGAGAGTGCTTGCAAACTGGCCTTTGGAGGCTGCCGGTGAGGTATTCCAGCAGCAGAGTGCTGGTTGTGCTCAGAGGCCCCACAGGCCAGGGGCAGGTCACAGCATGGACACTGCCCCAGGCCAGTCTTGACCAGATCTTCCTGTCCTTTGGGGGTAGTGCCCCACGAAGGAGCAGGCTGCGGGAAGTGTGTCCAGACAAGCACAGGCACCTCCCCAGGCTCATTCCCTGAGCACTTTCCCCCTGGTGCCTAGGCCGCATTTGAGGCATACTTAGAGGGGAGGATTCTGGCAGGGGCTCTCTCCACACTGCAAGGGCCTAGAGCACGGACGGCATGGTCAGAGGGAAGAGGCCAGCAAGGGGGTCGATGCCCAAGGCCTCTTTGGCCCAGCAGCCTCAGGGCATCAGGGTGAGCAAGTGGCCCACTGTGCCACTAGGTCAGTCCTGACGCTTCACACACTGGACAGCTGCTTGGCTTGCCCAGGAGCTGCCTGACAGACTCTGGCTCACCCGACCTCTCTGACAGTGCAGTGGACAGGAAGACTTGTGTGCACGTGGCTCTGCCTTGGCCTGGGAGTTTGGAGCCCCTAGCTGACACCAGTTTCAGGGGCAAGGCCCTGAGAGGGGACACCACAAGAGCTTCTTTCCTGGGCTTGGGAACAGAGTGCATGGCTTGCGGGAAGCGCGGGTCTCCCTAGGTGCGAGTGCTTGCAAACCAGCCTTTGGAGGCTGCCAGTGAGGTTTTCCTGCGGCACAGTGATGTATCTGATCAGAGGCTCCACTGGCCAGTGGCAGGTCCCAGCACGGACCCTCCCCCAGGCCAACCTTGACCAGACCTTTCTGCCCTCCGGGGTTACAGCCTCCCGAATGGGCAGGTGGCGGGGAGTGTGTCCAGACATGCCCAGTTGCCTCCCCAGTCTCATTTCCTTAGCGCCTTTCCCATGATTCCTAGGGCTCATTTGAGGCCTACTTGGAAGGGTGATTCCTGGCAGGGCCTCTCTCCAAACTGCAAGGAACTGGAGGCTGGACGGCCTGGTCAGAGGAAAGAGAAAGATGCCCAAGGCCTCTTGGTCCCAGCAGCCTCAGGGCAGCAGGGTAAGCAAGTGGCCCACTGTGCCCCTAGGTGGGCCCTGTCCCTTGACACACAGGCTCTGTTGTTGGGCTTGCCCAGGAGCTGCCTGACAGACTCTGGCTCACCTGAGTTCTCTGATGGGCAGGGGGCAGGAAGACTCGTGTGCATGTGGTTCTGCCTTGGCCTGGGAGTTTTGAGTCCCTAGCTGTCCCCCACGCTCAGGGGCAAATCCATTAGAGGGGACCGCTCAAGCCTTTTCCTCCTGGGCTTGGGAGCAGAGTGCGTGGCTTGCGGGAATTGCGGGACTCCCTCGGTGAGGGAGAGGTTGCCAGCCAGCGAGAGTGCTTGCAAACTGGCCTTTGGAGGCTGCCGGTGAGGTCTTCCATAGCCACAGTGCTGGTTCTGCTCAGAGGTCCCACAGGCCAATGGCAGGTCACAGCACGAACATTACCCCAGGCCAGCCTTGACTAGACCTTCCTGGCCTCCGGGGATACTTCCTCACGAAGGGGAAAGTGGTGGGGTGTGTGTCATAACATGCCCAGGGACCTCCACAGGCTCATTCCCTGAGCGCCATTCCCATGGTTCATAGGCCGCATTTGAGGCCTACTTAGAGGGGAGGTTTCTGGCAGGGGCTCTGTCCACAATGCTAGGGCCATGAGCGCGGACGGCATGGTCAGAGGGAAGAGGCCAGCAAGGGGGTCGATGACCAAGGACTCCTTGGCCCAGCAGCCTTAGTGCAGCAGGGAGAGCAAGTGGTCCATTGTGCCCCTAGGTCAGCCCTGCCTCTTCACACACAGGCGCTGCTGCTGGGCTTGCCCAGGAGCTTCCTAACAGACTGTGGCTCACCCGAGCTCTCTGACGGTGCAGAGGGCCGGAAGAGACGTGTGCATGTGGTTCTGCCTTGACCTGGGTGTGTGGAGCCATGAACTGTCCCCCAGGCACTGGGGCTAGAGCCTGAGGGCAGACGAACCCAAGGCACTATTGTCCTGGGCTTGGGAGCAGAGTGCGTGGCTTGCGGGAATCGCGGGCCTCCCTCGGTGAGGGAGAGGTTGACAGCCAGCGAGAGTGCTTGCAAACCAGCCTTTGGAAGCTGCCGGTGATGTCGTCCAAGGCCACAATGCTGGTTCTGCTCGGAGGTCCCACAGGCCAGTGGCAGGTCCCAGCACGGATCCTGCCCCTGTCCAGCCTTGACTAGACCTTCCTGGCCTCCGGGGGTATTTCCTCATGAAGGGGCAGGCGGCGGGGTGTGTGTCATAACATGCCCAGGGACCTCCAAAGGCTCATTCCCTGAGCGACTTTCCCATGGTTCATAGGCCTCATATGAGGCCTACTTGGAGGGGCGGTTTCTGGCAGGGCCTCTATCCACACTGCAAGGGACTGGAGCCCGGACGGCCTGGTCAGAGGGAAGAGGCCAGCAACGGGTTCAATGCCCAAGGCCTCTTTATCCCAGCAACCTCAGGGCACCAGGGTCACGAAGTGGCCTTCAGTGCCCCTAGGTCAGCCCTGCCCCATCACACACACGTGCTGTTTCTGGGCTTGCCCAGGAGCTGGCTGGCAGACTCTGGCTCACCGAAGCTCTCTGACAGTGCAGAGAGTAGGAAACGACGTGTGCATGTGGTTCTGCCTTGGCCTGGGAGTGTGGAGCCCCTAGCTGGCCCCCAGGCTCAATGGAAATGGCCCTGAGAGAGGATCACCTCGAAGCGCTCTTCTCCCGGGCTTGGGAGCAGAGTGCGCAGCTTGCGGGAAGCGCGGGCCTCCTTCAGGGAGGCTGCTTGCAAACAGGGCTTTGGAGGCAGCCAGGGAGGTCTTGCAGCGGCAGAGTCCTGGTTCTGCTCAGAGACCCCATGGGCCATGGGCAGGTTCCAGCATGGACCATGCCCCAGGCCAGCCTTGCCCAGACCTTCCTGGCCTCCGGGGGTACTGCCCCACGAAGGTGCAAGGGGCAGGGCGTGTGTCCATACATGCTCAAGGCACTTCCCCAGGCTCATTCCAATAGCGCCTTTTCCCTGATCTCTGTGCCTCATTTGAGGCTTACTAGGAGTGGAGGTTTCTGGCAGGGGCTCTCTCCACACTGCAACGGACTGGAGCCCGGACAGCCTGGTCAGTGTGAAGAGGCCAGCAAGTGAGTTGATGCCCAAGGCCTCTTTGTCCCAGCAGCCGCAGGGTAACAGGGTGAGCAAGTGGCCCACTGTGCCCCTAGGTCGGCCCTGCCCCATCACACACAGGAGCTGCTACTGGGCTTGCCCAGGAGCTGCCTGACAGACTCTTGTTCACCCAAACTCTCGGACGGTGCAGAGGGCAGGAAAAGACGTGTGCATGTGGTTCTGCCTTGGCCTGTGTGTGTGGAGCCCCTAGTTGTCCCCCAGGCTCATGGGCAAAGGCCTGAGATTGGACCACACAAGCGCTTTTCTCCCAGGCATGGGAGCAGAGTGCGCGGCTTGCGGGAAATGTGGGACTCCGTCGGTGAGGGAGAGGCGGCCAGACTGCGAGAGTGCTTGCAAACCAGGCTTTGGAGGCTGCTGGTGACGTCTTCCAACGGCACAGTGCTGGTTCTGCTCAGAGGGCCCACAGGACAGGGGCAGGTCCCAGCAAGGACCCTGCCCCAGACCAACCTTGACCAGACCTTCCTGGCCTCTGGGTGTACGGCCCCACGAAGAGGCAGGCTGCAGGGAGTGTCTCCAGACATGCCCAGGCGCCTCCCCAGTCTCATTCCCTGAGCACCTTTCCCATGATACCTAGGCCTCATTTGAGGCCTACTTGGAGGGGAGGATTCTGGCAGGGCCTCTCTCCACACTGCAAGGGACTGGAGCCCGGACATCCTCGTCAGAGGGAAGAGGCCAGCAATGGGGTCGATGTCCAAGGCCTCTTTGGCCATGCAGCCTCAGGGCAGCACGGTGAGGAACTGGCCCTCAGGGCCCCTAGGTTGGCCCTGCCCCATCACACACAGGGGCTGCTGCTGGCCTTGCCCAGGTGCTGACTGACACACTCTGGCTCACCTGAGCTCTCTGACGGTGCAAGGGGCAGGAAGAGACGTGTTCATGTGGTTCTGCCTCGGCCTGGGTGTGTGGATCCCCTAGTTGTCCCCAAGGCAATTGGTCAAGGACCTGAGAGCGGAAGAACCCGATGCGCTATTGTCCTGGGCTTGGGAGCAGAGTGCGTGGCTTGCGGTAAATGCGGGTCTCCCTCGAGTAGAGTGCTTGCAAACTGGCCTTTGGAGGCAGCCGGGGTGGTCTTCCAGCGCCAGAGTGCTGCATTTGCTCTGTGGCCCCACAGGCCTGGGGCATGTCCCAGCATGGATACTGCTCCAGACCAGACTTGCCCAGACCTTCCTGGCCTCCGGGGGTACTGCCCCATGAAGGAGCAAGCTGTGGGGTGTGTGTCCATACATGCCCAGGCGTCTCCCCAGGCTCATTTTTTTAGCGCCTTTTCCCTGGTGCCTAGGCCTCATTTGAGGCCTACTTGCAGGGGAGGTTTCTGGCAGGGGCTCTCTCCACACTGCAAGGGTCTGGAGGACGGATGGCCTGGTGAGAGGAAAGGGGCCAGCAAGGGGGTCATTCCCCAAGGCCTCTTAGGCCCAGCACCCTAAGGGCAACAGGAAGAGCAAAAGGTGCACTGTGCCCCTAGGTCGTTCCTGCCCCTTCACACACAGGCGTTGCTGCTGGGCTTGCCGAGGGGCAGCCTGACAGACTCTGGCTCACCCGAGATCTCTGATGGTGCAGAGGGCCAGAAGGGACGTGTGCATGTCGTTCTGCCTTGGCCTGGGTGAATGGAACCCCTAGCTGTCCCCAAGCTCTGGGGCAAAGGCCTGAGAGAGGAACACCCCGAAGCGCTTTTCTCCCAGGATTGGGAAGAGAGTGCGCAGCTTGCGGGAGAGACGGGCCTCTCTCAGTGAGGGAGAGTTGACCAGCTGGTGAGACTGCTTGCAAAGCGGCCTTTGGAGGCTCCTGGTGAGGTCTTCAAGCGGCACAATGCTGGTTATGCTCAGAGTACCCACCAGCCAGGGCCAGGTCCCAGCAAGGACCCTGCCCCAGGCCAGCCTTGACCAGACCTTCCTGGCCTCTGGGGGTACTGCCCCACGAAGGGGCAGGCGGCGGGGAGTGTGTCCAGACATGGCCAGGCGCCTCCCCAGTTTCATTCCCTTAGCGACTTTCCCATGATTTCTAGGCCTCATGTGAGGCCTACTTGGAAGGGAGGATTCTGGCAGGGCCTTTTTCCACACTGCAAAGGACTGGAGCCCGGATGGCCTGGTCAGAGGGAAAAGGCCAGCAAAGGGGTCGATGTCCAAGGCCTGTTTGGCCCAGCAGCCTCAGGGCAGCAGGGTGAGCAAGTGCCATCAGTGCCCCTAGGTCGCCCCTGCACCATCACACACAGGCGCTGTTGTTGGGCTTGCCCAGGACCGGCCTGACAGACTCTGGCTCACCCAAGCTCTCTGACGTTGCAGGGGGCACAAAGAGATGTGTGCATGTGGTTCTGCCTTGGCCTGGGTGTGTGGAGCCCCTAGTGTCCCCCAGGCACTGGGGCAAGGGCCTGAGAGCGGTCGAACCCGATGCACTATTGTCCTGGACTTGGGAACAGGGTACGTGGCTTGCGGGAAACGCGGGTCTCCCTCGGTGAGGGAGAGGATGCCAGCCTGTGAGAGTGCTTGCACACCGGCCTTTGGAGGCTGCCGGTGAGGTATTCCAGCATCAGAATGCTGGCTGTGCTCAGAGGCCCCACAGGCCTGGGGCAGGTCCCAGCATGGACACTGCCCCAGGCCAGTCCTGACCAGATCTTCCTGTCCTTTGGGGGTAGTGCCCCAGGAAGGGGCAGGCTTCGGGAAGTGTGTCCAGACATGCTCAGGCATCGCGGGCCTCCCTCGGGGAGAGTGCTTGCAACCTGGCCTTTGGAGGCAGCTGGGGAGGTCTTCCAGCGGCACAGCCCTGGTTCTGCTCAAAGGCCCCACAGGACACGGGCAGCTTCCAGCATGGACCCTGCCCCAGGGCAGCCTTGTCCAGACCTTCCTGGCCTCCCGGGGATCTGCCCCACGAAGGGGCGGGCTACGGGGAGCGTGTCCATACATGCCCAGTCGCCTCCACAGATTCATCCCATTAGCGCCTTTTCCCTGGTGCCTAGGCCTCATTTGAGGCCTACTTGGAGGGGAGGTTTCTGGCAGGGGCTGTCTCCACACTTCAAGGTTCTGGAGCACGGATGGCCTGGTCAGAGGGAAGAGGCCAGCAAGGGGGTCGATGCCCAAGGCCTCTTTGGCCCAGCAGCTTCAGGGCAGCAGGAAGAGCAAGTGGCCCACTGTGCCCCTAGGTCGGTCCTGCCCATTCACACACAGGCGCTGCTGCTGGGCTTGCCCAGGAGCAGCGTGACATTCTCTGGCTCACCCGAGCTCTCTGATGGTGCAGAGGGGCGGAAGAGACGTTTGCATGTGGTTCTGCCTTGGCCTGGGTGAGTTGAACTCCTAGCTCTCCCTAAGGCTCAGTGGCAAAGGTCTGAGGGAGGAACACCCCGAAGCACTTTTCTCCCAGGTTTGGGAGCAGAGTACCCTGCTTGTGGTAAACACGGGACTCCCTTGGTGAGGGAGAGGCGGCCACCCGGCGAGAGTGCTTGCAAACCGGCCTTTGGAGGCTGGTGGTGATGTCTTCTAGCGGCACAGTGCTGGTTCTTCTCAGAGGACCCACACGCCAGGGGGATGATCCAGTAAGGACCCTGCACCAGGCCAGCCTTGACCAGACCTTCCTGGCCTCTGGGGGTACTGCCCCAGAGAGGGGCAGGTGGCGGGGATTGTGTCCAGACATGCCAGTTTCCTTCCCAGTCGAATTCTTTTCGCACCTTTCCCATGGTTCATAGGCCATATTTGAGGCCTACTTGGAGGGGAGGTTTCTGGCACGGACTCTCTACACACTGCAATGGACTTGAGCCCAGACGGCCTGGTCAGAGGGAAGAGGCCAGCAAGGGGGTCGATGCCCAAGGCCTCTTTGGCCCAACAGCCTCAGGGAAGCAGGGTGAGAAAGTGGCCCACTGTGTCCCTAGGTCAGCCCTGCCCCATCACACACAGGTGCTGCTGCTGGGCTTGTCCAGGAGCTGCCTGACAGACTCTTGCTAACCCAAGGTCTCTGATGGTGCAGGGGGCAGGAAAAGACGTGTGCATGTGGTTTTGCAATGGCCTGGGAGTTTGGAGCCCCTAGCTGGCCCCCAGGCTTATGGGAAATGGCCCTGAGAGAGGACAGACACGAAGCGCTTATCTCCCGGGCTTGGGAGCAGAGTGCGCAGCTTCTGGGAATCGCGGGCCTCCCTCGGTGAAAGTGCTTACAAACTGGCCGTTGGAGGCAGCCGGGGAGGTCTTCCAGCACCAGAGTCCTGGTTCTGCTCAAAGTACCCACAGGCCACGGGCAGGTTCCAGCATAGACCCTGCCCCAGGCCAGCCTTGCCCAGACCTTCCTGGCCTCTGGGGGAACTGCCCCACGAAGGACCAGGCTGCGGGAAGTGAGTCCAGACATGCTCAGGCACCTCCCCAGGCTCATTCCGTGAGCGCCTTTCCCTGGCGCCTAGGCCTCATTTGAGGTCTAATTGGAGGGGAGGTTTCTGGCAGGGGCTCCCTCCACACTGCAAGGGCCTGGAGCCCGGATGGCCTGGTCAGAGGAAAGAGGCCAGCAAGGGGGTCGATGCCCAAGGCCTCTTTGTCCCAGCAGCCTCAAGGCAGCAAGGAGAGCAAGTGGCCCTCTGTGCCCCTAGTTCGGCCCTGCCCATCACAGACAGGCGATGCTCCTGGGCTTTCCAAGGAGCTACCTGACAGACTCTGGCTCACCCAAGCTCTCTGACAGTGTAGGGGGCAGGAAAAGACATGTGCTTGTGGTTCTGCATGGCCTGGGAGTTTGGAGCCCCAAGCTGGCCCCCAGGCTCAGGGGCAAGGCCCCTGAGATAGGACCGCCGCGAAGCGCTTTTCTCCCAGGCTTGGGATCAGAGTGCGAACCTTGCCGGAATCGCGGGTCTCCCTCGGGGAGAGTGCTTGCAAACTGGCCTTTGGAGGCAGCCCGGGAGGTCTTCCAGCGGCCGAGTGCTGGTTCTGCTCAGAGGCCCCACAGGCCATGGGCAGGTTCCAGCATGGACCCTGCCCCAGGCTAGCCTTGCCCAGCCCTACCTGGCCTCCGGGGGTACTGCCCCACGAAGGGGTAGGCTGCGGGAAATGTGTCCAGACATGCTGAGGCACCTCCCCAGGCTCATTCCCTGAATGATTTTCCCCTGGTGCCTAGAGCTAATTCGAGGGCTACTTGGAGGGGAGGTTTCTGGCAGGGGCTCACTCCACACTGCAAAGACCTGCAGCCCGGACGGCATGGTCCGAGGCAAGAGGCCAGCAAGGGGGTCGAAGCCCAAGGCCTTCTTTGCCCAGCAGCCTCAGGGCAGCAGGGTGAGCAAGTTGCCCACTGTGCCCCTAGGTCCTCCCAGGCCCTTCACACACAGGCGCTGCTGCTGGGTTTGCCCATGAACTGCCTGATAGACTCTGGTTCACCCGAGCTCTCTGACGGTGCAGGGGGCAGGAAGATTCATGTGCATGTGGCTCTGCCTTGGCCTGGGAGTTTGGAGCCCCTAGCTGACCCCTGGCTCAGGGGCAAGGCCCTGAGAGAGGACCACCCAAGCGCATTTCTCCTGGGCTTGGAAGCAGAGTGCGTGGCTTGCGGGATTCGCAGGCCTCCCTCAGTGAGGGAGAGGTTGCCACCTGGAGAGTTTACTTGCAAACCACCCTTTGGAGGCTGCCGCTGATGTCTTTCAGCAGCACAGTGCTGTTTCTGCACAGGGGACCCACAACCAGTGGCAGGTCCCAGCAAGGACCCTGCCCCAGGCAAGCCTTGACCAGACCATCCTGGCCTCCCAGGGTACTGCCTCACAAAGGGGCAGGCGACGGGGAGTGTGTCCAGACATGCCCAGGCACCTCCCCAGGCTCATTCCCTGAGTGCCTTTCCCTTGGTTCCTAGGCCTTATTTAAGGCCTACTTGGAGGGGAGGTTTCTGGCAGGGCCTCTCTCCACACTGCAAGGGACTGGAGCCCGGACGGCCTGGTCAGAGGGAAGAGGCCAGCAAGGGGTTCGATGTCCAAGGCCCCTTTGTCCCAGCAGCCTCTGGGCAACAGGAGGAGCAAGTTGCCAACTGTGCCCCTAGATTGGCCCTGCCCCTCACACACAGGCGCTGCTGCTGGGCTTGCCCAGGAGCTGCCTGACAGACTCTTGCTCACCCAAGTTCTCTGACGGTGCAGGGGGCAGGAAAAGATGTGTGCATGTGCTTCTGCCATGTCATGGGAGTGTTGAGCCCATAGCTGGCCTCCAGGCCCAGGCGCAATGGCCCTGAGACAGGACCACATCGAAGCACTTTTCTCCCGGGCTTGGTAGCAGAGTGCGGGGCTTGTGGGAATCGCCGGCCTCCCTCGGGGAGCGTGCTTGCAAACTGGCCTTTGGAGTCAGCCGGCGAGGTCTTCCAGCAACAGAGTCCTGGTTCTGCTCGAAGGCCCCACAGGACACGGGCAGGTTCCAGCATGGACTCTGTCCCCGGCCAGCCTTGTCCAGACCTTCCTGGCCTCCGGGGGAACTGCCCCACGAAGGGGCAGGCTGCAGGGAGTGTGTCCATACATGCCCAGTCGCCTCCACAGGCTCATTGCATTAGCGCCTTTTCCCTGGTGCCTAGGCCTCATTTGAGGCCTACTTGGAGGGGAGGTTTCTGGCAGGGGCTCTGTCCACACTCCAAGGGTCTGGAGCACGGATGGCCGGGTCAGAGGGAAGAGACCAGGAAGGGGGTCTATGCCCAAGGACACTTTGGCTCAGGAACATCTGGGCAGCAGGAAGAGCAAGGGGCCCACTGTGCCGTTAGGTCTCTCATGCCCATTCACACACAGGCGCTGCTGCTGGGTTTGGCCAGGAGAAGCCTGACATTCTCCGGCTCACCCCAGCTCTCTGATGGTGCAGAGGGCCAGAAGAGACGTGTGCATGTGGTTCTGCCTTGGCCTGGGTGAGTGGAACATCTAGCTGTCCCTAAGGCTCAGGGGCAATGGCCTGAGTGAGGAATACACCGAAGCGCTTTTCTCCCAGGCTTGGGAGCAGAATGCGCTGATTGCGGTTAACGTGGGCCTCCTTCGCTGAGTGAGAGGCGACCATCGGTCGAGAGTGCTTGTAAACCGGCCTTTGGAGGCTGCCGGTGTGGTCTTCCAGCGGCACAGTGCTGGTCCAGCTCAGAGGACCCACAGGCCAGGGGCCGGTCCCAGCAAGGAACCTGCACCAAGCCAGCCTTGACCAGACCTTCCTGGCCTCTGGGGGTGCTGCCCCACAAAGTGGCAGGGGGCGTGGTGTGTGTCCAGACATGCTCAGGCACCTCCCCACGCTCATTCCCTGAGTGCCTTTCCCTTGGTTCCTAGGCCTCTTTTAAGGCCTACTTGGAGGGGAGGTTTCTGGCAGGGCCTCTCTCCACACTGCAAGGGACTGGAGCCCGGATGGCCTGCTCAGAGGGAAGAGGCCAGCAAGGGGTCGATGTCCAAGGCCTCTTTGTCCCAGCAGCCTCTGGGCAGCAGGAGGAGCAAGTTGCCAACTGTGCCCCTAGATTGGCCCTGCCCCTTCACACACAGGCGCTCCTGCTGCCTTTGCCCAGGAGCTGCCTGACAGATTCTTGCTCACCCAAGTTCTCTGACGGTGCAGGGGGCAGGAAAAGATGTGTGCATGTGTTTCTGCCATGGCATGGGAGTGTTGAGCCCATAGCTGGCCTCCAGGCTCAGGGGCAATGGCCCTGAGAGAGGACCACATCGAAGCGCTTTTCTCCCGGGCTTGGTAGCAGAGTTCGGGGCTTGTGGGAATCGCGGGCCTCCCTCGGGGAGAGTTCGTGCAAACTGGCCTTTGGAGTCAGCCGGCGAGTTCCTCCAACAACAGAGTCCTGGTTCTGCTCAAAGGCCCCACAGGACACCGGCAGGTTCCAGCATGGACCCTGTCCCCGGCCAGCCTTGTCCAGACCTTCCTGGCCTCCGGGGGAACTGCCCCACGAAGGGGCAGGCTGCAGGGAGTGTGTCCATACATGCCCAGTCGCCTCCACAGGCTCATTGCATTAGCGCCTTTTCCCTGGTGCCTAGGCCTCATTTGAGGCCTACTTGGAGGGGAGGTTTCTGGCAGGGGCTCTGTCCACACTCCAAGGGTCTGGAGCACGGATGGCCGGGTCAGAGGGAAGAGACCAGGAAGGGGGTCTATGCCCAAGGACACTTTGGCTCAGGAACATCTGGGCAGCAGGAAGAGCAAGGGGCCCACTGTGCCGTTAGGTCTCTCATGCCCATTCACACACAGACGCTGCTGCTGGGTTTGGCCAGGAGAAGCCTGACATTCTCCGGCTCACCCCAGCTCTCTGATGGTGCAGAGGGCCAGAAGAGACGTGTGCATGTGGTTCTGCCTTGGCCTGGGTGAGTGGAACATCTAGCTGTTCCTAAGGCTCAGGGGCAAAGGCCTGAGTGAAGAATACCCCGAAGCGCTTTTCTCCCAGGCTTGGGAGCAGAATGCGCTGCTTGCGGTAAACGTGGGCCTCCCTCGCTGAGTGAGAGGCGACTAGCGGTCGAGAGTGCTTGTAAACCGGCCTTTGGAGGCAGCCGGAGTGGTCTTCCAGCGGCACAGTGCTGGTACAGCTCAGAGGACCCACAGGCCAGGGTCCGGTCCCAGCAAGGAACCTGCACCAGGCCAGCCTTGACCAGACCTTCCTGGCCTCTGGTGGTGCTGCTCCTCAAAGGGGCAGGGGGCGGGGTGTGTGTCCAGACATGCTCAGGCACCTCCCCGAGCTCATTCCCTGAGTGCTTTTCCCATGGTG
Source organism: Muntiacus reevesi (assembly GCF_963930625.1). NCBI lineage: Eukaryota > Metazoa > Chordata > Mammalia > Artiodactyla > Cervidae > Muntiacus > Muntiacus reevesi. The sequence goes on along the minus strand of NW_027078029.1, from coordinate 721,984 downwards.
CTTAGGCCTCATTTGAGGGCTACTTGGAGGGGAGGTTTCTGGCAGGGACTCTCTCCACACTGCAAGCGCCTGGGGCCTGGACGGCATGGTCAGAGGGAAGAGGACAACAAGGGGGTTGATGCCCAAGGCCTCTTTGGCCCAGCAGCCTCAGGGCAGTAGGGAGAGCAAGTGGCCCACTGTGCGCCACGGTCGGCCCTGCCCCTTCCCACACAGGCGCTGCTGCTGGGCTTGCCCAGGAGCTGCCTAACAGACTCTGGCTCACCCGAGCTCTCTGACGATGCAGAGGGCCGGAAGAGACTGTGCATGTGGTTCTGCCTTAGCCTGGGTGTGTGGAGCCCCTAGCTTTCTCCCAGGCTCAGTGGCAAAGGCCCGAGAGAGGAACACCCCGAAACACTTTTCTCCCAGTCTTCGGAGTAGAGTGCGCGTCTTGGGGGAAATGCGGGCCTCCCTCGGGGAGGGATAGGCAGCCAGCCGGCGAGAGTCCTTGCAAAACTGCCTTTGTAGGCTACTGGTGATGTCTTACAGCAGCACAAGTGCTGGTTGTGCTCAGAGGCCCCACAGGCCAGGGTCAGGTCCCAGTCTGGACCCTGCCCGACACCAGCCTTGACCAGACGTTCCTGGCCTCCGGGGGTAATGCACAACGAAGGGGCAGGTAGCGGGGAGTGTGTCCAGACATGCCTATGCGCCTCCGCAATCTCATTCCCTGAACGCCTTTCCCATGGTTCCTAGGCCTCACGTGAGGCCTAATTAGAGGGCAGGTTTCTGGCAGGGCCTCTCTCCACACTGCAAGGGCCTGGATCCCACACGGCCTGGTCAGAGGGAAGAGGCCAGCAAGGGGGTCGATGCCCAAGGCCTCTTTCTCCCAGCAGCCTCAGGGAAGCAGGTTGAGCTGGTAGCCCTCAGTCCCCTACGTGGGCCCTGACCCATCACAGACAACCGTTGCTCCTGGGCTTGCCCAGGAGCTGCCTTACAGACACTGGTTCACCCGAGACCTCTGAAGGTGTAGGGGGCAGGAAAGGACGTGTATATGGGGTTCTCCCTTGGCCTGGGTGTGTGGCGCCACTAGCTATCCCCTAGGCTCAGGGGCAAGGGCCCTGAGAGAGGGCCACCCCGAAGCACTTTTCTCCCGGGCTGGGAGCAGAGTGTGCAGCTTAAGGCAATTGCGGGCCTCGCTCGGGGAGAGTGCTCGCAAACTGGCCTTTGAATCAGCTGGGGAGTTCTTCCAGCGGCAAAGAGCTGGTTCTGCTCAGATCCCCCACAGGCCACAGGCAGATTCCAGCATGGAACCTGTCCCAGGCCAGACTTGCCCAGACATTCCTGGCCTCCGGGGAACTGCCCATGAAGGGGCAGGCTGCGGGAAGTGTGTCCAGACATGCTCAGGCACCTCCCCAGGCTCCTTCCCTGAGCGCTTTTCCCCTGGTGCCTAGGCCTCATTTGAGGCCTACTTGGAGGGGAGGTTTCTGGCAGGGGCTCTATCCACACTGCAAGGGCCTGGAGACCGGATGGCTTGGTCAGAGGGAAGAGGCCAGGAAGGGGGTCGATGTCCAAGGTCTCTTTGGCCCAGAAGCCTCAGGGCAGTAGGGAGAGTAAGTGGCCCACTGTGTCCCTAGGTCGGACCTGCCCCATCACACACAGGCGCTGCTGCTGGGTTTGCCCAGGAGTGGGCCTGACAGACTCTGGCTCACCCAAGGTCTCTGACAGTGTAGGGGGCAGGAAGAGACGTGTTCATGTGGTTCTGCCTTGGCCTGGGTGTGTGGACTCTTGCTTTGCACTTCCCTGTGACCAGGCACTCTGTGCTCCAGGCTCTTGCTGTGTGAAAACAGCCCATGCCAGCACCTCCCCTCTAAGTAGGCCTAAAATTAGGTTAAACTCAGGGGAAATGCGCTAGGGGTAAGGGCATGGGGAGGCGACCAGGCACGTCAAGACACACACCCTGCAGCCTGCCCCTTCATGGGGCAGGAGCCCCGGAGGCCAGGGGGGGTCTGGGCAAGGCTGGCCAAGGACAGGGGTCTTGCTGGGTGCTTCCCATGGCCTGTGGGGACTCTGAGCAGAACCGGCCCTTTCCCGCGGGAAGACCACCCCAACTGCCTGCAAAGGCCGGTTTGCAAGCATTCTCGCCAGACTGCTGCCGCTCCCTGACGAGGGAGGCCTGCTTTTCCCGCAAGTCGCGCACTCTGCTCTTAAGCCCGGGAGAAAAGCGCTTCGGGGTGGTCCTTTCTCTGGGCCCTTGCCCCTGAGCCTTGAGTCAACCTTGGACATCCACATTGCCAGGAAGAGGCAGAATCACATGCACACGTTTGTTCCTGCCCGATGCACCTTCCGAGGACTTGTTTGAGCCAGAGTCTGTCAGACATGTCGTGCGCAGCCCCAGCAGGACTGCCTGTGTGTCAAGGGGCAGAGATGATCTAGGTGCAGAGTGGGCCTCTTGCTTTCCCACCTTGCTGGAGGCTGCTGGGACAAAGTGGCCTTGGGCATAGACACACTTGCTCCGCATGTCCAAGTGACCAGCCCGTCGGAGCTCCAGGCTCTTGCTGTGTGAAAACAGCCCATGCCAGCTTCTCCCCTCCGAGTTGGACTCAAAAGAAGCCTATGCCAGGGGAAATATGCTAGGGGGTAAGTGACTGGGGAGGCGACCAGGCATGTCTAGACACACACCCCGCAGCCGGCCCCTTCATGGGGCAGGAGCCCCGGAGGCCAGGCAGGTCTGGGCAAGGCTGGCCAAGGACAGGGGTCTTATGGGGTCCTTCCCATGTCCTGTGGGGACTCTGAGCAGAACTGGCCCTTTCCCGCAGGAAGACCTCCTCAACTGCCTCCAAAGGCCGGTTTGAAAGCATTCTCGCCAGACTGCTGCCGCTCCCTGCCGTGGGAGATCTGCTTTTCCCGCAAGTCGCGCACTCTGCACTTAAGCCCGGAAGAAAAGCGCTTCGGGGTGGTCCTTGATCTGGGCCCTTGGCCCTGAGCCTGGAGTCAAGATTGGACATCCACAGTGCCAGGAACAGGCAGAATCACATGCATACGTTTGTTCCTGCTCCCTGCACCTTCCGAGGACTTGGTTGAGCCAGAGTCTGTCAGACCTGTCCTCCGCAGCGCCAGAAGGACTGCCTGTGTGTCAAGGGGCAGAGATGATCTAGGGGCAGAATGGGCCTCTTGCTCTCCCAGCTGCCCTGAGGCTGCTGGGCCAAAGAGGCCTTGAGAATCCACACACTTTCTCCGCACTTCCTTGTGATCAGGCCGTTTGAGCTCCAGGCTCTTGCTGTGTGATAACAGCCCATGCCAGCACCTCCCCTCCGAGTAGGCCTTAAATAAGGCCAAGCACAGGGGAAATGCGCTAGGGGGTAAGGGACTGGGCAGGTGACTAGGTATGTCTGGACAAACTCCCCGCAGTGTGCTCTTCATGTGGCAGCTGCCCCGGAGGCCCGGAAGTACTGGGCAACCCTGGCCAAGGGCAGAGACCATGCTGGGTGCTGCCCCTGGCCTGTGGGTCCTCTCAGCAGAACCACCCCTTTCCCGCATGAAGACCTCCCCGGCTGCCTCCAAGGGCCGGTTGCAAGCATTCTCGCCGTCTGCCGCACCTCCCACCAAAAGGGAGGCTTGTTTTTCCCGCAAGTCGCGCAATCAGCTCCCAAGCCGGGAGAAAAGCACATCGGGGTGGTCCTTTCTCTGGGCCCTTGCCCCTGAGCCTGGAGTCAACCTTGGAGGTCCACACTCCCAGGCCAAGAAAGAACCACATGCACACGTCGTTTCCTGAGCCCTGCACCTTCCGAGAGCTCGAGTCAGCCGGAGTCTGTGAGGCACATCCTCGGCCACCCCAGCAGCACAGCCTGTGTGTCAAGGGGAAGAGCCGACCTAGGGGCAGAGTGGGTCTCCTGCTCTCCCAGCTGCCCTGAGACTGCTGGGAGAAAAAGGCGTTGGGCATGCAACCCGTTGCTCCCCACTTCCCTCTCACCAGGCCGTCTGAGTTCCAAGTCCTTGCAGTGTGGAGACAGCCTCTGCCAGCACCTCCCTCCTAGTTGGACTCAAAAGAAGCCTAGGCCACAGGAAATATGCTAGGGGGTAAGTGACTTGGGAGGCGACCAGGCATGTCTAGGCACACACCCAGCAGCCTGCCCCTTCATGGGGCAGCAGCCCCGGAGGCCAGGGAGGTCTGGGCAAGGCTGGCCATGGACAGAGGTCTTGCTGGGTCCTTCCCATGGCCTGTGGGGACTCTGTGCAGAACCGGCCCTTTCCCGCAGGAAGACCTCCCCAATTGCCTCCAAAGACCGGTTTGCAAGCATTCTCGCCAGACTGCTGCCGCTCCCTGCCGAGGGAGGACTGCTTTTCCCGCAAGTCGCGCACTCTGCACTTAAGCCCGGGAGAAAAGCGCTTCGGGGTGGTCCTTGCTCTGGGCCCTATTCCGTGAGCCTGGAGTCAAGCTTGGACATCCACATTGCCAGGAAGAGGCAGAATCACATGCATACGTTTCTTCCTGCCCCCTGCACCTTCCGAGAACTTGTTTGAGCCTGAGTCTGTCAGACAAGTCCAACCCAGTCCCAGCAGGCCTGCCTGTGTGTCAAGGGGCAGAGATGATCTAGGGGCAGAGTGGGCCTTTTGCTCTCCCACCTTGCTGGAGGCTGCTGGGCCAAAGAGGCCTTGGGAATCCACACACTTGCTACGCACTTCCTTGTGACCAGGCAGTCTGATCTCTAGGCTCTTGCTTGTGATAACAGCCCATGCCAGCACCTCCCCTCCTAGTAGGCCTCATATAAGGCCAAGCACAGGGGAAATGCGCTAGGGGGTAAGAGACTGGGGGGGTCACCAGGCATGTCTGGACACACTCCCCGCAGCGTGCCCTTCATGGGGCAGCAGCCCCGGAGGCCCGGAACGTCTGGGCAACCCTGGCCAAGGGCAGAGACCATGCTGGGTGTTGGCCCTGGGCTGTGGGTCCTCTCAGCAGAACCACCCCTTTCCCGCATGAAGACCTCCCCGGCTGCCTCCAAGGGCCGGTTGCAAGCATTCTCGCCGTCTGCCGCACCTCCCACCAAAAGGGAGGCTTGTTTTTTCCGCAAGTCGCGCAATCAGCTCCCAAGCCGGGAGAAAAGCACATCGGGGTGGTCCTTTCTCTGGGCCCTTGCCCCTGAGCCTGGAGTCAACCTTGGAGGTCCACACTCCCAGGCAAAGAAAGAACCACATGCACACGTCGTTTCCTGAGCCCTGCACCTTCCGAGAGCTCGAGTCAGCCGGAGTCTGTGAGGCACATCCTCGGCCACCCCAGCAGCACAGCCTGTGTGTCAAGGGGCAGAGCCGACCTAGGGGCAGAGTGGGCCTCTTGCTCTCCCAACTGCCCTGAGGCTGCTGGGAGAAAGAGGCTTTGGGCATCCAACCCGTTGCTCCCCACTTCACTCTCACCAGGCCGTCTGAGCTCCAAGTCCTTGCAGTGTGGAGACAGCCTCTGCCAGCACCTCCCTCCGAGTTGGACTCAAAAGTGGCCTAGACCAGGGGAAATATGCTAGGGGTAAGTGACTGGGGAGGCGACCAGGCATGTCTAGGCACACACCCAGCAGCCTGCCCCTTCATGGAGCAGCAGCCCCGGAGGCCAGGGAGGTCTGGGCAAGGCTGGCCATGGACAGAGGTCTTGCTGGGTCCTTCCCATGGCCTGTGGGGACTCTGTGCAGAACCGGCCCTTTCCCGCAGGAAGACCTCCCCAAGTGCCTCCAAAGGCCGGTTTGCAAGCGTTCTCGCCAGACAGCTGCCGCTCCCTGCCGAGGGAGGCCTGCTTTTCCCGCAAGTCGCGCACTCTGCTCTTAAGCCCGGGAGAAAAGCGCTTCGGGGTGGTCCTTGCTCTGGGCCCTATTCCGTGATCCTGGAGTCAAGCTTGGACATCCACATTGCCAGGAAATGGCAGAATCACATGCATACGTTTCTTCCTGCCCCCTGCACCTTCCGAGAACTTGTTTGAGCCTGTGTCTGTCAGACAAGTCCTCTGCAGTCCCAGCAGGCCTGCCTGTGTGTCAAGGGGCACAGATGATCTAGGGGCAGAGTGGGCCTTTTGCTCTCCCACCTTGCTGGTGGCTGCTGGGCCAAAGAGACCTTGGGAATCCACACACTTGCTCCGCACTTCCCTGTGACCAGGCCGTCTGAGCTCTAGGCTCTTGCTTGTGATAACAGCCCATGCCAGCACCTCCCCTCCTAGTAGGCCTCATATAAGGCCAAGCACAGGGGAAATGCGCTAGGGGGTAAGAGACTGGGGAGGTCACCAGGCATGTCTGGACACACTCCCCGCAGCGTGCCCTTCATGGGGCAGCAGCCCCGGAGGCCCGGAATGTCTGGGCAACCCTGGCCAAGGGCAGAGACCATGCTGGGTGTTGGCCCTGGCCTGTGGGTCCTCTCAGCAGAACCACCCCTTTCCCACATGAAGACCTCCCCGGCTGCCTCCAAGGGCCGGTTGCAAGCATTCTCGCCGGCTGCCGCACCTCCCACCCCAAGGGAGGCTTGTTTATCCCGCAAGTCGCGCAATCCGCTCCCAAGCCGGGAGAAAAGCACATCCGGGTGGTCCTTTCACTGGGCCCTTGCCCCTGAGCCTGGAGTCAACCTTGGAGGTCCAGACTCCCAGGCCGAGAAAGAACCACATGCACACGTCGTTTCCTGAGCCCTGCACCTTCCGAGAGCTCGAGTGAGCCGGAGTCTGTGAGGCACATCGTCGGCCACCCCAGCAGCACAGCCTGTGTGTCAAGGGGCAGATCTGACCTAGGGGCAGAGTGGGCCTCTTGCTCTCCCAGCTGCCCTGAGGCTGCTGGGAGAAAAAGGCTTTGGGCATGCAACCCGTGAATCCCCACTTCCCTCTCACCAGGCCGTCTGAGCTCCAAGTCCTTGCAGTGTGGAGACAACCTCTGCCAGCACCTCCCTCCGAGTTGGACTCAAAAGTGGCCTAGATCAGGGGAAATATGCTAGGGGTAAGTGACTGGGGAGGCGACCAGGCATGTCTAGACACACACCCTGCAGCCTGCCCCTTCATGGGGCAGCAACCTGGAGGCCAGCGAGGTCTGGGCAAGGCTGGCCAAGGACAGGGGTCTTGCTGGATCCTTCCCATGGCCTGTGTGGACTCAGAGCAAAACCGGCCCTTTCCCACAGAAAGACCTCCCAAACTGTCTCCAAAGGCCGGTTTGCAACCATTCTCGCCAGATGCTGCCGCTCCCAACCGAGGGAGATCTGCTTTTCCCGCAAGTCGCGCACTCTGCTCTTAAGGCCGGGAGAAAAGCGCTTCGGGGTGGTCCTTGCTCTGGGCCCTTTCCCCTGAACCTGGAGTCGAGCTTGGACATCCACATTGCCAGGAAGAGGCAGAATCACATGCATACGTTTGTTCCTGCCCCCTGCACCTTCCGAGAGCTTGGTTGAGCCAGAGTCTGTCAGACATGTCCTCCGCAGCCCCAGCAGGACTGCCTCTGTTTCAATGGGAAGTGCTGACCTAGGGGCAGAGTCGGCCTCAGGGAGGGAGTTACGGCCAGCAGACGAGAGATTTTGCAAACAGGCCTTTGGAGGCTGCTGGTGAGGTCTTCCAATGGCAGAGTCCTGGTTCTGCTCAAAGGCCCCAAAGGCCATGGGCAGGTTACAGCATGGACCCTGCCCCAGGACAGCCATGACCAGACCTTCCTTTCCTCCGGGGTCACTGCCTCACGAAAGGGCAGGCGGCAGGGAGTTGTTCAGGCATGCCCAGACACCTCCCCAGGATCATTCCCTGAGCGCTTTTCCCATGGTTCCCAGGGCTCATTTGAGGCCTATTTGGAGGGGAGGTTTCTGCCAGGGGCTCTCTCCACACTGCAAGTGTCTCGAGTCCGGAAGGCGTGGTGAGAGGGAAGAGGGCAGCAACGGGGTCGATGCCCATGGCCTCTTTGTCCCAGAAGCCTCAGGGCAGCAGGGTGAGCAAGTGGCCCTCAGTGACCCTAGGTCGGCCCTGCCCCTTGACACACAGGCACTGCTACTGGGCTTCCCCAGGAGCTGCCTAACAGACTGTGGCTCTCCCGAGCTCTCTGACGGTGCAGAGGGCCGCAAGATACGTGTGCATGTGGTTCTGCCTTGGCCTGTTAGTGTGGAGCCCCTAACTGTCTCCCAGGGTCAGGGGCAAAGGCCTGAGAGAGGAACATCCCGAAACTCTTTTCTCCCAGGCATGGAAGCAGAGTGCGCGGCTTGCGGGAAAACCGGGCCTCCCTCGCTTAGGGAGAGGATGCCAGCCTGGGAGAGTGCTTGCAAACCGGCCTTTGGAGGCTGCTGGTACGTGTTCCAATGGAACAGTGCTGGTTCTGCTCAGAGGCCCGACAGGCCAGGGGCAGGCCCCAAAAAGGACCTGCCCCAGGCCAGCGTTGCCCAGATCTTTCTGGCCTCTGGGTGTACTGCCCCACGAAGATGCAGGCCGTAAGGAGTGTGTCCAGATATGCTGAGGCGCCTCCCCAGTCTCACTCCTTAGCACTATTCTCAAGATAACTTGGTCTCATTTCAGGTCTACTTGGAGGGGACGTTTCTGGCAGGGCCTCTGTCCACACTACAAGGGACTGCAGCCTGGACGGCCTGGTCAGAGGGAAGAGGCCAGCAATGGTGTCGATTTCCAAGGCGTCTTTCTCCCAGCAGCCTCAAGGCAGCAGGGTGAGCAACTGGCCCTCACTGCCTCTAGGTCAGCCCTGCCCCATCACACACATGTGCTGTTGGGCTTGCCCAGGAGCTGCCTGACAGACTCTTTCTCTCCCAAGCTCTCTGATGGTGCAGGGGGCAGGAAGAGACGTGTGCATGTGGTCCTGCCTTGGCCTGGGTGTGTGGAGCCCGTAGCTGTCCCCCAGGCACAGGGGCAAGCGGCTGAGAGCGGACGAACACAATGCGCTATTTTCCTGGTCTTTGGAACAGAGTGCGTGGATTGCGGGAAACGCGGGTCTCCCTCAGTGAGGGAGAGAACGCCAGCCTGTGAGAGTGCTTGCAAACCAGGCTTTGGAGGCTGCCGATGAGGTATTCCAGCAGCAGAGTGCTGGTTGTGCTCAGATGCCCCACATTCCAGGGGCAGGTCCCAGCATGGACACTTCCCCAGGCCAGTCTTGACCAGACATTCCTGTCCTTTGGGGTTAGTGCCCCACAAAGGGACAGGCTGTGGGAAGTGTGTCCAGACATGCTCAGGCACCTCCCCAGGCTCCTTCGCTGAGCACTTTTCCCCTGGTGCCTAGGCCGCATTTGAGGCCTACTTAGAGGGGAGGTTTCTGGCAGGGGCTCTCTCCACAGTACTCGGGCCTGGAGCACGGACGGAATGGTCAGAGGGAAGAGGCCAGCAAGGGTTCGATGCTGAAGGCCTCATTCGCCCAGCAGACTCAGGGCAGCAGGAAGAGCAAGTGGCCCACTGTGCCCCTAGTTTGGCCTGCCCCTTCACACACAGGTCATGCTGCTGGGTTTGTCCATGAGCTTCCTGACATACTCTGGCTCACCCGAGCTCTCTGACGGTGCAGGGGGCAGGAAGACACGTGTGCATGTGGTTCTGCCTTGGCCTGGGAGATGGAGACCCTAGCTGTCTCCCAGGCTCAGGGGCAAGGCCCTGAGAGGGGACCACACAAGCGCTATTGTCCTGGGCTTGGAAGCAGAGTGGGAGGCTTGCGGGAATTGCAGGCCTCCCTCGGTGAGGGAGAGGTTGCCACCTGGAGAGAGTAGTTGCAAACCGGCCATTGGAGGCTGCTGGGGATGTCTTCCAGCGGCACAGTTCTGGTTCTGCACAGAGGATCCACAGGCCAGTGGCAGGTCCCAGCACGGACCCTGTCCCAGGCCAGCCTTGACCAGACCTACCTGGCCTCCGAGGATACTGCCTCAAGAAGGGGCAGGCGGTGGGGAGTGTGTCCAGACATGCCCAGGCACCTCCCCAGGCTCATTCCCTGAGTGCCTTTCCCTTGGTTCCTAGGCCTCATTTGAGGCCTACTGGAGGGGAGGTTTCTGGCAGGGTCTCTCTCCACACTGCAAGGACTGGAGCCCAGATGGCCTGGTCAGAGGGAAGAGGCCAGCAAGGGGGTCGATGCCCAAGGCCTCTATATCACAGCAGCCTCAGGGCAGCAGGAAGAGCAAGTGGCCCACTGTGCCCCTAGGTTGGCCCTGCCCCATCACACATAGGCGCTGCTTCTGGGCTTGCCCAGGAGCTGCCTGACAGACTCTTGCTCACCCAAGCTCTCTGACGGTGCAGGGGGCAGGAAAAGACGTGTGCATGTGGTTCTAACTTGGCCTGGGAGTGTGGAGCCCATAGCTGGCCCCCAGGCTCATTGGCAATGGCCCTGAGAGAGGACCACCTCGAAGCGCTTTTCTCCCGGGCTTGGGAGCAGAGTGCGGGGCTTGTGAGAATTGCGTGGCACCCTCGGAGAGAGTGCTTGCAAACTGGCCTTTGGAGGCAGCCAGGGAGGTGTTCCAAAGGCAGAATCCTGGTTCTGCTCAAAGGACACACAGGTCACGGGCAGGTTCCAGCATGGACCCTGCCCAAGGCCAGCCTTGTCCAGACCTTACTGGCCTCCAGGGGAACTGCCCCACGAAGGGGCAGGCTGCGGGGAGTGTGTCCATACATGCCCAGTCGCCTCCACTGGCTCATTCCATTAGCACCTTTTCCCTGGTTCCTAGGCCTCATTTGAGGCCTACTTGGAGGGGAGGTTTCTGGCAGGGGCTCTATCCACACTCCAAGGGTCTGGAGCACGGATGGCCTGGTCAGAGGGAAGAGGCCAGCAAGGGGGTCTATTCCCAAGGCCTCTTTGTCCAAGCAGCCTCAGGGCAGCAGGGTGAGAAACTGACCCTCAGAGCCCCAAGGATGGCCCTGCCCCATCACACAGAGGCGCTGCTGCTGGCCTTGCCCAGGTGCTGACTGACACACTCTGGCTCACCCGACCTCTCCGACGGTGCAAGGGGCAGGAAGAGACGTGTTCATGTGGTTCTGCCTCGGCCTGGGTGTGTGGATCCCCTAGTTGTCCCCAAGGCAATTGGCCAAGGGCCTGAGAGCGGACGAACCCGATGCGCTATTGTCCTTGGCTTGGGAGCAGAGTGCGTGGCTTGCGGGAAATGCGGGTCTCCCTCGGGTAGAGTGCTTGCAAACTGGCCTTTGGAGGCAGCCGGGGAAGTCTTCCAGAGCCAGAGTGCTGGATTTGCTCTGTGGCCCCACAGTCCTGGGGCAGGTCCCAGCATGGATACTGCTCCAGACCAGCCTTGCCGAGACCTTCCTGGCTTCCGGGGGTACTGCCCCATGAAGGAGCTGGCTGTGGGGTGTGTGTCCATACATAACCAGGCGCCTCCCCAGGCTCATTTTATTAGCACCTTTTCCCTGGTGCCTAGGCCTCATTTGAGGCAAATTGCAGGGGAGGTTTCTGGCAGGGGCTCTCTCCACACTGCAAGGGCCTGGAGGAAGGATGGCCAGGTCAGAGGAAAGACGCCAGCAAGGGGGTCAATTCCCAAGGTTTCTTTCCCCAGCAGCCTCAGGGCAGCATGAAGAGCAAGTGCCAACTGTGCCCCTAGGTTGGCCCTGCCCCTTGAGACACAGGCCCTACTGCTGGGTTTGCCCATGCGCTGCCTGACATACTCTGGCTCACCCGAGCTCTCTGATGGTGCAGGGAGCAGGAAGACTAGTGTGCATGTGGTTCTGCCTTGGCCTGGGAGATTGGAGCCCCTAGCTGACCCCAGGCTCAGGGGCAAGGCCCTGAGAGGGGACCACCCAAGTGCTATTGTCCTGGGCTTTTAAGCAGAGTGGGGGGCTTGCGGGAATTGCGGGCCTCCCTCGGTGAGGGAGAGGTTGGCAGCTGGAGAGAGTACTTGCAAACCGGCCTTTGGAGGCTGCCGGTGATGTCTTCCAGCGGCACAGTGCTGGTTCTGCACAGAGGATCCACAGGCCAGTGGCAGGTTCCAGCTCGGACCCTGCCCCAGGCCAGCCTTGACCAGACCTACCTGGCCTCCGAGGATACTGCCTCAAGAAGGGGCAGGCGGTGGGGAGTGTGGCCAGACATGCCCAGGCACTTCCCCAGGCTCATTCCCTGAGCGCTTTTCCCATGGTTCCTCGGCCTCATTTGAGGCCTACTTGGAGGGGAGGTTTCTGGCAGGGGCTCTCTCCACACTGCAAGGACTGGAGCCCAGACGGCTTAGTCAGAGGGAAGAGGCCAGCAAGGAGATTGATGGCCAAGGCCTCTTTGTCCCAGCAGCCTCAGGGCACCAGGAAGAGCAAGTGTCCCACTGTGCCCCTAGGTCGGCCCTGCCACATCACACACAGGCGCTGCTACTGGGATTGTCCAGGAGCTGCCTGACAGACTCTTGCTCACCCAAGCTCTCTGATGGTGCAGGGGGCAGGAAAAGACGTGTGCATGTGGTTCTGCCTTGGCCTGGGTGTGTGGAGCCCGTAGCTGTCCCCCAGGCACTGGGGCAGTGGCCTGAGAGTGAAGGAACACGATGCGCTATTTTCCTGGTCTGAGAACAGAGTGCGTGGCTTGCGGGAATCGTGGGTCTCCCTCGGTGTGGGAGAGGACGCCAGCCTGTGAGAGTGCTTGCACACCGGCCTTTGGAGGCTGCCGGTGAGGTATTCCAGCAGCAGAGTGCTGGTTGTGCTCAGAGGCCCCACATTCCAGGGGCAGCTCACACCATGGACACTGCACCAGGCCATTCTTGACCAGACTTTCCTGTCCTTTGGGGATAGTGCCCCACGAAGGGGCAGGGTGTGGGAAGTGTGTCTAGACAGGCACAGGCACCTCACCAGGCTCATTCCCTGAGCACTTTTCCACTGGTGCCTAGGCCGCATTTGAGGCCTACTTAGAGGGGAGGTTTCTGGCAGGGGCTCTCTCCACAATGCTAGGGCCATGAGCGCAGACGGCATGGTCAGAGGGAAGAGGCCAGCAAGGGGGCCGATGCCCAAGGCCTCTTTGGCACAGCAGCTTCAGGGCAGCATGAAGAACAAGTGCCATCTGTGCCCCTAGTTTGGCCCTGCCCCTTCACACACAGGCCCTGCTGCTGAGTTTGCCCATGAGGTGCCTGACATACTCTGGCTCACCCGAGCTCTCTGATGGTGCAGGGGGCAGGAAGACGCGAGTGCATGTGGTTCTGCCTTGGCCTGGGAGTTTGGAGCCCCTAGCTGACCCCAGGCTCAGGGGCAAGGCCCTGAGAGGGGACCACCCAAGTGCTATTGTCCTGGGCTTTTAAGCAGAGTGGGTGGCTTGCGGGAATTGAGAGCCTCCCTCGGTGAGGGAGAGGTTGCCAGCTGGAGAGAGTACTTGCAAACCGGCCTTTGGAGGCTGCCGGTGATGTCTTCCAGCGGCACAGTGCTGGTTCTGCACAGAGGATCCACAGGCCAGTGGCAGGTCCCAGCTCGGACCCTGCCCCAGGCCAGCCTTGAACAGACCTACCTGGCCTCCGTGGATACTGCCTCACGAAGGGGCAGCTGGTGGGGAGTGTGTCCAGACATGCCCAGGCACCTATCCAGGCTCATTCCCTGAGTGCCTTTCCCTTGGTTCCTAGGCCTCATTTGAGGCCTACATGGAGGGGAGGTTTCTGGCAGGCCCTCTCGCCACACTGCAACGGACTGGAGCCCGGACGGCCTGGTCAGAGTGAAGAGGCCAGAAATTGGGTCGATGCCCAAGGCCTCTTTGTCCCAGGAGGCTCAGGGCAGCAGGAAGAGCAAGTGGCCCACTGTGCCCCTAGGTCGGCCCTGCCACATCACACACAGGCACTCCTGCTGGGCTTGCCCAGGAGCTGCCTGACAGACTCTTGCTCACCCAAGCTCTCTGACGGTGCAGGGGGCAGGAAAAGACGTGTGCATGTGGTTCTGCCTTGGCCTGGGAGTGTGGAGCCCATAGCTGGCCCCCAGGCTCATTGGCAATGGCCCTGAGAGAGGACCACCTCAAAGCGCTTTTCTCCCGGGCTTGGGAGCAGAGTGCATGGCTTGTGGGAATCGCGGGGCTCCCTCGGGGAGAGTGGTTGCAACCTGGCCTTTGGAGGCAGCTGGGGAAGTCTTCCAGCTGCCGAGTACTGGTTCTGGTCAAAGGCCCCACAGGTCACGGGCAGGTTCCAGCATGGACCCTGCCCCAGGCCAGCCTTGTCTAGACCTTCCTGGCCTCCGGGGCAATTGCCCCATGAAGGGGCAGGCTGCGGGGAGTGTGTCCATACATGCCCAGTCGCCTCCACAGGCTCATTGCATTAGCGCCTTTTCCCTGGTGCCTAGGCCTCATTTGAGGCCTACTTGGAGGGGAGGTTTCTGGCAGGGGTTCTCTCCACACTCCAAGGGTCTGGAGCATGGAGGGCCTGGCCAGAGGGAAGAGGCCAGGAAGGGGGTCTATGCCCAAGGCCTCTTTGACCCAGGAGCCTCAGGGCAGCAGGAAGAGCAAGGGGCCCACTCTGCCCTTAGGTCGGTCATGCCCATTCACACACAGGCACTGCTGCTGGGTTTCCGCAGGAACAGCCTGACATTCTCTGGCTCACCCGAGCTCTCTGATGGTGCAGAGGGCCAGAAGAGACGTGTGCATGTGGTTCTGCCTTGGCCTGGATGAGTGGAACCTCTAGCTGTCCGTAAGGCGAAGGGGCATAGGCCTGAGAGAAAAATACCCCGTAGCACTTTTCTTCCAGGCTTTGGAGCAGAATGCGCTGCTTGCGGTAAACGTGGGCCTCCCTCGGTGAGTGAGAGGCGGCCAGCCGGCGAGAGTACTTGCAAACCGGCCGTTGGAGGCTGCCGGTGAGTTCTTCCAGCTGCACAGTGCTGGTCCTGCTCAGAGGACCCACAGGCCAGGGACCAGTCCCAGCAAGGACCCTGTACCAGGCCAGCCTGGACCAGACCTTCTTGGCCTCTGGGGGTACTGCCCCACAAAGGGGCAGGGGGCAGGGAGTGTGTCCAACAGGCTCAGGCACCTCCCCAGGCTCATTCCCTGAGCGCTTTTCCCCTGCTGCCTAGGCCTAATTTGAGGGCTAGTTGGATGGGAGGTTTCTGGCATGGACTCTCTCCAACTGCAACGGACTGGAGCCCGGAAGGCTTGGTCAGAGTGAAGAGGCCAGCATGTGGGTTGATGCCCAAGGCCTCTTTGTCACAGCAGCCTCAAGGCAGCAGGGTGAGCAAGTGGCCAACTGTGCCCCTAGGTCAGCCCTGCCCCTTCACACACAGGTGCTGCTGCTGGGCTTGCCCAGG
Organism: Muntiacus reevesi; assembly: GCF_963930625.1. Classification (NCBI taxonomy): domain Eukaryota; kingdom Metazoa; phylum Chordata; class Mammalia; order Artiodactyla; family Cervidae; genus Muntiacus; species Muntiacus reevesi. The sequence continues at coordinate 706,866 of NW_027078029.1, read as the reverse complement.
AGCTGCCTGACAGAGTCTTGCTCACCCGAGCTCTCTGACACTACAGAGGGCCAGAAGAGACATGTGCATGTGGTTCTGCCTTGGCCTGTGTGTGTGGAGCCCCTAGCTGTCTGCCAGGCTCATGGGCAAACGCCTGAGATGGGACCATACAAGCACTTCTCTCCCAGGCATGGGTGCAGAGTGCGCGGCTTGCGGGAAACGTGGGCCTCCGTTGGTGAGGGAGAGGCAGCCAGCCTGTGAGAGTGCTTGCAAACCAGGCTTTGGAGGCTGCTGTTGACGTCTTCAAACGGCAGAGTGCTGGTTCTGCTCAGAGGCCCCACAGGACAGGGGCAGGCCCCAGCAAGGACCCTGCCCCAGAACAGCCTTGACCAGACCTTCCTGGCCTCTGGGTGTACTGCCCCACGAAGAGGCAGGCTTCAGGGAGTGTCTCCAGACATGCCCAGGCGCCTCCCCAGTGTCATTCCCTGAGCACCTTTCCCATGATGCCTAGGCCTCATTTGAGGCCTACTTGGAGGGGAGGATTCTGGCAGGGCCTCTCTACACACTGCAAGGGACTGGAGCCCGGACGGACTCGTCAGAGGGAAGAGGCCAGCAATGGGGTAGATGTTCAAGGCCTCTTTGGCCAAGCAGCCTAGGGCAGCAGGGTGAGCAACTGGCCCTCAGAGATCCTAGGTTGGCCCTGCCCCATCACACACAGGCGCTGCTGCTGGGCTTGCCCAGGTGCTGACTGACACACTGGCTCACCCGAGCTCTCTGACGGTGCAAGGGGCAGGAAGAGACGTGCTCATGTGGTTCTGCCTCGGCCTGGGTGTGTGGATCCCCTAGTAGTCCCCAAGACAATTGGCCAAGGGCCTGAGAGCGGACAAACCCGATGCGTTATTGTCCTGGGCTTGGGAGCAGGGTGCGTGGCTTGCGGGAAATGCGGGTCTCCCTCGGGTAGAGTGCTTGCAAACTGGCCTTTGGAGGCAGCCGGGGAGGTCTTCCAGCGCCAGAGTGCTGGATTTTCTCTGAGGACCCACAGGCCTGGGGCAGGTCCCAGCATGAATACAGCTCCAGACCAGACTAGCCCAGACCTTCCTGGCCTCCGGGGGTACTGCCCCATGAAAGAGCAGTCTGTGGGGTGTGTGTCCATACATGCCAAGGCGCCTCCCCAGCCTCATTTCATTAGCGCCTTTTCCCTGGTGCCTAGGCCTCATTTGAGGCCTACTTGCAGGGGAGGTTTCTGGCAGGGGCTCTCTCCACACTGCAAGGGTCTAGAGTATGGATGGGCTGGTCAGAGGAAAGGGGCCAGCAAGGGGGTCATTTCCCAAGGCCTCTTCTGCAAAGCAGCCTAAGGGCAGCAGGAAGAGCAAGTGGCGCACTGTGCCCCTAGGTCGGTCCTGCCCCTACACACACAGCCGAGCTGCTGGGCTTGCCCAGGGTCAGCCTGACAGACTCTGGCTGACCCGAGATCTCTGATGGTGCAGAGGGCCAGAAGTGACGTGTGCATGTGGTTCTGCCTTGCCCTGGGTGAGTGGAACTCCTAGCTGTCCCCAAGCTCCGGGGCAAAGGCCTGAGAGAGGAACACCCCGAAGTGCTTTTCTCCCAGGCTTGGGAAGAGAGTGCGCAGCTTGCGGGAAAGACGGGCCTCCCTCAGTGAGGGAGAGTTGACCAGCCGGTGAGACTGCTTGCAAAGCGGCCTTTGGAGGCTGCCGTTGAGGTATTCCAGCAGAAGAGTGCTGGTTGTGCTCAGAGGCCCCACAGGCCAGGGGCAGGTCCCAGCATGGACAGTGCCCCAGGCCAGTCTTGACCAGACCTTCCTGGCCTCCGGGGGAACTGCCCCGAGATGGAGCAGGCTGCGGGAAGTGAGTCCAGACATGCTCAGGCACCTCCCCAGGCTCATTCCGTGAGTGCTTTTCCTGGTGCCTAGTCCCCATTTGAGGCCTAATTGGAGGGGAGGTTTCTGGCAGGGGCTCTCTCCACACTGCAAGGGCCTGGAGCCCGGACGGCCTGGTCAGAGGAAAGAGGCCAGCAAGGGGGTCGATGCCCAAGGCCTCTTTGTCCCAGCAGCCTCAAGGCAGCAGGGAAAGCAAGTGGCCCTCTGTGCCCCTAGTTCAGCCCTGCCCCATCACACACAGGCGATGCTCCTGGGCTTTCCCAGGAGCTACCTGACAGACTCTGGCTCACCCAAGCTCTCTGACAGTGTAGGGGGCAGGAAAAGACATGTGCTTGTGGTTCTGCATGGCCTGGGAGTTTGGAGCCCCTAGCTGGCCCCTAGGCTTACGGGCAAGAGCCCTGAGATAGGACCACCACGAAGTGCTTTTCTCACGGGCTTGGGATCAGAGTGCGAATCTTGCGGGAATCACGGGCCTCCCTCGGGGAGAGTGCTTGCAAGCTGGCCTTTGGAGGCAGCAGGGGAGGTCTTCCAAAGGCAGGGTGCTGCTTCTGCTCAGAGGCCCCACAGGCCATGAGCAGGTTCCAGCATGGACCCTGCCCCAGGCCAGCATTGCCCAGCCCTTCCTCGCCTCCGGGGGTACTGCCCCACGAAGGGGCAGGCTGCGGGAAACGTGTCCAGACATGCTCAGGCACCTCCCTAGGCTCATTCCCTGAGCACTTTTCCCCTGGTGCCTAGGCCGAATTTGAGGGTTACTTGGAGAGGAGGTTTCTGGCAGGGGCTCACTCCACACTGCAAGGGCCTGGAGCCCAGACGGCATGGTCAGAGGGAGAAGGCAAGCAAGGGGGTCTATGCCCAATCCTTTGTTGCCCAGAAGCCACAGGTCAGCAGGGTGAGCAAATGGCCCACTGTGCCCCTAGGTTGGGCCTGCCCCTTCACACACAGGCGCTGCTGCTGGGTTTGCCCATGAACTGCCTGACAGATCTTGGCTCACCCGAGCTTTCTGACAGGGCAGGGGGCAGGAAGATTCGTGTGCATGTGGTTCTGCCTTGGCCTGGGAGTTTGGAGCCCCTAGCTGAGTGCAGGCTCAGGGGCAAGGCCCTGAGAGGGGACCACCCAAGCGTTTTCTCCTGGGATTGGGAGCAGAGTGCATGGCTTGTGGGAATCTCGGTCCTCCCTCGGTGAGGGACAGGTTGCCAGCTGGAGAGAGTACTTGCTAACCAGCCTTTGGAGGCTGCCGGTGATGTCTACCAGGGGCACAGTGCTGTTTCTGCACAGCGGACCCACAGGCCAGTGGCAGGTCCCAGCACGGAACCTGCCCCAGGCCAGCCTTGACCAGACCATCCTGGCCTCCGAGGGTACTGCCTCACCAAGGGGCAGGCGACAGGCTGTGTGTCCAGACATGCCCAGGCACCTCCCCAGTCTCATTCCCTGAGTGCCTTTCCCTTGGTTACTAGGCCTCATTTGAAGCCTACTTGGAAGGGAGTTTTCTGGCAGGCCCTCTTTCCACACTGCAAGGGACTAGAACCAGGATGACCTGGTCAGAAGGAAGAGGCCAGCAAGGGGGTCGTTGCCCAAGGCCTCATTGTCCCAGCAGCCTCAGGGCAGCAGTAGGAGCATGTGGCCCTGTGTGCCCCTAGGTCGGCACTGCCCCATCACACACAGGCGCTGCTGCTGGGTTTGCCCAGGAGCTGGCGAGACAGATTCTGGCTCACCCAAGATCTCTGACAGTGTAGGGGACAGGAAGAGACGTGTTCATGTGGTTCTGCCTTGGCCTGGGTGTGTGGACCCTTGCTCTGCACTTCACTGTGACCAGGCCGTCTGAGCTCCAGGCTCTTGCTGTGTGAAAACAACCCATTCCAGCACCTCCCCTCTGAGTAGGCCTAAAATTAGGCCAAGCTCAGGGGAAATGCGCTAGGTGTAAGAGCCTGGGGAGGCGACCAGGCATGTCTAGACACACACCTTGCAGCCTGCCCCTTCATGGGGCAGGAGCCTGGGAAGCCAGGGAGGTCTGGGCAAGGCTGGCCAAGGACAGGGTTCTTGCTGCGCCCTTCCATGGCCTGTGGGGACTCTGAGCCGAACCGGCCCTTTCCCGCAGGAACACCTCCCCAACTGCCTCCAAAGGCCGGTTTGGAAGCATTCTCGCCAGACTGCTGCCGCTCCCTGCCGAGGGAGGCCTGCCTTTCCCGCAAGTCGCGCACTGTGCTCTAAAGCCCGGGAGAAAAGCGCATAGGGGTGGTCCTTTCTCTGGGCCATTGCCCCTGAGCCTGGAGTCAACCTTGGACATCCACATTGCCAGGAAGAGGCAGAATCACATGCATACGTTTGACCTGTCCCCTGCACATTCCGAGGACTTGTTTGAGCCAGAGTCTTTCAGACATGTCCTCCGCAGCCCCAGCAGGCCTGCCTGAGTGTCAAGGGGCAGAGAAGATCTAGGGGCAGAGTGGCCCTCTTGCTCTTCCAGCTGCCCGGAGCCTGCTGGGCCAAAGAGGCCTTGGGCATCCACACAATTGCTCCGCACTTCCCTGTGTCCAGGCCGTCTGAGCTTCAGGCTCTTGCTGTGTGAAAACAGCCCATGCCAGCACCTCCCCTCCGAGTAGGCCTTTAATAAGGACAAGCACAGTGGAAATGCGCTAGGGTGTAAGAGACTGGGGAGGTGACCAGGCATGTCTGGACACACTCCCCGCAGCCTGCTCTTCATGGGACAGCAGCCCCAGAGGCCCGGAAGGTCTGGGCAACCCTGGCCAAGGGAAGAGACCATGCTGGGTGCTGCCCCTGGCCTGTGGGTCCTCTCAGCAGTACCACCCCTTTCCCACATGAAGACCGTCCCGGCTGCCTCCAAGGGCCGGTTGCAAGCATTCTCGCCGGCTGCCGCACCTCCCACCCCAAAGGACGCTTGTTTTTCCCGCAAGTCGTGCAATCCGCTCCCAAGCCGGGAGAAAAGCACATCGGGGTTGTCCTTTCCCTGGGCCCTTGCCCCTGAGCCTGGAGTCAACCTTGGAGGTCCAAACTCCCAGGCCAAGAAAGAACCACATGCACACGTCGTTTCCTGAGCCCTGCACCTTCCGAGTGCTCGAGTGAGCCGGAGTCTGTGAGGCACATCGTTGGCCACCCCAGCAGCACAGACTGTGTGTCAAGGGGCAGATCTGACCTAGGGGCAGAGTGGGCCTCTTGCTCTCCGAGCTGCCCTGAGGCAGCTGGGAGAAAAACGCTTTGGGCATGCAACCCGTTGCTCCCCACTTCCCTCTCACCAGGCCATCTGACCTCCAGGTCCTTGCAGTGTGGAGAAAGCCTCTGCCATCACCTCCCCTCCGAGTTGGACTCAAAAGAGGCCAAGGCCAGGGGAAATATGCTAGGGGGTAAGTGACTGGGGAGGCGACCAGGCATGTCTAGGCACACTCCGCAGCCTGCCCCTTCAAGGGGCAGGAGCCCCGGAGGCCAGGGAGGTCTGGGCGAGGCTGGGCATGGACAGGGTTCTTCTGGGTCCTTCCCATGGCCTGTGGGGACTCTGTGCAGAACCGGTCATTTCCCGCAGGAAGATCTCCCCAACTGCCTCCAAAGGCCGGTTTGCAAGCATTCTCACCAGACTGCTGCCGCTCGCTGCCGAGGGAAATTTGGTTTCCCGCAAGTCGCGCACTCTGCTCTTAAGCCCTGGAGAAAAGCGCTTCGGGGTGGTACTTTTTCTGGGCCCTTGTCCCTGACCCTGGAGTCAAGCTTGGACATCCACATTGCCAGGAAGAGGCAGAATCACATGCATACGTTTGTTGCTGCCCCCTGCACCTTCCGATGGCTTGGTTGAGCCAGAGTCTGTCAGACATGTCCTCCTCAGCCCCAGCAGGACTGCCTGTGTGTCAAGGGGCAGAGCCCACATAGGGGCAGAGTGGGCCTCGATGAGGGAATTACGGCCGGCAGATGAGAGATCTTGCAAACAGGCCTTTGGAGGCTGCTGGTGAGGTCTTCCAACGGCAGAGTCCTGGTTCTGCTCAAAGGCCCCAAAGGCCACGGGCAGGTTCCATCATGGACCCTGACCCCGAACAGCCATGACCAGACGTTCCTGGCCTCCGGGGGTACTGCCTCACCAAAGGGCAGGTGGCGGGGAGTTGTTCAGGCATGCCCAGACACCTCCCCAGGATCATTCCCTGAGCGCCTTTCCCATGGTTCCTAGGCCTCGTTTGAGGCCTATTTGGAGGGGAGGTTTATGCCAGGGGCTCTCTCCACACTGCAAGTGACTCGAGCCCGGAGGGTGTGGTGAGAGGGAAGAAGTCAGCAAGGGGGTCGATGCGCAAGGCCTCTTTGTCCCAGAAGCCTCAGGGCAGCAGGTTGAGCATGTGGCCCTAAGTGACTCTAGGTCGGCCCTGCCCCTTGACACACAGGCACTGCTACAGGGCTTGCCCAGGAGCTGCGTAATGACTGGCTCTCCCGAGCTCTCTGACGCTGCAGAGGGCCGGAAGATACGTGTGCATGTGGTTCTGCCTTGGCCTGTTAGTGTGGAGCCCCTAGCTGTCTCCCAGGGTCAGGGGCAAAGGCCAGAGGGAGGAACATCCCGAAGCGCTTTTCTCCCAGGCATGGAAGCAGAGTGTGCGGCTTGCGGGAATTCCGGGCCTCCCTCGGTTAGGGAGAGGACGCCAGCCTGTGAGAGTGCTTGCAAACCGGCCTTTGGAGGCTGCTGGTGAGGTGTTCCAATGGCACAGTGCTGGTTCTGCTCAGAGGCCCCACAGGCCAGGGGCAGGCCCCATCAAGGACCTGCCCCAGGACAGCCTTGCCCAGACCTTCCTGGCCTCTGCGTGTACTGCCCCACGAAGTTTATGGCGGTAAGGAGTGTGGCCAGACATGCTGAGGAGCCTCCCCAGCCTCATTCCTTAGCACTATTCTCAAGATACCTTGGCCTCATTTCAGGTCTATTTGGAGGGGACGTTTCTGGCAGGGCCTCTTTCCACACTACAAGGGACTGGAGCCTGGACGGCCTGGTCAGAGGGAAGAGGCCAGCAATGGGGACGATGTACAAGCCATCTTTGTCCCAAGAGCCTCAGGGCAGCAGGGTGAGCAACTGGCCCTCACTGCCTCTAGGTCGGCCCTGCCCCATCACACACATGTGCTGCTGGTCTTGGCCAGGTGCTGACAGACAGACTCTTTCTCTCCCAAGCTCTCTGACGGTGCAGGGGGCAGGAAGAGACGTGTGCATGTGGTTCTGCCTTGGCCTGGGTGTGTGGAGCCCGTAGCTGGCCCCAGGCCTAGGGGCAAGCGGCTGAGAGCGGACGAACAAGATGCGCTATTTTCCTGGTCTTGGGAACAGAGTGCGTGGATTGCGGGAAACGCGGGTCTCACTGGGTGAGGGAGAGGACGCCAGCCTGTGAGAGTGCTTGCAAACCAGCCTTTGGAGGCTGCCGATGAGGTATTCCAGCAGCAGAGTGCTGGTTGTTCTCAGACGCCCCACATTCCAGGGGCAGGTCCCAGCATGGACACTTCCCCAGGCCAGTCTTGACCAGACATTCCTGTCCTTTGGGGTTAGTGCCCCACGAAGGCGCAGGCTGTGGGAAGTGTGTCCAGACATGCTCAGGCACCTCCCCAGGCTCCTTCGCTGAGCACTTTTCCCCTGGTGCCTAGGCCGCATTTGAGGCCTACTTAGAGGGGTGTTTTCTGGCAGGGGCTCTCTCCACAGTGCTCGGGCCTGGAGCACGGACACCATGGTCAGATGGAAGAGGCCAGCAAAGGGGTCGATGCCGAAGGCCTCTTTGGCCCAGCAGCCTCAGGGCAGCAGGAAGAGCAAGTGGCCCACTGTGCCCCTAGTTTCGCCCTACCCCTTCACACACAGGTCGTGCTGCTGGGTTTGCCCATGACCTGCCTGACATTCTCTGGCTCACCCGAGCTCTCTGACGGTGCAGGGGGCAGGAAGACTCGTGTGCATGTGGTTCTGCCTTGGCCTGGGAGTTTGGAGCCCCTAGCTGTCTCCCAGGCTCAGGGGCAAGGCCCTGAGAGGGGACCACTGAAGTGCTATTGTCCTGGGCTCTTAAGCAGAGTGGGTGGCTTGCGGAAATTGCGGGCCTCCCTCGGTGACGGAATGGTTGCCAGCTGGAGAGAGGACTTGCAACCCGGCCTTTGGAGGCTGCCGGTGATGTCTTCCAGCGGCACAGTGCTGGTTCTGCACAGAGGATCCACAGGCCAGTGGCAGGTACCAGCACCGACCCTGACCCAGGCCAGCCTTGACCAGACCTTCCTGGCCTCTGAGCATACTGTCTCACGAAGGGGCAGGCGGTGGGGAGTGTGTCCAGACATGCCCAGGCACCTCCCCAGGCTCATTCCCTGAGTCCCTTTCCCATGTTTCCTAGGCCTCATTTGAGGCCTACTTGGAGGGGAGGTCTCTGGCAGGGCCTCTCTCCACACTGCAAGGACTGGAGCTCGGATGGCCTGGTCAGAGGGAAGACGCCAGCAAGGGGGTCGATGCCCAAGGCCTCTTTGTCCCAGGAGGCTCAGGGCAGCAGGAAGAGCAAGTGTCCCACTGTGCCCCTAGGTTGGCCCTGCCCCATCACACATAGGTGCTGCTTCTGGGCTTGTCCAGGAGCTGCCTGACAGACTCTTGCTCACCCAAGCTCTCTGACGGTGCAGGGAGCAGGAAAAGACGTGTGCATGTGGTTCTGTCTTGGCCTGGGAGTGTGGAGCCCCTAGCAGGCCCCCAGGCTCATTGGCAATGGTCCTGAGAGAGGACCACCTCGAAGCACTATTCTCCTGGGCCTGGGGCCAGAGTGCAGTGCTTGTGGGAATCGCTTGTCTCCCTCGGGGAGAGTGCTTGCAAACTGGCCTATGGAGGCAGCTGGGGAGGTCTTGCAGCAGCAGAGTTCTGGTTCTGGTCAAAGGGCCCACAGGTCAAGGGCAGGTTTCAGCATGGACCCTGCCCCAGGCCAGCCTTGTACAGAACTTCCTGGCTTCCGGGGGAACTGCCTCACGAAGGGGCAGGCTGCGGGGAGTGTGTCCATGCATGCCCAGTCGCCTCCACAGGCTCATTCCATTAGCGCCTTTTCCCTGGTGCCTAGGTCTCATTTGAGCCCTACTTGGAGGGGAGGTTTCTGGCAGGGGCTCGCTCCACACTACAAGTGTCTGGAGGACGGATGGCCTGGTCAGAAGGAAGAGGCCAGCAAGGGGCTCGTTTCCCAAGGCCTCTTTGGCCCAACAGCCTAAAGGCACCAGGAAGAGCATGTAGTGCACTGTGCCTCTAGTTAGGCCCTGCCCCTTCACACACAGGCGGTGCTGCTGGCTTTCCCAGGGGCAGCCTCACAGACTGTGGCTCACCCGAGCTCTCTGATGGTGCAGAGGACCAGAAGAGACGTGTGCATGTGGTTCTGCATTGGCCTGGGTGAGTGGAACACCTAGCTGTCCCCAGGCTCTGGGGCAAATGCCTGAGAGAGGAACACACCGAAGCGCTTTTCTCCCAGGTTTGGGAACAGAGTGCGCGGCTTGTGGGAAAGACGGGCCTCCCTCGGTGAGAGAGAGGCAGCCAGCTGGTGAGACTGATTGCAAAGCGGCCTTTGGAGGCGGCCGGTGAGGTCTTCCAGCGGCACAATGCTGATTCTGCTCAGAGTACCCACCGGCCAGGGGCAGGTCCCAACATGGACCCGGCCCAAGGCCAGCCTTGACCAGACCTTCCTGGCCTCTGCGGGTTCTGCCCCATGAAGGGGCAGGCGGCGGGGAGTGTGTCCAGACATGGCCAGGCGCCTCCCCATTTTCATTCTCTTTGCACCTTTCCCATGATTCCTAGGCCTCATATGAGGCCTACTTGTAGGGGAGGATTCTGGCAGGGCCTCTCTCCACACTGCAATGGACTGGAGCCCGGATGGCCTGGTCAGAGGGAAAAGGCCAACAAGGGGGTCGATGTCCAAGGCCTCTTTGGCCAAGCAGCCTCAGGGCACCAGGGTGAGCAAGTGGCCCTCAGTGCCCCTAGGTCGCCCCTGCACCATCACACACAGGCGCTGCTGCTGGGCTTGCCCAGGAGCAGCCTGACAGACTCTGGCTCACCCAAGCTCTCTGAAGGTTAAGGGGGCACAAAGAGACGTGTGCATGTGATTCTGCCTTGTCCTGGGTATGTGGAGACACTAGCTGTCCCCCATGCACTGGGGCAAGGGCCTGAGAGCAGACGAACCCAATGCGCTATTGTCCTGGACTGGGGAACAGAGTGAGAGGCTTGCGGGAAATGCAGGTCTCCCTTGGTGAGGGAGAGGATGCCAGTCTGTGAGAGTGCTTGCAAACTGGCCTTTGGAGGCTGCCGGTGAGGTATTCCAGCAGCAGAGTGCTGGTTGTGCTCAGAGGCCCCACAGGCCAGGGGCAGGTCACAGCATGGACACTGCCCCAGGCCAGTCTTGACCAGATCTTCCTGTCCTTTGGGGGTAGTGCCCCACGAAGGAGCAGGCTGCGGGAAGTGTGTCCAGACAAGCACAGGCACCTCCCCAGGCTCATTCCCTGAGCACTTACCCCTGGTGCCTAGGCCGCATTTGAGGCATACTTAGAGGGGAGGATTCTGGCAGGGGCTCTCTCCACACTGCAAGGGCCTAGAGCACGGACGGCATGGTCAGAGGGAAGAGGCCAGCAAGGGGGTCGATGCCCAAGGCCTCTTTGGCCCAGCAGCCTCAGGGCATCAGGGTGAGCAAGTGGCCCACTGTGCCACTAGGTCAGTCCTGACGCTTCACACACTGGACAGCTGCTTGGCTTGCCCAGGAGCTGCCTGACAGACTCTGGCTCACCCGACCTCTCTGACAGTGCAGTGGACAGGAAGACTTGTGTGCACGTGGCTCTGCCTTGGCCTGGGAGTTTGGAGCCCCTAGCTGACACCAGTTTCAGGGGCAAGGCCCTGAGAGGGGACACCACAAGAGCTTCTTTCCTGGGCTTGGGAACAGAGTGCATGGCTTGCGGGAAGCGCGGGTCTCCCTAGGTGCGAGTGCTTGCAAACCAGCCTTTGGAGGCTGCCAGTGAGGTTTTCCTGCGGCACAGTGATGTATCTGATCAGAGGCTCCACTGGCCAGTGGCAGGTCCCAGCACGGACCCTCCCCCAGGCCAGCCTTGACCAGACCTTTCTGCCCTCCGGGGTTACAGCCTCCCGAATGGGCAGGTGGCGGGGAGTGTGTCCAGACATGCCCAGTTGCCTCCCCAGTCTCATTTCCTTAGCGCCTTTCCCATGATTCCTAGGGCTCATTTGAGGCCTACTTGGAAGGGTGATTCCTGGCAGGGCCTCTCTCCAAACTGCAAGGAACTGGAGGCTGGACGGCCTGGTCAGAGGAAAGAGAAAGATGCCCAAGGCCTCTTGGTCCCAGCAGCCTCAGGGCAGCAGGGTAAGCAAGTGGCTCACTGTGCACCTAGGTGGGCCCTGTCCCTTCACACACAGGCTCTGTTGTTGGGCTTGCCCAGGAGCTGCCTGACAGACTCTGGCTCACCTGAGTTCTCTGATGGGCAGGGGGCAGGAAGACTCGTGTGCATGTGGTTCTGCCTTGGCCTGGGAGTTTTGAGTCCCTAGCTGTCCCCCACGCTCAGGGGCAAATCCATTAGAGGGGACCGCTCAAGCCTTTTCCTCCTGGACTTGGGAGCAGAGTGCGTGGCTTGCGGGAATTGCGGGACTCCCTCGGTGAGGGAGAGGTTGCCAGCCAGCGAGAGTGCTTGCAAACTGGCCTTTGGAGGCTGCCGGTGAGATCTTCCATAGCCACAGTGCTGGTTCTGCTCAGAGGTCCCACAGGCCAATGGCAGGTCACAGCACGAACATTACCCCAGGCCAGCCTTGACTAGACCTTCCTGGCCTCCGGGGATACTTCCTCACGAAGGGGAAAGTGGTGGGGTGTGTGTCATAACATGCCCAGGGACCTCCACAGGCTCATTCCCTGAGCGCCATTCCCATGGTTCATAGGCCGCATTTGAGGCCTACTTAGAGGGGAGGTTTCTGGCAGGGGCTCTGTCCACAATGCTAGGGCCATGAGCGCGGACGGCATGGTCAGAGGGAAGAGGCCAGCAAGGGGGTCGATGACCAAGGACTCCTTGGCCCAGCAGCCTTAGTGCAGCAGGGAGAGCAAGTGGTCCATTGTGCCCCTAGGTCAGCCCTGCCTCTTCACACACAGGCGCTGCTGCTGGGCTTGCCCAGGAGCTTCCTAACAGACTGTGGCTCACCCGAGCTCTCTGACGGTGCAGAGGGCCGGAAGAGACGTGTGCATGTGGTTCTGCCTTGACCTGGGTGTGTGGAGCCATGAACTGTCCCCCAGGCACTGGGGCTAGAGCCTGAGGGCAGACGAACCCAAGGCACTATTGTCCTGGGCTTGGGAGCAGAGTGCGTGGCTTGCGGGAATCGTGGGCCTCCCTCGGTGAGGGAGAGGTTGACAGCCAGCGAGAGTGCTTGCAAACCAGCCTTTGGAAGCTGCCGGTGATGTCGTCCAAGGCCACAATGCTGGTTCTGCTCGGAGGTCCCACAGGCCAGTGGCAGGTCCCAGCACGGATCCTGCCCCTGTCCAGCCTTGACTAGACCTTCCTGGCCTCCGGGGGTATTTCCTCATGAAGGGGCAGGCGGCGGGGTGTGTGTCATAACATGCCCAGGGACCTCCAAAGGCTCATTCCCTGAGCGACTTTCCCATGGTTCATAGGCCTCATATGAGGCCTACTTGGAGGGGCGGTTTCTGGCAGGGCCTCTATCCACACTGCAAGGGACTGGAGCCCGGACAGCCTGGTCAGAGGGAAGAGGCCAGCAACGGGTTCAATGCCCAAGGCCTCTTTATCCCAGCAACCTCAGGGCACCAGGGTCACGAAGTGGCCTTCAGTGCCCCTAGGTCAGCCCTGCCCCATCACACACACGTGCTGTTTCTGGGCTTGCCCAGGAGCTGGCTGGCAGACTCTGGCTCACCGAAGCTCTCTGACAGTGCAGAGAGTAGGAAACGACGTGTGCATGTGGTTCTGCCTTGGCCTGGGAGTGTGGAGCCCCTAGCTGGACCCCAGGCTCAATGGAAATGGCCCTGAGAGAGGATCACCTCGAAGCGCTCTTCTCCCGGGCTTGGGAGCAGAGTGCGCAGCTTGCGGGAAGCGCGGGCCTCCTTCGGGGAGGCTGCTTGCAAACAGGGCTTTGGAGGCAGCCAGGGAGGTCTTGCAGCGGCAGAGTCCTGGTTCTGCTCAGAGACCCCATGGGCCATGGGCAGGTTCCAGCATGGACCATGCCCCAGGCCAGCCTTGCCCAGACCTTCCTGGCCTCCGGGGGTACTGCCCCACGAAGGTGCAAGGGGCAGGGCGTGTGTCCATACATGCTCAAGGCACCTCCCCAGGCTCATTCCAATAGCACCTTTTCCCTGGTCTCTGTGCCTCATTTGAGGCCTACTAGGAGTGGAGGTTTCTGGCAGGGGCTCTCTCCACACTGCAAGGGCCTGGATCCCAGATGGCCTGGTAAGAGGGAAGAGGCCCGCAAGGGGGTCAATGCCCAAGCCCTCTTTGGCCCAGCAGCCTCAGGGCAGCAGGGAGAACAAGTGGCCCACTGTGCCCCTAGGTTGGCCCTTCCCATTCAAACACAGGCGCTGCTGCTGGGCTTGCCCAGGAGCTGCCTAACAGACTGTGGCTCACCCGAGCTCTCTGACGGTGCAGAGGGCCAGAAGAGCCGTGTGCATGTGGTTCTGCCTTGGCCTGGGTGTGTGGAGCCCCTAGCTGTCTCCCAGGTTCAGGGGCAATGGCCTGAGAGAGGATCACCCCGAAGCGCTTCTCTCCCAGGCTTCGGAGCAGAGTGTGTGGATTCCGGGAAAGGCAGGCGTCCCTCGGTGAGAGAGAGGCAGCCAGCCAGCGAGAGTGCTTGCAAACCGGCCTTTGGAGGTTCCCGGTGAGGTCTTCCAGCGGCAGAGTGCTGGTTCTGCTCAGAGGACCCACAGGCCAGAGGCAGGTCCCAGCAAGGACCCTGCACCAGGTCAGCCTTGACCAGACATTCCTGGCCTCTGGGGGTACTGCCCCACAAAGGGGCAGGTGGCGGGGAGTGTGTCCAGACATGCCCAGGCGCCTCCCCATTCGAATTCCATTCGCGCCTTTCCCATGCTTCATAGGCCACATTTGAGGCCTACTTGGAGGGGAGATTTCTGGCATGACCTCTCTCCAACTGCAACGGACTGGAGCCCGGACAGCCTGGTCAGTGTGAAGAGGCCAGCAAGTGAGTTGATGCCCAAGGCCTCTTTGTCCCAGCAGCCTCAGGGTAACAGGGTGAGCAAGTGGCCCACTGTGCCCCTAGGTCGGCCCTGCCCCATCACACACAGGAGCTGCTACTGGGCTTGCCCAGGAGCTGCCTGACAGACTCTTGTTCACCCAAACTCTCGGACGGTGCAGAGGGCAGGAAAAGACGTGTGCATGTGGTTCTGCCTTGGCCTGTGTGTGTGGAGCCCCTAGTTGTCCCCCAGGCTCATGGGCAAAGGCCTGAGATTGGACCACACAAGCGCTTTTCTCCCAGGCATGGGAGCAGAGTGCGCGGCTTGCGGGAAATGTGGGACTCCGTCGGTGAGGGAGAGGCGGCCAGCCTGCGAGAGTGCTTGCAAACCAGCCTTTGGAGGCTGCTGGTGACGTCTTCCAACGGCACAGTGCTGGTTCTGCTCAGAGGGCCCACAGGACAGGGGCAGGTCCCAGCAAGGACCCTGCCCCAGACCAACCTTGACCAGACCTTCCTGGCCTCTGGGTGTACGGCCCCATGAAGAGGCAGGCTGCAGGGAGTGTCTCCAGACATGCCCAGGCGCCTCCCCAGTCTCATTCCCTGAGCACCTTTCCCATGATACCTAGGCCTCATTTGAGGCCTACTTGGAGGGGAGGATTCTGGCAGGGCCTCTCTCCACACTGCAAGGGACTGGAGCCCAGACATCCTCGTCAGAGTGAAGAGGCCAGCAATGGGGTCGATGTCCAAGGCCTCTTTGGCCATGCAGCCTCAGGGCAGCACGGTGAGGAACTGGCCCTCAGGGCCCCTAGGTTGGCCCTGCCCCATCACACACAGGCGCTGCTGCTGGCCTTGCTCAGGTGCTGACTGACACACTCTGGCTCACCCGAGCTCTCTGACGGTGCAAGGGGCAGGAAGAGACGTGTTCATGTGGTTCTGCCTCGGCCTGGGTGTGTGGATCCCCTAGTTGTCCCCAAGGCAATTGGCCAAGGACCTGAGAGCGGAAGAACCCGATGCGCTATTGTCCTGGGCTTGGGAGCAGAGTGCGTGGCTTGCGGTAAATGCGGGTCTCCCTCGAGTAGAGTGCTTGCAAACTGGCCTTTGGAGGCAGCCGGGGTGGTCTTCCAGCGCCAGAGTGCTGCATTTGCTCTGTGGCCCCACAGGCCTGGGGCAGGTCCCAGCATGGATACTGCTCCAGACCAGACTTGCCCAGACCTTCCTGGCCTCCGGGGGTACTGCCCCATGAAGGAGCAAGCTGTGGGGTGTGTGTCAATACATGCCCAGGCATCTCCCCAGGCTCATTTTTTTAGCGCCTTTTCCCTGGTGCCTAGGCCTCATTTGAGGCCTACTTGCAGGGGAGGTTTCTGGCAGGGGCTCTCTCCACACTGCAAGGGTCTGGAGGACGGATGGCCTGGTGAGAGGAAAGGGGCCAGCAAGGGGGTCGTTCCCCAAGGCCTCTTTGGCCCAGCAGCCTAAGGGCAACAGGAAGAGCAAAAGGTGCACTGTGCCCCTAGGTCGTTCCTGCCCCTTCACACACAGGCGTTGCTGCTGGACTTGCCGAGGGGCAGCCTGACAGACTCTGGCTCACCCGAGATCTCTGATGGTTCAGAGGGCCAGAAGTGACGTGTGCATGTCGTTCTGCCTTGGCCTGGGTGAATGGAACCCCTAGCTGTCCCCAAGCTCTGGGGCAAAGGCCTGAGAGAGGAACACCCCGAAGCGCCTTTCTCCCAGGATTGGGAAGAGAGTGTGCAGCTTGCGGGAGAGACGGGCCTCTCTCAGTGAGGGAGAGTTGACCAGCCGGTGAGACTGCTTGCAAAGCGGCCTTTGGAGGCTCCTGGTGAGGTCTTCAAGCGGCACAATGCTGGTTCTGCTCAGAGTACCCACCAGCCAGGGCCAGGTCCCAGCAAGGACCCTGCCCCAGGCCAGCCTTGACCAGACCTTCCTGGCCTCTGGGGGTACTGCCCCACGAAGGGGCAGGCGGCGGGGAGTGTGTCCAGACATGGCCAGGCGCCTCCCCAGTTTCATTCCCTTAGCGACTTTCCCATGATTTCTAGGCCTCATGTGAGGCCTACTTGGAAGGGAGGATTCTGGCAGGGCCTTTTTCCACACTGCAAAGGACTGGAGCCCGGATGGCCTGGTCAGAGGGAAAAGGCCAGCAAGGGGGTCGATGTCCAAGGCCTGTTTGGCCCAGCAGCCTCAGGGCAGCAGGGTGAGCAAGTGCCATCAGTGCCCCTAGGTCGCCCCTGCACCATCACACACAGGCGCTGTTGTTGGGCTTGCCCAGGACCGGCCTGACAGACTCTGGCTCACCCAAGCTCTCTGACGTTGCAGGGGGCACAAAGAGATGTGTGCATGTGGTTCTGCCTTGGCCTGGGTGTGTGGAGCCCCTAGTGTCCCCCAGGCACTGGGGCAAGGGCCTGAGAGCGGTCGAACCCGATGCACTATTGTCCTGGACTTGGGAACAGGGTACGTGGCTTGCGGGAAACGCGGGTCTCCCTCGGTGAGGGAGAGGATGCCAGCCTGTGAGAGTGCTTGCACACCGGCCTTTGGAGGCTGCCGGTGAGGTATTCCAGCATCAGAATGCTGGCTGTGCTCAGAGGCCCCACAGGCCTGGGGCAGGTCCCAGCATGGACACTGCCCCAGGCCAGTCCTGACCAGATCTTCCTGTCCTTTGGGGGTAGTGCCCCAGGAAGGGGCAGGCTTCGGGAAGTGTGTCCAGACATGCTCAGGCATCGCGGGCCTCCCTCGGGGAGAGTGCTTGCAACCTGGCCTTTGGAGGCAGCTGGGGAGGTCTTCCAGCGGCACAGCCCTGGTTCTGCTCAAAGGCCCCACAGGACACGGGCAGCTTCCAGCATGGACCCTGCCCCAGGGCAGCCTTGTCCAGACCTTCCTGGCCTCCCGGGGATCTGCCCCACGAAGGGGCGGGCTACGGGGAGCGTGTCCATACATGCCCAGTCGCCTCCACAGATTCATCCCATTAGCGCCTTTTCCCTGGTGCCTAGGCCTCATTTGAGGCCTACTTGGAGGGGAGGTTTCTGGCAGGGGCTGTCTCCACACTTCAAGGTTCTGGAGCACGGATGGCCTGGTCAGAGGGAAGAGGCCAGCAAGGGGGTCGATGCCCAAGGCCTCTTTGGCCCAGCAGCTTCAGGGCAGCAGGAAGAGCAAGTGGCCCACTGTGCCCCTAGGTCGGTCCTGCCCATTCACACACAGGCGCTGCTGCTGGGCTTGCCCAGGAGCAGCCTGACATTCTCTGGCTCACCCGAGCCCTCTGATGGTGCAGAGGGGCGGAAGAGACGTTTGCATGTGGTTCTGCCTTGGCCTGGGTGAGTTGAACTCCTAGCTCTCCCTAAGGCTCAGTGGCAAAGGTCTGAGGGAGGAACACCCCGAAGCACTTTTCTCCCAGGTTTGGGAGCAGAGTACCCTGCTTGTGGTAAACACGGGACTCCCTTGGTGAGGGAGAGGCGGCCACCCGGCGAGAGTGCTTGCAAACCGGCCTTTGGAGGCTGGTGGTGATGTCTTCTAGCGGCACAGTGCTGGTTCTTCTCAGAGGACCCACACGCCAGGGGGATGATCCAGTAAGGACCCTGCACCAGGCCAGCCTTGACCAGACCTTCCTGGCCTCTGGGGGTACTGCCCCAGAGAGGGGCAGGTGGCGGGGATTGTGTCCAGACATGCCAGTTGCCTTCCCAGTCGAATTCTTTTCGCACCTTTCCCATGGTTCATAGGCCATATTTGAGGCCTACTTGGAGGGGATGTTTCTGGCAGGGACTCTCTACACACTGCAATGGACTTGAGCCCAGACGGCCTGGTCAGAGGGAAGAGGCCAGCAAGGGGGTCGATGCCCAAGGCCTCTTTGGCCCAACAGCCTCAGGGAAGCAGGGTGAGAAAGTGGCCCACTGTGTCCCTAGGTCAGCCCTGCCCCATCACACACAGGTGCTGCTGCTGGGCTTGTCCAGGAGCTGCCTGACAGACTCTTGCTAACCCAAGGTCTCTGATGGTGCAGGGGGCAGGAAAAGACGTGTGCATGTGGTTTTGCAATGGCCTGGGAGTTTGGAGCCCCTAGCTGGCCCCCAGGCTTATGGGAAATGGCCCTGAGAGAGGACAGACACGAAGCGCTTATCTCCCGGGCTTGGGAGCAGAGTGCGCAGCTTCTGGGAATCGCGGGCCTCCCTCGGTGAAAGTGCTTACAAACTGGCCGTTGGAGGCAGCCGGGGAGGTCTTCCAGCACCAGAGTCCTGGTTCTGCTCAAAGTACCCACAGGCCACGGGCAGGTTCCAGCATAGACCCTGCCCCAGGCCAGCCTTGCCCAGACCTTCCTGGCCTCTGGGGGAACTGCCCCACGAAGGACCAGGCTGCGGGAAGTGAGTCCAGACATGCTCAGGCACCTCCCCAGGCTCATTCCGTGAGCGCCTTTCCCTGGTGCCTAGGCCTCATTTGAGGTCTAATTGGAGGGGAGGTTTCTGGCAGGGGCTCCCTCCACACTGCAAGGGCCTGGAGCCCGGATGGCCTGGACAGAGGAAAGAGGCCAGCAAGGGGGTCGATGCCCAAGGCCTCTTTGTCCCAGCAGCCTCAAGGCAGCAAGGAGAGCAAGTGGCCCTCTGTGCCCCTAGTTCGGCCCTGCCCATCACAGACAGGCGATGCTCCTGGGCTTTCCAAGGAGCTACCTGACAGACTCTGGCTCACCCAAGCTCTCTGACAGTGTAGGGGGCAGGAAAAGACATGTGCTTGTGGTTCTGCATGGCCTGGGAGTTTGGAGCCCCTAGCTGGCCCCCAGGCTCAGGGGCAAGGCCCCTGAGATAGGACCGCCGCGAAGCGCTTTTCTCCCAGGCTTGGGATCAGAGTGCAAACCTTGCCGGAATCGCGGGTCTCCCTCGGGGAGAGTGCTTGCAAACTGGCCTTTGGAGGCAGCCCGGGAGGTCTTCCAGCGGCCGAGTGCTGGTTCTGCTCAGAGGCCCCACAGGCCATGGGCAGGTTCCAGCATGGACCCTGCCCCAGGCTAGCCTTGCCCAGCCCTACCTGGCCTCCGGGGGTACTGCCCCACGAAGGGGTAGGCTGCGGAAAATGTGTCCAGACATGCTGAGGCACCTCCCCAGGCTCATTCCCTGAATGATTTTCCCCTGGTGCCTAGAGCTAATTCGAGGGCTACTTGGAGGGGAGGTTTCTGGCAGGGGCTCACTCCACACTGCAAAGACCTGCAGCCCGGACGGCATGGTCCGAGGCAAGAGGCCAGCAAGGGGGTCGAAGCCCAAGGCCTTCTTTGCCCAGCAGCCTCAGGGCAGCAGGGTGAGCAAGTTGCCCACTGTGCCCCTAGGTCCTCCCAGGCCCTTCACACACAGGCGCTGCTGCTGGGTTTGCCCATGAACTGCCTGATAGACTCTGGTTCACCCGAGCTCTCTGACGGTACAGGGGGCAGGAAGATTCATGTGCATGTGGCTCTGCCTTGGCCTGGGAGTTTGGAGCCCCTAGCTGACCCCTGGCTCAGGGGCAAGGCCCTGAGAGGGGACCACCCAAGTGCATTTCTCCTGGGCTTGGAAGCAGAGTGCGTGGCTTGCGGGAATCGCAGGCCTCCCTCAGTGAGGGAGAGGTTGCCACCTGGAGAGTTTACTTGCAAACCACCCTTTGGAGGCTGCCGCTGATGTCTTTCAGCAGCACAGTGCTGTTTCTGCACAGAGGACCCACAACCAGTGGCAGGTCCCAGCAAGGACCCTGCCCCAGGCAAGCCTTGACCAGACCATCCTGGCCTCCCAGGGTACTGCCTCACAAAGGGGCAGGCGACGGGGAGTGTGTCCAGACATGCCCAGGCACCTCCCCAGGCTCATTCCCTGAGTGCCTTTCCCTTGGTTCCTAGGCCTCATTTAAGGCCTACTTGGAGGGGAGGTTTCTGGCAGGGCCTCTCTCCACACTGCAAGGGACTGGAGCCCGGACGGCCTGGTCAGAGGGAAGAGGCCAGCAAGGGGTTCGATGTCCAAGGCCCCTTTGTCCCAGCAGCCTCTGGGCAGCAGGAGGAGCAAGTTGCCAACTGTGCCCCTAGATTGGCCCTGCCCCTCACACACAGGCGCTGCTGCTGGGCTTGCCCAGGAGCTGCCTGACAGATTCTTGCTCACCCAAGTTCTCTGACGGTGCAGGGGGAAGGAAAAGATGTGTGCATGTGCTTCTGCCATGGCATGGGAGTGTTGAGCCCATAGCTGGCCTCCAGGCCCAGGCGCAATGGCCCTGAGACAGGACCACATCGAAGCACTTTTCTCCCGGGCTTGGTAGCAGAGTGCGGGGCTTGTGGGAATCGCGGGCCTCCCTCCGGGAGCGTGCTTGCAAACTGGCCTTTGGAGTCAGCCGGCGAGGTCTTCCAGCAACAGAGTCCTGGTTCTGCTCAAAGGCCCCACAGGACACGGGCAGGTTCCAGCATGGACTCTGTCCCCGGCCAGCCTTGTCCAGACCTTCCTGGCCTCTGGGGGAACTGCCCCACGAAGGGGCAGGCTGCAGGGAGTGTGTCCATACATGCCCAGTCGCCTCCACAGGCTCATTGCATTAGCGCCTTTTCCCTGGTGGCTAGGTCTCATTTGAGGCCTACTTGGAGGGGAGGTTTCTGGCAGGGGCTCTGTCCACACTACAAGGGTCTGGAGCACGGATGGCCGGGTCAGAGGGAAGAGGCCAGGAAGGGGGTCTATGCCCAAGGACACTTTGGCTCAGGAACATCTGGGCAGCAGGAAGAGCAAGGGGCCCACTGTGCCGTTAGGTCTCTCATGCCCATTCACACACAGACGCTGCTGCTGGGTTTGGCCAGGAGAAGCCTGACATTCTCCGGCTCACCCCAGCTCTCTGATGGTGCAGAGGGCCAGAAGAGACGTGTGCATGTGGTTCTGCCTTGGCCTGGGTGAGTGGAACATCTAGCTGTCCTTAAGGCTCAGGGGCAAAGGCCTGAGTGAGGAATACCCCGAAGCGCTTTTCTCCCAGGCTTGGGAGCAGAATGCGCTGCTTGCGGTAAACGTGGGCCTCCCTCGCTGAGTGAGAGGCGACCAGCGGTCGAGAGTGCTTGTAAACCGGCCTTTGGAGGCTGCCGGTGTGGTCTTCCAGCGGCACAGTGCTGGTCCAGCTCAGAGGACCCACAGGCCAGGGGCTGGTCCCAGCAAGGAACCTGCACCAAGCCAGCCTTGACCAGACCTTCCTGGCCTCTGGGGGTACTGCCCCACAAAGGGGCAGGGGGCGTGGTGTGTGTCCAGACATGCTCAGGCACCTCCCCAGGCTCATTCCCTGAGTGCCTTTCCCTTGGTTCCTAGGCCTCTTTTAAGTCCTACTTGGAGGGGAGGTTTCTGGCAGGGCCTCTCTCCACACTGCAAGGGACTGGAGCCCGGATGGCCTGCTCAGAGGGAAGAGGCCAGCAAGGGGTCGATGTCCAAGGCCTCTTTGTCCCAGCAGCCTCTGGGCAACAGGAGGAGCAAGTTGCCAACTGTGCCCCTAGATTGGCCCTGCCCCTTCACACACAGGCGCTCCTGCTGCCCTTGCCCAGGAGCTGCCTGACAGATTCTTGCTCACCCAAGTTCTCTGACGGTGCAGGGGGCAGGAAAAGATGTGTGCATGTGTTTCTGCCATGGCATGGGAGTGTTGAGCCCATAGCTGGCCTCCAGGCTCAGGGGCAATGGCCCTGAGAGAGGACAACATCGAAGCGCTTTTCTCCCGGGCTTGGTAGCAGAGTTCGGGGCTTGTGGGAATCGCGGGCCACCACGGGGAGAGTTCTTGCAAACTGGCCTTTGGAGTCAGCCGGCGAGTTCTTCCAGCAACAGAGTCCTGGTTCTGCTCAAAGGCCCCACAGGACATGGGCAGGTTCCAGCATGGACCCTGTCCCCGGCCAGCCTTGTCCAGACCTTCCTGGCCTCCGGGGGAACTGCCCCATGAAGGGGCAGGCTGCAGGGAGTGTGTCCATACATGCCCAGTCGCCTCCACAGGCTCATTGCATTAGCGCCTTTTCCCTGGTGCCTAGGCCTCATTTGAGGCCTACTTGGAGGGGAGGTTTCTGGCAGGGGCTCTCTACACACCCCAAGGGTCTGGAGCACGGATGGCGTGGTCAGAGGGAAGAGGCCAGGAAGGGGGTCTATGCCCAAGGACACTTTGGCTCAGGAACATCAGGGCAACAGGAAGAGCAAGGGGCCCATTGTGCCGTTAGGTCTGTCATGCCCATTCACACACAGGCGCTGCTGCTGGGTTTGGCCAGGACCAGCCTGACATTCTCTGGCTCACCCGAGCTCTCTGATGGTGCAGAGGGCCGGAAGAGACGTGTGCATGTGGTTCTGCCTTGGCCTGGGTGAGTGGAACATCTAGCTGTCCCTAAGGCTCAGGGGCAAAGGCCTGAGTGAGGAATACCCCGAAGCGCTTTTCTCCCAGGCTTGGGAGCAGAATGCGCTGCTTGCGGTAAACGTGGGCCTCCCTCGCTGAGTGAGAGGCGACCAGCGGTCGAGAGTGCTTGTAAACCGGCCTTTGGAGGCTGCCGGTGTGGTCTTCCAGCGGCACAGTGCTGGTCCAGCTCAGAGGACCCACAGGCCAGGGGCCGGTCCCAGCAAGGAACCTGCACCAAGCCAGCCTTGACCAGACCTTCCTGGTCTCTGGTGGTACTGCTCCTCAAAGGGGCAGGGGGCGGGGTGTGTGTCCAGACATGCTCAGGCACCTCCCCGATCTCATTCCCTGAGTGCTTTTCCCATGGTGCTTAGGCCTCATTTGAGGGCTACTTGGAGGGGAGGTTTCTGGCAGGGACTCTCTCCACACTGCAAGCGCCTGGGGCCTGGACGGCATGGTCAGAGGGAAGAGGACAACAAGGGGGTTGATGCCCAAGGCCTCTTTGGCCCAGCAGCCTCAGGGCAGTAGGGAGAGCAAGTGGCCCACTGTGCGCCACGGTCGGCCCTGCCCCTTCCCACACAGGCGCTGCTGCTGGGCTTGCCCAGGAGCTGCCTAACAGACTCTGGCTCACCCGAGCTCTCTGACGATGCAGAGGGCCGGAAAGACTGTGGATGTGGTTCTGCCTTAGCCTGGGTGTGTGGAGCCCCTAGCTTTCTCCCAGGCTCAGTGGCAAAGGCCTGAGAGAGGAACACCCCGAAACACTTTTCTCCCAGTCTTCGGAGTAGAGTGCGCGGCTTGGGGGAAATGCGGGCCTCCCTCGGTGAGGGATAGGCAGCCAGCCGGCGAGAGTCCTTGCAAAACTGCCTTTGTAGGCTACTGGTGATGTCTTACAGCAGCACAAGTGCTGGTTGTGCTCAGAGGCCCCACAGGCCAGGGTCAGGTCCCAGCCTGGACCCTGCCCGACACCAGCCTTGACCAGACGTTCCTGGCCTCCGGGGGTAATGCACAACGAAGGGGCAGGTAGCGGGGAGTGTGTCCAGACATGCCTATGCGCCTCCGCAATCTCATTCCCTGAACGCCTTTCCCATGGTTCCTAGGCCTCACGTGAGGCCTAATTAGAGCGCAGGTTTCTGGCAGGGCCTCTCTCCACACTGCAAGGGCCTGGATCCCACACGGCCTGGTCAGAGGGAAGAGGCCAGCAAGGGGGTCGATGCCCAAGGCCTCTTTCTCCCAGCAGCCTCAGGGAAGCAGGTTGAGCTGGTAGCCCTCATTCCCCTACGTGGGCCCTGACCCATCACAGACAACCGTTGCTCCTGGGCTTGCCCAGGAGCTGCCTGACAGACACTGGTTCACCCGAGACCTCTGAAGGTGTAGGGGGCAGGAAAGGACGTGTATATGGGGTTCTCCCTTGGCCTGGGTGTGTGGTGCCACTAGCTATCCCCTAGGCTCAGGGGCAAGGGCCCTGAGAGAGGGCCACCCCGAAGCACTTTTCTCCCGGGCTGGGAGCAGAGTGTGCAGCTTAAGGCAATTGCGGGCCTCGCTCGGGGAGAGTGCTCGCAAACTGGCCTTTGAATCAGCTGGGGAGTTCTTCCAGCGGCAAAGAGCTGGTTCTGCTCAGATCCCCCACAGGCCACAGGCAGATTCCAGCATGGAACCTGTCCCAGGCCAGACTTGCCCAGACATTCCTGGCCTCCGGGGAACTGCCCATGAAGGGGCAGGCTGCGGGAAGTGTGTCCAGACATGCTCAGGCACCTCCCCAGGCTCCTTCCCTGAGCGCTTTTCCCCTGGTGCCTAGGCCTCATTTGAGGCCTACTTGGAGGGGAGGTTTCTGGCAGGGGCTCTATCCACACTGCAAGGGCCTGGAGACCGGATGGCTTGGTCAGAGGGAAGAGGCCAGGAAGGGGGTCGATGTCCAAGGTCTCTTTGGCCCAGAAGCCTCAGGGCAGTAGGGAGAGTAAGTGGCCCACTGTGTCCCTAGGTCGGACCTGCCCCATCACACACAGGCGCTGCTGCTGGGTTTGCCCAGGAGTGGGCCTGACAGACTCTGGCTCACCCAAGGTCTCTGACAGTGTAGGGGGCAGGAAGAGACGTGTTCATGTGGTTCTGCCTTGGCCTGGGTGTGTGGACTCTTGCTTTGCACTTCCCTGTGACCAGGCACTCTGTGCTCCAGGCTCTTGCTGTGTGAAAACAGCCCATGCCAGCACCTCCCCTCTAAGTAGGCCTAAAATTAGGTTAAACTCAGGGGAAATGCGCTAGGGGTAAGGGCATGGGGAGGCGACCAGGCACGTCAAGACACACACCCTGCAGCCTGCCCCTTCATGGGGCAGGAGCCCCGGAGGCCAGGGGGGGTCTGGGCAAGGCTGGCCAAGGACAGGGGTCTTGCTGGGTGCTTCCCATGGCCTGTGGGGACTCTGAGCAGAACCGGCCCTTTCCCGCGGGAAGACCACCCCAACTGCCTGCAAAGGCCGGTTTGCAAGCATTCTCGCCAGACTGCTGCCGCTCCCTGACGAGGGAGGCCTGCTTTTCCCGCAAGTCGCGCACTCTGCTCTTAAGCCCGGGAGAAAAGCGCTTCGGGGTGGTCCTTTCTCTGGGCCCTTGCCCCTGAGCCTGGAGTCAACCTTGGACATCCACATTGCCAGGAAGAGGCAGAATCACATGCACACGTTTGTTCCTGCCCGATGCACCTTCCGAGGACTTGTTTGAGCCAGAGTCTGTCAGACATGTCCTCCACAGCCCGATCAGGACTGCCTGTGTTTCAAGGGGCAGAGCTGACCCAGGGTAGAGCGGGCGTCTTGCTTTCCCACCTTGCTGGAGACTGCTGGGACAAAGAGGCCTTGGGCATCCACACACTTGCTCTGCACTTCCCAGTAACCAGACCGTCTGAGCTCCAGGCTCTTCCTGTGTGAAAACAGCACATTCCAGCACCTCCCCTCCGAGTAGGCCTTAAATTAGGCCAAGCACAGGCGAAATGCGCTAGGGGGTAAGAGACTGGGGAGGTAACCAGGCATGTCTGGACACACTCCACGCAGCCTGCCTTTCATGGGGCAGCAGCCCCGGAGGCCTGTAAGTTCTGAGCAACCCTGGCCAAGGGCAGAGACCATGCTAGTTGCTGCCCCTGGCCTGTGGGTCCTCTCAGCAGAATCACCCCTTTCCCGCATGAAG
Organism: Muntiacus reevesi; assembly: GCF_963930625.1. NCBI lineage: Eukaryota > Metazoa > Chordata > Mammalia > Artiodactyla > Cervidae > Muntiacus > Muntiacus reevesi. The sequence goes on along the minus strand of NW_027078029.1, from coordinate 681,382 downwards.
ACCGCCCCGGCTGCCTCAAAGGGCCAGTTGCAAGCATTCTCGAAGGCTGCCGCACTTCCGACCCCAAGCGAGGCTTGTTTTTCCCGCAAGTCGCGCAATCCGCTCCCAAGCCGGGGAAAAGCACATCGGGGTGGTCCTTTCTCTGGGCCCTTGCCCCTGAGCCTGGAGTCGAGCTTGGACATCCACATTGCCAGGAAGAGGCAGAATCACATGCATACGTTTGTTCCTGCCCCCTGCACCTACCGAATACTTGGTTGAGCCAGAGTCTGTCACATATGTCCTCCGCAGCCCCAGCAGGAATGCCTGTGTATCAAGGGGCAGAGCCGACCTAGGGGCAGAGTGGGCCTCTTGCTCTCCCAACTGCCCTGAGGCTGCTGGGAGAAAGAGGCTTTGGGCATCCAACCCGTTGCTCCCCACTTCCCTCTCACCAGGCCGTCTGAGCTCCAAGTCCTTGCAGTGTGGAGACAGCCTCTGCCAGCACCTCCCTCCGAGTTGGACTCAAAAGTGGCCTAGACCAGGGGAAATATGCTACGGGTAAGTGACTGGGGAGGCGACCAGGCATGTCTAGACACACACCCCGCAGCCTGCCCCTTCATGGGGCAGGAGTCCCGGAGGCCAGGGAGGCCTGGGCAAGGCTGGCCAAGGACAGGGGTCTTGCGGGGTCCTTCCCATGGCCTGTGGGGACTCTGAGCAGAACCGGCCCTTTCCCGCAGGACGACCTCCCCAACTGCTTCCAAAGGCCGGTTTCCAAGCATTCTCGCCAGATTGCTGCCGCTCCCTGCCGAGGGAGATCTGCTTTTCCCGCAAGTCGCGCACTCTGCTCTTCAGCCCGGGAGTAAAGCGCTTCTGGGTGGTCCTTTGTCTGAGCCCTTGCCCCTGAGCCTGGAGTCGAGCTTGGACATCCACATTGCCAGGAAGAGGCAGAATCACATGCATACGTTTGTTCCCGCCCCCTGCACCTTCCGAGGACTTGGTTGAGAAAGACTCTGTCAGACATGTCCTCTGCAGCCCCAGCAGGACTGCCTGTGTGTCAAGGGGTAGAGCCGACCTAGGGGCAGAGTGGGCCTCTTGCTCTCCCAACTGCCCTGAGGCTGCTGGGAAAAAGAGGCTTTGGGCATCCAACCCGTTGCTCCCCACTGCTCTCTCACCAGGCCGTCTGAGCTCCAAGACCTTGCAGTGTGGAGACAGCCTCTTCCAGCACCTCCCCTCCGAGTTGGACTCAAAAGAATCCTAGGCCAGGGGAAATATGCTAGGGGGCAAGTGACTGGCAGTCGACCAGGCATGTCTAGGCACACAGCCAGCAGCCAGCCCCTTCATGGGGCAGCAGCCCCGGAGGCCAGGGAGGTCTGGGCAAGGCTGGCCATGGACAGAGGTCTTGCTGGGTCCTTCCCATGGCCTGTGGGGACTCTGTGCAGAACCGGCCCTTTCCCGCAGGAAGACCTCCCCACTGCCTCCAAAGGCCGGTTTGAAAGCGTTCTCGCCAGACTGCTGCCGCTCCCTGCCGAGGGAGGCCTGCTTTTCCCGCAAGTCGCGCACTCTGCTCTTAAGCCCGGGAGAAAAGCGCTTCGGGGTGGGCCTTGCTCTGGGCCCTATTCCGTGAGCCTGGAGTCAAGCTTGGACATCCACATTGCCAGGAAGAGGCAGAATCACATGCATACGTTTCCTCCTGCCCCCTGCACCTTCCGAGAACTTGTTTGAGCCTGAGTCTGTGAGACAAGTCCTCCGCTGTCCCAGCAGGCCTGCCTGTGTGTCAAGGGGCACAGATGATCTAGGGGCAGAGTGGGCCTTTTGCTCTCCCACGTTGCTGGTGGCTGCTGGGCCAAAGAGACCTTGGGAATCCACACACTTGCTCCGCACTTCCCTGTGACCAGGCCGTCTGAGCTCTAGGCTCTTGCTTGTGATAACAGCCCATGCCAGCACCTCCCCTCCTAGTAGGCCTCATATAAGGCCAAGCACAGGGGAAATGCGCTAGGGGGAAGAGACTGGGGAGGTCACCAGGCATGTCTGGACACACTCCCCGCAGCGTGCCCTTCATGGGGCAGCAGCCCCGGAGGCCCAGAAGGTCTGGGCAACCCTGGCCAAGGGCAGAGACCATGCTGGGTGTTGCCCCTGGCCTGTGGGTCCTCTCAGCAGAACCACCCCTTTCCCGCATGAAGACCTCCCTGGCTGCCTCCAAGGGCCGGTTGCAAGCATTCTCGCCGTCTGCCGCACCTCCCACCAAAAGGGAGGCTTGTTTTTCCCGCAAGTCGCGCAATCAGCTCCCAAGCCGGGAGAAAAGCACATCGCGGTGGTCCTTTCTCTGGGCCCTTGCCCCTGAGCCTGGAGTCAACCTTGGAGGTCCACACTCCCAGGCAAAGAAAGAACCACATGCACACGTCGTTTCCTGAGCCCTGCACCTTCCGAGAGCTCGAGTCAGCCGGAGTCTGTGAGGCACATCCTCGGCCACCCCAGCAGCACAGCCTGTGTGTCAAGGGGCAGAGCCGACCTAGGGGCAGAGTGGGCCTCCAGCTCTCCCAGCTGCCCTGAGACTGCGGGGAGAAAAAGGCGTTGGTCATGCCACCCGTTGCTCCCCACTTCCCTCTCACCAGGCCGTCTGAGTTCCAAGTCCTTGCAGTGTGGAGACAGCCTCTGCCAGCACCTCCCTCCTAGTTGGACTCAAAAGAAGCCTAGGCCACAGGAAATATGCTAGGGGGTAAGTGACTGGGGAGGCGACCAGGCATGTCTAGGCACACACCCAGCAGCCTGCCCCTTCATGGGGCAGCAGCCCCGGAGGCCAGGGAGGTCTGGGCAAGGCTGGCCATGGACAGAGGTCTTGCTGGGTCCTTCCCATGGCCTGTGGGGACTCTGTGCAGAACCGGCCCTTTCCCGCAGGAAGACCTCCCCAATTGCCTCCAAAGGCCGGTTTGCAAGCATTCTCGCCAGACTGCTGCGGCTCCCTGCCGAGGGAGGACTGCTTTTCCCGCAAGTCGCGCACTCTGCTCTTCAGCCCGGGAGAAAAGCGCTTCGGGGTGGTCCTTGCTCTGGGACCTTTTCCCTGAGCCTGGAGTCAAGCTTGAACATCCACATTGCCAGGAAGAGGCAGAATCACATGAATAAGTTTGTTCCTTCCCCCTGCAAATTCCGAGGACTTGTTTGAGCCAGAGTCTGTCAGACATGTCCTCCACAGCCCGATCAGGACTGCCTGTGTTTCAAGGGGCAGAGCTGACCCACGGTAGAGTGGGCGTCTTGCTTTCCCACCTTGCTGGAGACTGCTGGGACAAAGAGGCCTTGGGCATCCACACACTTGCTCCGCACTTCCCAGTAACCAGACCGTCTGAGCTCCAGGCTCTTGCTGTGTGAAAACAGCACATTCCAGCACCTCCCCTCCGAGTAGGCCTTAAATTAGGCCAAGCACAGGCGAAATGCGCTAGGGGGTAAGAGACTGGGGAGGTAACCAGGCATATCTGGACACACTCCACGCAGCCTGCCCTTCATGGGGCAGCAGCCCCGGAGGCCTGTAAGTTCTGGGCAACCCTGGCCAAGGGCAGAGACCATGCTAGTTGCTGCCCCTGGCCTGTGGGTCCTCTCAGCAGAATCACCCCTTTCCCGCATGAAGACATCCCCGGCTGCCTCAAAGGTCCGGTTGCAAGCATTCTTGAAGGCTGCCGCACTTCCGACCCCAAGCGAGGCGTGTTTTTCCCGCAAGTTGCGCAATCCGCTCCCAAGCCGGGGAAAAGCACATCGGGGTGGTCCTTTCTCTGGGCCCTTGCCCCTGAGCCTGGAGTCGAGCTTGGACATCCACATTGCCAGGAAGAGGCAGAATCACATGCATACGCTTGTTCCTGCCCCCTGCACCTACCGAAGACATGGTTGAGCCAGAGTCTGTCACATATGTCCTCCGCAGCCCCAGCAGGAATGCCTGTGTATCAAGGGGCAGAGCCGACCTAGGGGCAGAGTGGGCCTCTTGCTCTCCCAACTGCCCTGAGGCTGCTGGGAGAAAGAGGCTTTGGGCATCCAACCCGTTGCTCCCCACTTCCCTCTCACCAGGCCGTCTGAGCTCCAAGTCCTTGCAGTGTGGAGACAGCCTCTGCCAGCACCTCCCTCCGAGTTGGACTCAAAAGTGGCCTAGGCCAGGGGAAATATGCTAGGGGTAAGTGACTGGGGAGGCGACCGGGCATGTCTAGACACACACTCCGCAGCCTGCCCCTTCATGGGGCAGGAGTTGCGGAGGCCAGGGACGCCTGGGCAAGGCTGGCCAAGGACAGGGTTCTTGCACGGTCCTTCCCATGGCCTGTGGGGACTCTGAGCAGAACCGGCCCTTTCCCGCAGGACGACCTCCCCAACTGCCTCCAAAGGCCGGTTTGCAAGCATTCTCGCCAGATTGCTGCGGCTCCCGGGCGAGGGAGGCCTGCTTTTCCCGCAAGTCGCGCACTCTGCTCTTAAGCCCGGGAGAAAAGCGCTTCGGGGTGGTCCTTGCTCTGGGCCCTATTCCGTGAGCCTGGAGTCAAGCTTGGACATCCACAATGCAAGGAAGAGGCAGAATCACATGCATACGTTTCTTCCTGCGCCCTGCACCTTCCGAGAACTTGTTTGAGCCTGAGTCTGTCAGACAAGTCCTCCGCAGTCCCAGCAGGCCTGCCTGTGTGTCAAGGGGCACAGATGATCTAGGGGCAGAGTGGGCCTTTTGCTCTCCCACCTTGCTGGAGGCTGCTGGGCCAAAGAGGCCTTGGGAATCCACACACTTGCTCCGCACTTCCCTGTGACCAGGCCATCTGAGCTCTAGGCTCTTGCTTGTGATAACAGCCCATGCCAGCACCTCCCCTCCTAGTAGGCCTCATATAAGGCCAAGCACAGGGGAAATGCGCTAGGGGGTAAGAGACTGGGGAGGTCACCAGGCATGTCTGGACAAACTCCGCGCAGCGTGCCCTTCATGGGGCAGCAGCCCCGGAGTCCCGGAAGGTCTGGGCAACCCTGGCCAAGGGCAGAGACCATGCTGGGTGCTGCCCCTGGCCTGTGGGTCCTCTCAGCAGAACCACCCCTTTCCCGCATGAAGACCTCCCCGGCTGCCTCCAAGGGCCGGTTGCAAGCATTCTCGCCGTCTGCCGCACCTCCCACCAAAAGGGAGGCTTGTTTTTTCCGCAAGTCGCGCAATCAGCTCCCAAGCCGGAAGAAAAGCACATCGGGGTGGTCCTTTCTCTGGGCCCTTGCCCCTGAGCCTGGAGTCAACCTTGGAGGTCCACACTCCCAGGCAAAGAAAGAACCACATGCACACGTCGTTTCCTGAGCCCTGCACCTTCCGAGAGCTCGAGTCAGCCGGAGTCTGTGAGGCACATCCTCGGCCACCCCAGCAGCACAGCCTGTGTGTCAAGGGGCAGAGCCGACCTAGGGGCAGAGTGGGCCTCCTGCTCTCCCAGCTGCCCTGAGGCTGCTGGGAGAAAAAGGCGTTGGGCATGCCACCCGTTGCTCCCCACTTCCCTCTCACCAGGCCGTCTGAGTTCCAAGTCCTTGCAGTGTGGAGACAGCCTCTGCCAGCACCTCCCTCCTAGTTGGACTCAAAAGAAGCCTAGGCCACAGGAAATATGCTAGGGGGTAAGTGACTGGGGAGGCGACCAGGCATGTCTAGGCACACACCCAACAGCCTGCCCCTTCATGGGGCAGCAGCCCCGGAGGCCAGGGAGGTCTGGGCAAGGCTGGCCATGGACAGAGGTCTTGCTGGGTCCTTCCCATGGCCTGTGGGGACTCTGTGCAGAACCGGCCCTTTCCCGCAGGAAGACCTCCCCAATTGCCTCCAAAGGCCGGTTTGCAAGCATTCTCGCCAGACTGCTGCTGCTCCCTGCCGAGGGAGGACTGCTTTTCCCGCAAGTCACGCACTCTGCTCTTCAGCCCGGGAGAAAAGCGCTTCGGGGTGGTCCTTGCTCTGGGACCTTTTCCCTGAGCCTGGAGTCAAGCTTGGACATCCACATTGCCAGGAAGAGGCAGAATCACATGAATAAGTTTGTTCCTTCCCCCTGCACCATCCGAGGACTTGTTTGAGCCAGAGTCTGTCAGACATGTCCTCCACAGCCCGATCAGGACTGCCTGTGTTTCAAGGGGCAGAGCTGACCCACGGTAGAGTGGGCGTCTTGCTTTCCCACCTTGCTGGAGACTGCTGGGACAAAGAGGCCTTGGGCATCCACACACTTGCTCCGCACTTCCCAGTAACCAGACCGTCTGAGCTCCAGGCTCTTGCTGTGTGAAAACAGCACATTCTAGCACCTCCCCTCCGAGTAGGCCTTAAATTAGGCCAAGCACAGGCGAAATGCGCTAGGGGGTAAGAGACTGGGGAGGTAACCAGGCATGTCTGGACACACTCCACGCAGCCTGCCCTTCATAGGGCAGCAGCCCCGGAGGCCTGTAAGTTCTGGGCAACCCTGGCCTGTGTGTGAAGGGACAGGGCCCACCTAGGGGCACAGTGGGCCACTTGCTTACCCTGCTGCCCTGAAGCTGCTGGGACCAAGAGGTCTTGGGCATCTCTCTCTTTCCTCTGACCAGGCCGTTCAGCCTCCAGTTCCTTGCAGTTTGGAGAGAGGCCCTGGCAGGAATCACCCTTCCAAGTAGGCCTCAAATGAGCCCTAGGAATCATTGGAAAGGCGCTAAGAAAATGCGACTGGGGAGTCAACTGGGCATGTCTGGACACACTCCCCGCCACCTGCCCATTCGGGAGGCTGTAACCCCGGAGGGCAGAAAGGTCTGGTCAAGGTTGGCCTGGGGGAGGGTCCGTGCTGGGACCTGCCACTGGCCAGTGGAGCCTCTGATCAGATACATCACTGTGCCGCAGGAAAACCTCACTGGCAGCCTCCAAAGGCTGGTTTGCAAGCACTCGCACCTAGGGAGACCCGCGCTTCCCGCAAGCCATGCACTCTGTTCCCAAGCCCAGGAAAGAAGCTCTTGTGGTGTCCCCTCTCAGGGCCTTGCCCCTGAAACTGGTGTCAGCTAGGGGCTCCAAACTCCCAGGCCAAGGCAGAGCCACGTGCACACAAGTCTTCCTGTCCACTGCACTGTCAGAGAGGTCGGGTGAGCCAGAGTCTGTCAGGCAGCTCCTGGGCAAGCCAAGCAGCTGTCCAGTGTGTGAAGCGTCAGGACTGACCTAGTGGCACAGTGGGCCACTTGCTCACCCTGATGCCCTGAGGCTGCTGGGCCAAAGAGGCCTTGGGCATCGACCCCCTTGCTGGCCTCTTCCCTCTGACCATGCCGTCCGTGCTCTAGGCCCTTGCAGTGTGGAGAGAGCCCCTGCCAGAATCCTCCCCTCTAAGTATGCCTCAAATGCGGCCTAGGCACCAGGGGGAATGTGCTCAGGGAATGAGCCTGGGGAGGTGCCTGTGCTTGTCTGGACACACTTCCCGCAGCCTGCTCCTTCGTGGGGCACTACCCCCAAAGGACAGGAAGATCTGGTCAAGACTGGCCTGGGGCAGTGTCCATGCTGTGACCTGCCCCTGGCCTGTGGGACCTCTGAGCACAACCAGCACTCTGCTGCTGGAATACCTCACCGGCAGCCTCCAAAGGCCAGTTTGCAAGCACTCTCACAGACTGGCATCCTCTCCCTCACCAAGGGAGACCTGCATTTCCCGCAAGCCTCTCACTCTGTTCCCCAGTCCAGGACAATAGCGCATTGGGTTCGTCTGCTCTCAGGCCCTTGCCCCAGTGCATGGGGGACAGCTAGTGTCTCCACATACCCAGGACAAGGCAGAATCACATGCACACGTCTCTTTCTGCCCCCTTAACCTTCAGAGAGCTTGGGTGAGCCAGAGTCTGTCAGGCTGCTCCTGGGCAAGCCCAGCAGCAGCGCCTGTGTGTGATGGTGCAGGGGCGACCTAGGGGCACTGAGGGCCACTTGCTCACCCTGGTGCCCTGAGGCTGCTTGGCCAAAGAGGCCTTGGACATCGACCCCCTTGTTGGCCTTTTCCCTCTGACCAGGCCATCCGGGCTCCAGTCCATTGCAGTGTGGAGAGAGGCCCTGCCAGAATCCTCCCCTACAAGTAGGCCTCATATGAGGCCTAGGAATCATGGGAAAGGTGCAAAGAGAATGAAAAT